>NC_016089.4:38457718-38800458 GCF_000004515.6 Glycine max | reverse complement strand
CAGACGTCCCTGGAAGTCCAGTCCCCTACAGTCACATATCTGAACCTCCACTTTAATGTGTCCAGGGTTGTGACTAGTGCTAGAGATTAACCTTCGTCTTTGGGCGTCAACTGCAGGACACTAATCATCTTCCGCATCTTCTTTTATTGAGGGTATGAAAAAAAATAATTGTCGCTATTTTCCTGGATTGTGATCCTGGCACTGATGTTGTCTATATGCTGCATTGTGTAAGCGCCAAAGACTCCCCGCTTTACACTGTCACCCCTCATGTTTAAAATTCTTTTGATGGTCTTTCCAGAGCATTGGAGGCGATTCTATTGTAGTGAAGATGTTATCAAATAGAGTTATGTTCTTTTGGCTTCTATAGAGCAGATTGGTAGTCTCTGTAGTGAGGAGAGTAGACCAGATGGAGAGAAGTCAAACAATTCGAGGCCGAGGAAGACCCAAAAAGACTATAAGAGAGGTGATCAAAACGGATCTCGCAATTAATGGTTCCATAGAAGTATGGTACTTGATAGACCATTATGGCGGAAGTTGATCCATGTAGCCGACCCCACCTAGTGGGATAAGGCGTTGTTGTTGTTGTTGTTGTTGTTGTTGTTGAGTCTTACCACACATCCACCGCAACATCCTCATCTCCGCTACACCTACTTTATTCTCATGTTGGCTCTTGACCGCCCAACATTCTGTTCCGTACAAAATCGCCGGTCTTACCGCAGTCCGATAAAACTTTCCCTTTAGCTTGATCGGTACCTTTGCATCACATAACACCCCCGATGCTTTTCTCCATTTCATCCATCCTGCTTGAATGCGATGATTCACATCCCCTTCAATTTCCCCATCATCCTGTATTACAGACCCAAGATATTTAAACCGTGTGACTTGAGGGATAATATGGTCTCCTATTTTCACCTCTGAGTTAGAAACCCTCCTTCTTTTGTTGAACTTACATTCTATATACTCCGATTTGCTTCTGCTTAGGCGAAAGCCATGTGTTTCTAGAGCTCGTCTCCAAGTTTCCAACCTCTCATTCAACTCCTCCCTCGACTCTCCAAGGAGGACTATGTCATCTGCAAAAAGCATGCATCTCGGCGCTATCTCTTGGATTTGTTCCGTGAGGACATCCAGAATTAAGGTAAAAAGGTAGGGGCTAAGGGTTGACCCTTGATGTAAACCAATTGTGATGGGAAAATCGTCTGACTCTCCACCCTGTGTCCTAACACTAGTCGATACCCTATCATACATATCTTGGATAGCTCGAATATATGCAACCCTAACCCCTTTCTTCTCTAGAGCTTTCCACAAAATCTCTCTAGGCACTCTATCATACGCTTTCTCCAAGTCAATAAAAATCAAGTGCAAGTCTTGTTGGGCCATGCGATATTGCTCCATCACCCGCCGTAATAAATAAATCGCTTCCATGGTCGACCTTCTCGGCATGAAACCAAATTGATTCTCAGTAACTTGAGTCTCCTTTCTTAATCTCCGTTCGATCACTCTTTCCCATAATTTCATGGTATGACTCATGAGCTTGATTCCCCTATAATTTGCACAATTTTGTATATCCCCCTTGTTCTTATAGATTGGCACTAACGTGCTTCTCCTCCATTCCTCCGGCATGCGTTTTGACCTCATAATTTCGTTAAAGAGTTCGGTGAGCCACTCAAGACCTCTATCTCCAAGAGTTTTCCACACTTCAATAGGTATGTTGTCTGGCCCCACCGCCTTACCATTACTCATTCTTTTCAACGCTAAAATCTTAAAATAATAGGTATTTATGTAAGAGTTAAATATAGAAGGGATGTGGATGTAATATGTTTAGATTTAAGGAAATATTTATGTAATTTACTTATAATTTAATTATCACGAATGATGTGGTGGTCATTGCTGCTTTATTAAACAAATTAGGAAAGTCAAATGAAAAGAATAAGAGGAAAGTCTATGGTAACTAAAGTATCATTAATAATGTAAAAAATACTAAACAAGTTTCGTTGCATTTGTTACAATAGTAGCTTTTGTTGATTTTAATTTAATAATCATACGGAATATTCCCACATTATCTAGGATGAGAATTGGGAATATTCTTTGAGGCTTCTAACTAAAAACTACCAGACAAAATGAATCGTTGCAGGCTCTTATAATTTGGCAATAAATTATAAAAAAAAATAAAAAAAAACCCACCACCAATCTGTTTGGATAAATTTAGCCTCCTAAATATTTATAATAGTTTATATAAACCTCTACAAAAACAATCTCAAATAACGTTTTTAAAAATGAGATGCACAAATTAATCTTTTAGATTATAAAAAGAGTTCACTTTATTTTATCTTTTCATTTTCTTTTTCCATAGTGAAAAAGTTTATTGAAACCACATGTTCACAGCATCACTCCTACCAAGATAGTTATGGAACACTAATTGTTTGAAGCCAAGAAATTATTTCTTACGAGACAAACTCTAACTTCTCAGGATGAAGAATTCACTTTTCTGACAACCAAATTTGAAAACCAGGGGAACTATAAAACCAGACTCACATATAACATTAAATGTGATCATCAATGTATAGTGTTACTATATAGACCAAAGACCCTACTAATTTGTTTACATTTATAATTTGACTATTTAGTAGTAACAATCCATTCTATACATGACTACATATAACAAGCAAATAGTAATGCAAAATTAAGAGAATGATTTTGTTTTATTTTTTATCAAGGCCTGGAAAAAGAAGTATCCTTTGGCGAATCAAAGGGGCTCCAATTACCTATTAATAAGTCTGCATCATGAACTTCAAGTCCAAGTAGTGGAGGTTGTGTGACTTGAAATGCATGATGATTTATCATCATCTCAGAATTCGACCACATCATGTGATGATCATGTGAGGCTTCCCCTTCACCCGGCAATGGTGGCAGCTCAAAATTCATAGCACCACCATGACTACTGTATTGCTCAATTCCATCTTTTTGAAGTGTCTGCATAGTGTTGAACTCACCATAGCACATTTGGTTATTGTTATTATTAGCCTCACTAGAATGTGTGTGTGGTTGTTGTTCAGGAAGATTCAAACACCCAGTGAGACCAAGTTCTTCAGGCAAAGTACTTGGACCAACAACATCTGTGTTTGATAGCCTTGAATTGTTTTCTAGAGAAGGATCAAAAACTGTTTGCTCTTGATCTGGATTAGTACTACTCTCAACCCCACCTTCAGAACTATTGGGCTTTTGGTTAAGGAAATTTGCAAAAACTAGAGCAAGATCAATGTTAGGTCCATCAGTCACTACTGAGGAGGAGCTAGAAGCTGAAGAAGCCCTTATTCTAGGATCATAAGAATGCCCTAAAGGGTTATTATTGTGATCTGTGGCATAGCCACAAGGTGGCGACGAGTTTTTGAAAGTGAAACCATCAATGGATTGTCTCAACAAGGTCTTGTTACCTCTTCTGTTCTTCTTGCAGCCACCTCCGACAGGCACATTGCGGAGAGACCCTCCTTTGGTCCAGTACCTTCTGCACCCCTTGCAAAAGTACCTTGGTTGAGTTAAGCTGTAGTTGTTGTAGTAGCAGAACTTGGTGTTGGAAGAACCACACCTAGGGCAATTTGGTGACATCTCAACCTCAGGCTTCCACCCACTTTCCATCACCACAAAACCTATACCTGCACTCAAGGTTTTTAATTATAGTTACGGTCGTAGATACGTTTTCTTTCTTGATATTGAAATAAATTGCAGAGAAATACAGCCGATATCCGGCCACAATTGTGTTCGGTTGTTCGGGTTGCAATCACAGACACACCAAATATCTAGACATTTAGCCAAAATCGCAATTGCAATCGTGTTGCAGTTACACACACCCCAAAAATCTTGATATTACGGTCAAAATTGTGGGAAAATGTAGCCGATGAAACTACAATTGCAATTGTATTGCAGTTACAAACGCCCCAAGAACCTTGATATTACGGCCAAAATTGTGGTTGCAAACCGTTTTTAAAACCTTGTCTGTATTGTGTCATAAAAAATATATACACCTTTGTGTGTGTGTGAGAGAGAGAGAGAGGGGAATTTCAAGAGGAGATGGTAATGCTAATTTGCTAAAGAGAGGGGTTATATGTGGTACAAGTGAAACTTGAGCTCCCAAAGCACACATTGAGTGTTGGATTTAAATTTATTTTGATGCACATGAGATGATGGACATGATGATCTTGGGAATGTGTATGCACCCCATGCACATGAGGATGCATGGGGGTAGGTAAGCCCTGTACGTAGTGTGCCACAACCCCGTAGGCTAATACATGGTGTCGGTGTTGAGGACACGTGGCATGATGTGATTGGTGGGATGAGGGTGAGTGGGGAAGCAAAGCCGTCGGAAGCACCATTTCAGGTTTCTTTCAACAGCAGACAACCTAGATATGAGAATTAAGCACATTCCAACAAAAAAGGGTAGCATCCCAATTCCTCTCTAATTCCACTTATCACTCACTGGTGTTTGAAAGTAGAAGATGGAAACTCACACGGTTTCACACCCATTCCATTTTTGTAAGTAAGATGAAGAATTTAAGATAAACTATGTTGCATGATGTACTTCATACGTAAGGCAATCTTATAAGAATTGAAGCTGTGAATACGTTAATATAAATTTTGAGAAGTGATGTTTAGACACCTAATAATTCCAAACACTTATTAGTTACTAATACTTATAATTTCTGTCTATCTTGCTGACACATTTATCTATATATTAATTCTTTCTCTTTATCACTCTAGGTGTTATTTAGAATTGGGTATCCACTAATTACTTTTCAATTTTTTTGAAACACATAACATAAAATAAAAAGAATAATGTCTGTACAAAGATTGTTGTGAGAACATTTTAAATAAAAGAAATTAATGAATACACATCTTACAGGTAAGAATGAAAGAATAAGTTTCATTGAGTAGTGGTGATAGACCAAGTACGATACCATACAAGGAGCCCAACATGAGAGACCCAAAAGAAATATCACACTCCCTCACCGTTTCCGCGATTTCGTCTAAAAGTCAATGCACAAGGTTGTTGCTGAAAATCACAGGAATTACATTACTTAGTGTTTGTTTCTTTGAGTGTGTTTGGATGGAGAAATTAAAAATTTTGAGAAATTTTAAATTTTAAGAATTTTAAATACTTCAATTGAAATTCTTTTATTTTCAAAATTTTGTGTTTGGATAAAAAAAAATTAAAATTATGAGGATGGAAAAAATGAATGAAAAAAAAAAGAGAAGATATGATTGATGTGCTAGTTATACGTGTTGTTTCTCTATGCTCACACCTGATCGATATTTTAGGAGCTCAGACGGTGTTTCTTGAAGAAGACGATAAGAAGAGAATTTCAATTTCTCACATTTTAGAAGGAAATTGAAATTCCAGATTTTTAGTTGTTTAAAATTCTGTTTTAAAATTCCAAAATTTTAAATTCTTCATAAAAAGCATCCAAACAATGAATTCTAAATTACAAAAATTCAAATTCTCTGATAATTACTTTCCTCAGTTAAAATTCTCTATCCAAACGCACTCTCAGTCGGGAGCATGGGTAGCATTCTAATATTAGGCCGTTATGATTCCTTTTGTATTGTCAGGTCGTTATTAGTGTGTGTTCCCTTTATTGTTTATTTTTTCGTGTCAAGATTATCTTTTTGTACCTTACAAGTGCCTATATATAGGGTTATGCACTATAAGAAGAATAAGATGAAATTATCTGGTTATCTCTCTCTCTCCCTCAAAGTATCTTTTCTCTCTTATCTTCTGTAGTTCCTTCGTAACAAGGGGTCCTTTCATTGAGTTCAACCATGGAGGAATCTGCGTTCAGAAACTAACCTCGATCGTTTGGAGGATGCCATCGCCAAGCTCACTGCAACCCAGTTGTCGATGTCAACCAAGCTTGACGACCTTTATCAAAAGCTAGCAGTTATAGAATCCACTCAACATTCTCCGACGTCATCTTCCTTACATTCTCCATCTTCCCCTTCTCCTCCGCCTATGCAACACTATCGCATGAAACTTGAAGTGCCATGATTCGATGGGTCTGACCTAGTGAGTTGGCTCTTCAAAATCACCAGTTCTTTGATTACCATGTCACACCGGAGCAAGAACAGTTGACGATCACGTCATTCTAGATGGACGAACATGTGCTCGCGTGGTATCAACGAATGCCACGCAATGGTTAGATTACATCTTGGTTTGGTGTTCTACAAGCCCTAGAAGCCCATTTTGTGCCCTCCCACTATAATGATCCTACGGGTTCGCTGTTCAAACTCACTCAACAAGGATCAGTCAATGACTACCTCTCGAACTTTGAGGCCTTGCCTAACAAAATCATTAGCCTTCCCCCTCTTTTTCTATTGAGTTGTTTCATTTCTAGTCTCTCGCCGGAAATCTGACGAGAGGTCCAGGCACTCCAACCTCTCTCCCTGATTCAAGCTGCATCTCTTGTTAAGGCTTCAGGAGGAGAAGTTTCGAGACTTACGCCAACCCTTGCGCCCTTGTCCTTACACTCAGGGTTCCTTTGCCCCTCACCCTCCACAATCTAACTCAACACCAACTCCACCCTTGCTTCCACCTCAACTGTTATTACCCACACAAACAAAACCTTCCATACCCTTCAAATGCCTTTCGCCTAAAGAGATAGCCATATGCAAAGAGAAGGGACTCTGCTTTAACTGTGACGAAAGGTTTAGTCACGACCATCGTTGCTCTTCCAAACTATTCATACTAATAGTTGATGATGATAAGGTTTCTCCAGAAGAACTTCCACCTACTAACACATTTCCTGTTGCAAAGGAGCATGATGAACAGGTTTCTACCCAAATCAGCTTCCATGTCATTTCAGGACACATGGCCCCAGAAACACTACGCTTGGTTGGATCAATCTCAAGTCAGAAGGTTCTCATTCTAGCAGATGGAGGAAGTACTCATAACTTCATCCATGAACATTTAGTCACCATTCTAGGCCTTCAAGCACAGCCCACTCAACCTATACGGGTTATGATTGGCAATGGTACTGAGATTGACTATCTCCATGTTTGCCGACACGTCAAGCTACACATCCGGGGTCATGATTTCATAGTGGATTTGGCGGCGCGGACTTAGTACTTGGTTTGCAATGGCTCAAGTACTTGGGCCCGGTGTTGACAGACTACATAAACTTGACCATGAAGGTTCAATATCACACCAAGATCGTTGAACTAATAGGGGAGCGCGATGATACTATTCACGGGGTTAATCACCATCAACTCAAGTAGATGATACAAACTGACGACATTAGTGCCTTCTTCCATATTCGACTTTTGCCACTAAGTTTTCTCCCAACCAACAACTCCAGACCACCACTCTCTCTCCATACCTGACCTCTCTCCTCCAACGTTATCACCACCTTTTTCAAATACCAATTACCCTACCCCCACACCGTGACATTTCCCACTCCATTAACCTTCTTCCCGGCTCGATTCCTGTTAACGTCCAGCCTTACAGATATCCATATTTTCATAAGCACGAGATTGAGACTCAAGTCGAAACCATGTTGTGCAGCACTATCATCAGACCTAGCTAGAGCTTGTTCTCCTTGCTGATGCTGTTAGTCAAAAAATGAGATGGGTCATGGCGTTTTTGCATCGATTATAGATCATTAAATGCCATTACCATTAAGGATTGATTCCCCATTCCAACCATTGATGAGTTGCTAGATGAACTGGGTGGCGCTCTCGTTGGTTTACCAAACTTGATTTGTTGCAAGGATATCATCAGATCCTTATACGTGACGAAGATGTGCATAAAACGGTGTTCTGTACTCACTATGGCCATTATGAATTCCATGTGATGCCCTTTGGCCTCTACAATGCCCCTTCATCATTTCAGGCCTTGATGAACTCCACCTTCAATTTGTTTCTGTGAAAATTCATTATCGTCTTCTTCGATGATATTCTAATCTACAGTAGCACATTTATGGACCACCTCCTTTAGTTGGAATGCGCCTTCCGTTTACTACAGGATGGAAAATTCTTTCTAAAGTTCTCTAAATGTTGTATAGCCCAACAACAGATTGAGTACTTGGGTCTTGTGGTCTCAACTTCTAGTGTTTAGCTTGTTCCCGACAAGATCATTTCCATTCAACAATGGCCATGACCAACCTCTCTTAGAGCTCTTTGCGGGTTCTTGGGAGTTGTCAGTTTTTATCATTGTTTTATTAAAGGATACGCAACTATCGCAACACCCCTAATCCAGCTTTTAACCAAAGACCACCTGGTCTGGTCACCGGAAGCCATTCACGCATTTCAGCTTTGCAACAAGCAATGAGCATCGCCCCTGTGTTACGCTTACCAGATTTTTCTCTTCCATTTACCCTAGAGACAGATGCGTCAAGGTCTGGCATGGGGGCAGTCCTATCCCAATAACACCATCCAATTGCTTTTTTTAGTAAGCAATTATGCCCTAAACTTCTCCAAGCCTCCACTTATGTCTAAGAACTATGTGTCATCACAACGACTGTTAAGAAGTGGAGACAATACCTGCTAGGGAATCCCTTCATTATTCTCACTGACCATCAAAGCCTCAAGGAACTCATGGCCCAGACAATTCAAACCCTGGAGCAACAAAAATATCTCACACGCTTAATGGGTTATGATTTTATCATTCAATGTGTTCACGGATGCACTATCTCGTGTTTCTGATACCAACAAGGGAATGATTTTTGCTCTGCCGATGCCACATTTCACCTTTATCACAGAACTCAAAGGTGAGTTAGCTGATAACCCAGAGTTCCTTACTCTCAAGTGGAACTTACAAGAGCATCCAACCAACCACCCTAGCTTTACTTATAGTGATGGGTTAATTTTGCACAATGGTTGTATCTAGCTACCCAGCAATTTGAAATTTATTAAGCTACTCTTGCATGAATTCACTCCACACCCTCAAGGGGTCATATAGGAGTCAACAAAACCAGTTTGACACGCTACTCACAAGTTTGTTGAACAATGTCTTGACTGTCAACAGACCAAGTATATTACCAAGAAACTAGTTGGGTTGTTAGCCCTATTACTTGTTCCTACTCGCCCATGGGAAGATTTATCCCTTGACTTCATTGTCAAGTTGCCACCATATTGCGGATACACAACCATACTCGTGGTTGTCAATATATTTTCGAAAGGCATTCACTTGGGGCTTCTTTTTCCACAGTACACTGCGTATCAAGTTGCCTACTTATTCTTGGATATCGTTGCTAAACTCCATGACATGCCTCGAAGCCTAGTCTCAGACAAAGATCCCTTGTTTATTAGCATATTTTGGCAAGAGCTATTTAAACTGTCGGGCACGAAATTGCATCTCACTCAGCATATCATCCACAATCCAACGGGCAGACTAAATTCATGAATCGCATCATTGAACAATATTTGCGTGCTTTTGTTCATCATCATCCATCTTCGTGGGGCAAGTTCTTACCTTGGGTCGAGTGGTCATATAATACTTCCAGAAATGGAAGCACTGGAACGACACCTTTTGAAATCACATATGGCAAGAAACCCCTGACAATAATGCAATACCTCTCGGGTTCTTCTCCAGTGGAAGCAGTTGATACGCTACTCACAACAAGGGAAACTGTTTTTGAGAGTTTGCGCAAAAATTTGTTAAAGGCTCAAGCTCAAATGAAACACTTCGCTAATAAGAATCGCCGAGAAATCTATTATACAGAAGGAGACTGGGTCCTAGTCAAACTTTGTGCCCACCGTTAGTCATCTATCATGGGACCTAACTCAACCAAACTCGCCAAACGCTACTATGGACCCTTCAAAGTCTTGGAACACATAGGTACTTTTGCTTACAAGCTTCTCCTTCCGAAAGGCTCTCGTATCCATCATGTTTTCCATTGCTCTCTCCTCAAGCCCTTTCACCATGATGCCATCACTGAGCTGCAGCCACTTCCGCTATCGGAAAAGGACTTCGATAACCACCCGGCAATCACACCCCTCACTATTCTCGGTACCCACTGGAACGGTCCTATAAATGACTCACACTTACATGTACTAGTTCAATGGGTCGACCTACCTGTTGACGACACCTCGTGGGAAGACTTGGCTTCCTTAAAGGCAGATTATCACCTTAAGGACAAGGTGATTCTTGATGGGGTCGGAAGTGATAGACCAAGTACGATACATGGAGCCTAACATGAGAGGCCCAAAAGAAATATCACATTCCCTCACTGTTTCCGCGATTTCGTCTAAAAGTTAATGCACAAGGGTGTTGTTGAACATCACAGGAATTATGTTACTTAGTACTTGTTTCTCTAGTGTTGTCAGGAGCATGGGTAGCATTCTGTTATTAGGCCATTATGATTCCTTTTGTATTGTCGGGTCATTATAAGTATGTGTTCCCTTTATTGTTTATCTTTTCGTGTCATGCTTATCTTTTTGTGTCCTACAAGTGGCTATATATAGGGTTATGCACCGTAGGAAGAATAAGACGAAATTATCTGGTTATCTCTCTCTCCCTCAAAGTATCTCTTCTCCCTTATCTTCTGTAGCTCCTTCGTAACAAGTGGAGAAACAAAAATGAAAAAAATAGTGAGAAAGGAAAAAATTATATTCCTAAGTATTCAGACCAAACCTATCATGTACACCTATACCTGATACATACCCGGTATGGGTAATAATCACAAAATGAAGTGAAGATGAAATTAAATGTTGGGACTTAATCATCCCTATTAATCATTTAATTTCATAACACCTTTGTTGAACTAATTCATCATTTTTGGGTTTTTCCACTTGGTTCTTTCAAGTTTTACTTCTCAACAAAGTAGTTATAAAAAGCAGATGAAACATATATGTTTTCTAGTTTCATTCATCTGCATGCATGTTAAAATAGAACTTCAACTTATTTTCATCTTTATTGGCTGCTAATTTTTTTTCTCTAATAATGGTAAGGTACACTGTTTTTTTTGTTTTTTCATAACCCTAAAACTGAGATGCTTCTCTATACAAGTTCTTTGGTCCACAATTTGGAGATCTAGCTGTCACTTCTGCAAGAAAGAGGCACATGGGAGCTAAGTATATTAGCATTTTCTGAAGAAAGAATGTCTCTTTCAAAATGACAATGAATTTTTCGTTGACTCTTATTTCTTGGATCATGGGCTTCTCGGATCATGTAACTCTAAGATTTTCATCAATATTCCCAAAATACTACTTTTATAAATGAATGAAAATGCAAAATAATTGTTTTAAATATTCCTAAAATGTCTCCCACGTTAGAGGCTTATGAGGCGAAATGCATAATCAGCTAGTGGAACAAGAGCTGCCTGCCAGCTTGAAGTGTTTGTCGTGTAAGAGAATATGAAATTCTCAAATATGTTCAAAATTCAGAAAATTATATTTGCTTAATATAATAACAAAACAAAAATGGTGGTGAAGGTCGACAACGAAGACAAAATTATCAAAATCAAATCTTTCGATTTTATAACAAATGTAGTGCAATTCTTTGGGTAATCCTAAAAAGAATAATTTTTTAAAAATTTTAGAAGCTTTATGTTAAAGTATCTATAAAAAAAATCAAATAAAATGTTCCTGAAATATCAGAATTGTTGTTAGTTTCACACAAGTGCTTATTTCAATTTTTTTATCATATCATTAAGATTGACAATGAACTGAATCAACATAAATATAACTTGAAACTCAATTTGACAATTGACTCATTAAACTAGTTTCATGAATTAAATGAATTGAACTTGAGTTATGTATTACTCAATTAATTCATAAACCAGCTCGATCTATATTTATATATCTATTTATCTTTACGCACACATATTAAATAATATTTTTATGTTATTAAATTAATATAATTGTTTTTTAATTGATCTGAATCATTTCATGGCATAAATAAATAAATAAAGTATGTAAAATAATTATAACTTTAAATTGAGTCAAAGCTAGCAAGCTAAATCAAACTGTTTATGAACTTGAATTGAGTGAAGTTCAAACCAAAAATAAAAGATTCATATCAAATTAGAGTAGTCAAACTTCCAGGTGAGTTATATCTTATCGAATTGAGTCAACCAATTTAGCTTGATTCATTTTCAAACTACATATCATATTCAATAAAATTATATAGTTAATTTAACAAGGAAAAGACAAAAAGTAATTTAAAAAAAAAAAGGCAAGAACAGTTAATATGTAATTTGTCTCTAAAGAATTTCCATCTATTTACCCTACTCAAGTGGAAAAGAAAAATAACACAAAATTGGCTTAAAGAATTTTCATTCAGACAAATAAAAGCTGTATTATTTATCCTATTATCATATACCCAAATAATTATATAAATATAAATAGTAGTAAAAAAAAGTAAACATAAAGCATGCTCTTTAAATTTTGGTGTGAGTGTAAGCATGGAAATATACTATGAAGATATTTACATTTAAGTTTCAAATCTAATATATCTAATGTAAAGGAGTAGTATGTGGAAATGTCCAAAATGGACATCCTTAATTGTTGACACGTGTCATTTTTTTTGGTTTTTTTAGTCTTTTTATCTTCTCCTACTCACCCTTCTATACCAACATCACCCAACCACTACAACCTCCCTTAAAAGCTATTGCACAACCATAACCACCAACTCTCCACCGTGACCAACCTCCGACCACCAACGAATGACATTGTCGCACCATTACCACCGAGCCACATCATCTCCGACCAAAACCATCTCTCTCTCTCTCTCTCTCACTCACTCACTCACTTTCTCTTCTACGATTCCTTCTCACTCTCTCCGTTGAGTGACTCAAAGCTCTCTTAGTTCTATTCTCATCTCATCCTATTTTTTCCCGATTTTGGTTAGGGTTTTAGGCTAGGTTTTAGTGTTTAACATCTCTTTTCATCTTTGTGTTGATTTTTTTCGTCATTCTAATTTTTTTCCTCAATTTTGGTTACAGTGTGAGGGTTTAAATGGGAAATCAAAGGTCATCTTTCTAGAAGCACAATCAGAGAATTCTGGAACTTTGGTAAGTCCCATTTATTTAACTCATTTTTTACCCTTTAGGGTTTAAAAGATGAAACCGTTTGGCTACTGTTGTTATTGTTGTAAGTTTAAACTTTGTTGCCTGAAACTATAACTTTGTCAACTTTGCATATGAGATGTTGACTCAATATTGACAATAATTGTTGCTTCTTTGTATGTTGGAGAAGGTGTTTGAATAGAAAATGACTAGAATAATTTTGGGCGCTAATATGGGAATCAGGATTTTGCTCTTCTTTATCAAATTTCTAAGTTAACTTCAGGTTAGGAATTGTTTCATAATGTACTGCTGATTCTTTGATGTTTAACATACACACACATATGTATCATATATGGTTACAACATTATGCATGTGCTGAGTAAGTGACTTGAATAACTTCATTTGACCTCTCCTTTATGCTAATCCTAATTTTTATATTATGCATACATTATGGTCTTGACTCTTCACTTAAAAGATTTCAACACAGTCAAGGATGATTTGGTAATCTTCTTATTACTTTTAATTCTAAATTTGTTCAAACTGAGAATGAGTCAGGAAAATAGTAAGAACAAACCCAAAACATGTCATTCATAATGACAAGAACAAAATATATTACCCAAAACTGGAATAAGCATATTCTCAAGTTTGTTTTTTTTTTCAAGCATTGGAAGCAGAGGAATACCATAAATATTCAAATATCTATGTTCTTCCTTTCTAATTATTATTATTATTATTATTATTATTATTATTATTATTATTATTATTATTATCCAATAGAAGATATCTATCACATAGGCATAATTGTTGTGCACGATGTTTAGTACAGACCATGATAGTGATCTATTCGTCTGTCCTAAATTTTCTTTGATAAAGATAAATCTCATAGAATGATGACTGAACATTTCAGATGCCGAAATGATGTGAGTGAACATTTCAAAAGGTTGCTTGCAATTAATTTCCATAATCTGAAATAATCACATAAACAGATGATGATCTTCCTCCTTCCCATTAATGTCTAGCGAAAATGGAAGATCTACAATTGTAGGCTCTGGTCAATATCCTCGGATGCAGAATGACATGGAAACAAAAATCCATAACATTGAGCATAATGCATACACCTCTGTCCAGTGGGCTTTTAAAGCTCAATCTGATGCAATCACTTGGGTACCTTTGCCTCAATTGTTTTTTTTGTCTTTCTATTAAGTATGTTTCATAGGATTGACAATGAGTTTTTCATTTCCTATGTACTTTAGGAAAAGAACGTTTAATTACATAGCATAGGAAAGAGCTAAGAGTATCATATAAAGAAGAAAGAAAACTTGTATCAAGGGTCAATGTTGATGACATCAACCACAGGAAAAAGGTCATATTATATTTTATCATATTCTACTGAGCAGTTCTTGTATAGCATTGGGAAAATTGTGGCTTGTTCTGCATTTTAATGTAGGGTGTACCCAATTGTGCTGTTAGGGAATGGAGGAAGGGAAATGTGCTCCATAGGTATTTATCTATCTATCTGTTTCTATTTAACTGTTTTGGACAGTTTGGATAATAATGCCTATTATTATTATTATTACTCATCCATTGTCATCTTTAAGACCGTATATTTAATTGTATAAAATTTATGAAGTTATATTGGTTTTTAGCAACTAACAGATATTATTTTATTCATAGCTTCATTAGTTTCTTATAGGCGAATGAAATACTAGAATGTAAGTCTGTGTTTTCTTCTCGAAGCATTTTTTTCTAATGACCTAGGCTTCTCTCCTTTTTTTTCTTCCTTTTCTCTCTTTTCGATCTTTGGATAGCTTCGGTTGAAACTAGCTCCTTTTCATTTTCTTTATAGTGGATTTTAGTTAACCATTCATGAACATGGTTAAATTTTGTAGTGGGTTTTGAAGGTGATATTAATATACATCTATATGTCCTTTTCTTGCAGAATTTTCAATGGTGAGACTACAAGTTAATATGTTATTAATATATATCTCTAAGCACAATGTTGCCGCTGAATAGTGAGTTCCTTTACCACTACATCGATATCATTGATAAATTTGTTTTCTCATCCTTTTTGTCACTTACATCTTTCTTATTATTATCAGAAATCAAATGGATTTCGTCCAAAAACTAGAAGTTGTGGGTATGTGGTGATTCTCATCCATCTTTTTTTTTATTTTCATTTTCACTTTTGTGATTCTAATGACAAAGTTTCTTGATGTTTTTTATTTTAGGAAGTTTCTCACTTTCTTTCTTCTGCAACTTCTGAAGGACTACACATTTGGTAAGGCTTCTTTAGCTTAACTCCTTTTTTTAAATTTTTTTTTTTTTGTAACTTTTGGTTGTTTTTTTTCCTAACTTCTGAAGGACTTGACGTTTGGTAGAGCTTCTTTAGCTTAAGTATTTTTTTTTTGGTATTTTTTTGTTGATGCTTTCCTGGGATTTTTGGGTTTTTGTGAATGTATGGTTGGATTTTTGGTATTTTTGTCTTTGAAACAGTTTTTGGTGGGGTTTGTCTAGGAGAAAGTGTATTCTTTTTGTGGTTTTCAATGGTTATGTTTTTCTTTGAGACAAAGCTTAGTTTTTTCTCGAGATCTGTTACAACATGTTGTTTTCTTGAGGTTTGTTGTCTGTGCAGCTAAACAACCAAAAACATTTGTTGTTTGTCTCTTTTTCTTTCTTGGTTTTAACTTAAACAACGTTCAAGTTAAGAAGATGTTTGAACTATGAGGAGTTATTTTTACATGAAAAGGGATGTAGTACATATTGAAGATTAATTTTTTTTGTTGAGAAACAAAGTATGAATTGAATATTCAACAGGGTTAGGAGAAGATGAAATGAATGGGTACTACTACTGCTTTCCTCAACCTGCCACACTTCCCACTATAGCTACTACTAGGTTCTATTAGTTTTTGTGATTTTCTTTATTCATTTCACTTTTTAGTTGGGCTTTTTCACTTCGTTCAAATATTTTTTTTGTTATAATCGAGACCAAAGAAGTATCATTTATGCCACGGTCATATCATTTTAATTACAAGTTTATAACAAAATTATTTGCAAAATTATAAAGTTTCTGAGATGTGGTTAACTTCCACTTCGATATTGATATTTTTTTTCTTTCTATGAATGTTCAGGTGACTCATCTATTGGGGGTTCTTAGCTTTGGTTGGTTTTGCTTCATCTTCTGGGCAAGTAAGTTGATTATGTTTGACACAATGCATTGGTTTTTATTTTTCTTATTTTAAACAAATTTCAATGCCTTCTTTATTGGTTTTCACTTTTTTATTACCCTCTTTTACCAGGGCCACAAGTCGTTTCCTTTGTATATTTTTTGTTCTATGTCGTATTTGTTCTATGCTGTATTTTGTTCTATGTTATGAAATTATTCTATGTTTTGTGAATTTAAGCAGTGCTTCAATTCCTTGACTAATTAAAGTCATTGGAATAATGTCTCAATGTCTTATAACCAGTGCTGGGGAATCTTGAGACTAAGTGTTTTTAAATGATTTTTAGTTTTTTATTTTTAAGATACTTATTTAATAATTTCAGGAAAGAAACTACAATGGTACAATTCTTAAATTATTCTCGATGAAGGGAAATGATTTTCTTTTCAACCTTTCATGTGTTTGCAGTCTTTTAATTTGTTTGTGTTGTTAATTGAAATTTAACTTTATATCAGTTGAATAACATCTACCTGTGTCATCACTAATGCAATTGAGTGCCCATCTAACTGCATCAGCTAATTAGTCTTCAAATAGGTTTAATACTATTATGGTTTAATTAGCAAATAAATGTTGTCTGCTATCGGATATTAGCATATTGTACAAAGACCAAACTTTTATATTTCATAGTAACCAATTACAACATATTGGCTGGAATAGATAGTGAGAAGAGTCTTATTTCTTATCATCAAATCCTTCTAGCACCGATCCTAGATGGAAATATTGTACTTGGCGACAAGGAAACAGTTGTGTATGCAATTTCTATGGCAAGGTTACAAAAGGTGAAATTACTATAGCAAAAGAACAATTGGTAGCAAACTCGAGGATTGTTGCAGCCTATGCCAAATGTCCCAAAGAAGTTAGAGAAGAACTATGGAGATGTTTGAAGGATAAGAAGAAACAAGAGAGGGAAACATTTCATAGGATGCGTCAACATTTTCTTGAAGACTATGGTGATAATGATGAAGAAAGAGCTAAAAAGCATAAGGCAGTTGTGTTCTCACTTTCTCTTCATGGATTCAATTTTTAATACTTTTATCATGAGGCACCCATTTTTAGATTATCAAATTCATCAAATTGGGATAATTTTTAAAAAAAAATGTGCATTATTTTTTAGTTTCTAAGTAGATCTGTAAATTTAAAAAGAAAATAATCATGTAGATCTATATCTACGTATATAAATAGGCTGGTCAAAAGCCCAAAATAAAAATCTTATATTGTTTACATGCCCCTTAAAATAGGGGCAAAATGAGAATTTTAAAAAAATATTATTGGATATAAAAATTGGATAGAGAAAGAAAACAACAAGAGAAATATATAAGACGGAGAGTACCGCGTATGCGTAACAACCACGTGTTATGTGAAGGAAAATATAAATACAAATGTTCATTTTTTTTGTGAAAGAGAAGATTCAAGTCTTTTTATTAACCAAAAAGTAGTTTTTAAAAAAAAAATTGTACTTTTTGACGTATTTTTCTTTTTAATCTAAGTATAATTCCAAAAATAAAAATAAAAAAAATAGAACGAAATGGAATTACCCATGCATATGTATGAATAACTGACTAGTTCGAACAGAAAAAGAACAACCAAGTAAGATTGACTTAACCTCTGATTCCAAGGTTTGATTGTTATTAAGATGCGACGCTATCCCTCAACCTGAGCCCAAGCTCTTGTATTTGATTTGTCCCCAAATAAAAAATGAGGTTTTACCGTCTCGGTGATGTTAGGTTAAGACAAGTTTAGGTCAACTCAAGTCATCTAATCCGAAACATATATCAAATTTTTTTATCCTTTTACTTAAATAAACTTATAATCATCAAGTCATATTTTCACTCGTCAAATAAAACAAACTTAATTTAAAATTTTTTATTGACCATTTTCTTCCATTCCCTCCTTCCCGTCATCTCTTACCCTTGTTTTCATCGTCCATTTCAACAACTATTTTATTGCATATTGAGAAATTCTCAAATTCTAGTATAATATTAATATTTTTATAATTCACTTGTGAGATCAATCTAAGTACTTACCTACATCTTGACATTTAAGTAAAATAAATAGAGTGAATAACACTTACCTCCCTTAGTTTAACACTTATTACACAGGTACCCCTATTTAAAATTATATTTTTTTCTCTCCTAAAAACATAACAGTTACTAACTGTGTTAAGTTTTGAGAAAAATATCCAATATACCCTTGTGTTTGCTCTCTGACACCCACACTTAGAAGCAAAACTCAATGCCTCCAAAACTTCATCTCCTCCACTGCACATACAGACAACACCACCACCTAACTCACCCGTCTCATCCCCAAACCTTAACCTGTCCACCACAACCCGACACCCATGCGTTGTTATCGCCGTTCATGCTCCACTATCTTCGTTCATCCAATTGACATTGTCACTCTTCAGGCAGTGATCATGGTCAGAGACCTCAGATCGACGAACATAAATAATGAATGTTGGATGTTGAGAGAAAGAGATCCCACACCAGTAAAATAGGCAAGATGCTCAAATTTGCAAACATTAAAGGAGAAGGCTGCAACCCGCAAATCTGCAACTCAACACCTGCATCACTTAGATCTAAAAAACTAACCCGAGATCTAGGCCATGAGTCCAATGACAAGACCGTCCTGTGACTCCTTGAGCACACGCGAGCAAGTCATCATTAAGGGAATTTGGCTTCTCTGTTGTCCCTTCCCATGTTGTCCATGTGCTGCCCCATAAAAATAACACTGCATGACAGCTATATTAATATTTAATGATAATATTTAATTTTAAAAATCATCAAAACTGTGTAATTTTAAAGGGACAACACAAGAGAGACAGCAGAGAAGCCAGATCCATCATGAAGGCAACCTGCACCGTTTCGACCATCATGGTCTTCATTGGCTACACACTCAAGACCCTCCATTTTCCCTTCACCTCTACCGCACAACTAAAACCTCCACGACAAATCAAGCTTCAGCAAATTTACACAAGGGGGCTTCTTTTAAAAACATTTTACGTAACAGGGTCTCTTTTAAAAGAAATTTCAAAAGGGGTCTCTTCTGTGCGTGGGTGCCGCCATTAACAATGGCGTGAAGCTTGGAACCGCCAGAGGCAATGGCGGGACAGGGAATGCCGCTATTGGCAGCAGCGGGACAGCGGGTGACTCAGCCTAAACCGCCATTCGTACTGGCGGGATAGGGCTGAGTAGGAGTGAGAAAAGCCATGCCGCCATTGGTTCTGGCGGGACATGCCTACGTGGGCAGTCCCGCCATTGGAGCTGGCGGGATAGGCTCAGGTCTGCACGTTGCGCCATTGGAGCTGGCGGGATAGGCTTGGCTCTCGTTGAAGGCTTCCAGGTCTGCACGTTGCAGGCTTGCAGTGTTTACAAGATAGCTAGGCTCAGGCTTGCAATGTTTAGGGTTTCCAGTTCTGAAAAGCCTAGTATAGCATGTGAACGTTAAAAAATTTTGAACGTTGGGGTTCAAGTTTTCAGCTATAAAAAAAAAATGGTTGAACTTCATTCTTTACGCTTACATTTCTCCTTACCTTACTGAGTTTTCTTTCTCTTTCTTTCTTCTTGAGTGTGAGAACTTATTGTGCTTGTGTTGTGCTTGCTGTGCTGTGCTCGTGGCTCAAATTTCTTTCAAATTTAGTGCTTGCTGTTGTGCTTTCATCCTTCAAGTGCCCTTACCCTTATCTTGGACATAAATTCCTGGTAAGTATTTTCAAAGTAAATATGTTAATATATATTATAAGTTTAAGTTAGTTAGTATTAGTATTAACAAATATTCTAAGTTAGTTAGTATGTAAATAGTAGGTTAGTTATTATTAACAAAAGTTCTAAGTTTAAATTAGTTAGTATGAGTAGCTATTGTGTTGTTATTTTTTACGTATTAATAGATATTCCAAAGTTAGGTTAGTTAGTATGAAAATATTATTTGGTTAGGTTAGTTAGTATGAAAATATTATTTTGTTAGTTAGAATTAAAATTTTATTTATTTATTGTATATATTGTTAGATATTATTTGGTTATTGTATATATTTGGTTGAAAATAATATTTGGTTATTGTATATAATATTTTAGTATTAGTAGTAATTACAGCATAGAGTATTATTATTATTTTTTTTATCAAAGAATGGGAATTTTATTATGAATTCTAGAAATATCTGTAAAATAAAATATATTCTAACTCAAGAAATATAAAGTTTTCTAAAATAATTATTCTTTCTTATCAACTTGTTTCAATTATTTTTCTAAATTTATTTTATTTGTATACTACATATGTTCTATAGAATCTAAATTAATTCTATTCTTAATTATTCGTAGAATTAAAATATATGATGTACTTTTGCAGGGGGGTTGACAAACTAATTATTCTTATGAGTTTTAAATAAGAAATTATTTTATAACTTAATCTCTCGTCAAAAAAATTGTATGAGTAAGTATAATTGAAAAAAATATTATATATTTGTTTAGTTAGTATAAAAATATTACGTGTATATATATTTAGTTGTTGTATATATTCTTAAATTTTATATATGTGATATTAGCTTTTGTAGTATTAGGTATATATTTAGACAGATGATAGTTTAGCTAATAAATATATATACATGCATGATACTTTAGGATGACACACATAATATTAGATTTTTTAGTATTAGGCACAAGTTAATATTAGCTTTAGGTATATATTTATAAATTTTAGACACACGTAAATTTTTAGTTTTTGTAATATTAAATATTTGACACTTAAATAAATAATTGTAATATTAGACACTTGACACACATAAATTTATCTTTTTAGTATTATAATTTTTTGTTTTAAATAAATGAGTTGATAATTTAATATTATTTGAGTTAATTATTTTTAGTTAGAATGCTATATATATTATTTGTTAGTTTTAATTTGTAGGTTAATATTATTTGTTTTAGACAATTTACGTGATTAAATATATGATACATTGTACATTATTATTATTTTTTTTTGTATATATATTGTTAAAATGATTTTTTGCATTTCAATATTTGTTTGTATTATAAATAATTTGTTAGTCCATATTTTATTCAATTATTTATTTGTTAATTGTAGAAAAAAAAATTACTAATAAATTAAAGTTTTCTTCACATGTATTTTAATTTATGTATAGAATATATTAAAAATTGGTCAGTTTGATTTTTTACAAATTTATTGCTATATATTTAAAGTTTACTAATAAATTAAATTTTTCTTCACATGTATTATATTTTATTTTGCAGTAGCAATGGCATCTTCTTCATCACATATTAACATTAAGTTTGGCCCCATCGATACTAATGTATTATGGATGCAACCTAAGCATGTTTCAGAACATGTTTGGAATGGGGAAGAAGAAAGGAAATTACATATCAGACGAGCTGTCCCCACGTATCAAGGGGAAGAACAAATTCCAGAGCAAATTTTTCCTTTTCTTCAACAATCTGGTTTCGGCTGGATTATCAAGATGGGATACTTAAAAATAAATGCCTCATTAATTAGTGCTCTAATAGAAAGATGGAGGCCGGAAACACATAGGTTTCACATGAGATGCGGAGAGTGTACTATTACTCTACAAGACGTCTCTGTATTGTTAGGTATAAGTGTGGATGGTTTACCATTAATCGGTCCAACAAATCTTGATTGGGCTGATTTATGTGAGGAATTATTGGGAGTCAAACCACGAGAAGATGAAATTAAAGGTAATGTGGTTAAATTAAGTTGGCTGGCTCACCATTTTGCACAAATAAATAATGACGACGACGAAGAACAAGTACGAAGGTTTGCCCGTGCATGGATACTGAGATTCATTGGAGGTGTCTTATTCATTGACAAAACCAGTAACAGAGTTTCGCTAAAGTACCTTCAATTTTTACGTGACTTTGAAGAATGTGGCAGATATGCATGGGGAGCTGCCGTACTTGGTTTTCTATACAGAGAGATGTGCAGTGCCACCGATTATAAAACTAAATCAATCGGAGGTATGTGCATCTTACTACAATTGTGGGCATGGGAACGATGTCCAACCTTGGCTCCAAAGATGACTCCTTCCCAAGTAGAAAATACACCACTGGCGCACAGGTCAGTCATTTTTAACAGCGTCTTTCATTTCAATAGAATAAATGGTTTTAGGGTATATTAAATTTTATTCTTTGTAGGTGGCTGCGACGTGGAAACCAACATATCGGCAATGATGATGTGAAAGTTTTTCGTCGCAAGTTGGATATTATGAAACTTCATGAGGTAAGAACCATGCTATTGTATTTGTAAAATAAAAAATTATATGTCTTATTTTACTACAATGTTCACAACTATGTTGTTATATGCAGTTTGTGTAGGAGCTTTACCCATCAACAGTTATATCATTGTTGCCTCCCGTTTGTTTAGTCGGAAGTCTCGCGTGGTACGCGGTGGTGCCACTAATTTGTTTCCAAGTTATTGAGTGGCACCAACCGGACAGAGTGTTGAGACAATTTGGGATGCAGCAACCAGTTCCAGAGTCTCCTTCACAACCCTTAAACATTCATGGCATAACATTAAAAGGGAAACATGACGAAAATTGGGGGCAATTGTTCGCCCCAATGATTCATTAGTGGAATAATCGCCATGCATTTAGGGTCGACGCTTATCCCCGACAAGAAGGCCTATTGAGCTTTAACTCGGACTACATGGTCTGGTATAGGCGAAAGACAAAGATGTTTGTTGACCCAGAAAATGCAAAGACGGCTACATTGGTATTTTTTAATTTTTTTCAATATTTAACTTGAACTTTTTTTTAATGATGGCCATTAATTTTCTTACCCTTATAATTGCAGGCTGAAGTTGCGGAGACATTACAAATACATGGTGTCTCCTCAAGGGAGGAATACATGGACAGTTGATGATCTTGTGCCTTATGTGGAAAAAATTACAATTTTATTTGAAGAGCAAGAGAGAGTCACTGAGCCAGTGTCACATGGTCCCGTATCAGAGCGTCAATTTCCCGCACAACAGTTTCACATGCTTCAGTCAAGTATTGAAACTCAGGGCATAGACAGACGAAGGGACACTGTTGAAGCGGAAGAATATTCCCAACAAATGGCGAAGCGTGGCCATGGAATGTATTACACGCCACAAACATTTGCTGAGTATCCGACACAGATGTATCAGTATCCTTTTCAGGGTCATCACACTGATACTTCTGCAAGTCAGCAATCGTTCGGTGGTGTTGCGGAAACACAAGCTTATTTTTCATGGCCCACAATGACCCCTTCACAGCAATATCATGGCCCAATTCCAACACCAAATGCGCCGTTAGGAACACAATGGAATGTACCGGGACAAATACCTAATACGGGTGACTTATTCGGTGTTGATTTGCGTCACGTATTTTCTGCGGAGGCTGATGAAGAAGAAGCGGGGAGGCATCGGGGCAGAAGAAATCCTGATCGCCAAGCACGAAGATAGGATCGACCATGTGGCACATCCTCACGGCATCACGGACACCAAAATGAATGATTTGCATGTCTCCGTTTATTAAGGCTTTGTTGTATATTTGTCATTTGAATTTCACACGTAATGTATGATATTCAGTTTATTAAGGCTTACTTATGGATACAATTTATGTCGCGTATCAAACTATAATAATCAATGAACCCTAAACCAAATAACTAAGGTAGCCAAAAGGAAAAAACTAATGTTTCTAAGTAACGATGAACATCAATGTGAACTAAACCCTAACCCATAAAACATAAAAACTAACCCATAACCCTTAAAATAGAAAAACTAACCCTAAAATAAAAGAACTTAGCCCTAACCCCTAAAAAATAAGCACTAAACCCTAACGCTTAAAATAAAAAACTAACCCTGCCCCTAAAATATTAGAACTAAACCCTAACGCTTAAAATAAAAAACTAACCCAAACCCTAACTCTTAAAATAATAAAACTAACCCTAACACCTAAAAAATAAGAACTTAGCCCTAACCCATAAAATATAAAAACTAAACCCTAACCCTTAAAATAAAAAAAAACTAACCCTCACCCTAAAAATAAGCACTAAACCCTAACACTTAAAATAAAAAACTAACCCTAACCCCTAAAATATAAGAACTTAGCCCTAACCCATAAAATATAAAAACTAAACCCTAACGCTTAAAATAAAAATAACTAACGTTTCTAACTAACGATCAACACCACTGTCACTCAACCTCGATTGATCCACTCCATTTATTTCAACTTCTAAATGTAATTTTATTTCATTAGAAGTACACATTCAACAAAAAGTAACTGACGATTTCATTGAAGACCACCAAGTAAATACATTGAACAAAACCTAAAGCAATACAAGTCAGTCATGTAACATACATAAATCAATTAAATGAATTACTCCCACGGTCAGATTGCATTGGACATTGGCGCCTATTGTGCCCTTCAGCTCCACATCTACTACATTTTTGTTGATGGTCAGATGGTTCGACCCAATCCATCTCATTCCTTATCCTTATTGATTTTGGCCGACCTTTCGCACAAATTGTAGTTGGGTTAGGGATTAGTGTCCATGCCTCATCAGAAGGAGGAATAGCCGGTTCATTCCCAAGAGGCCACCACTGTGCGTAGTATGCTTTTAAGATGTGCTCATCGGTGTAAACAACATCTATATATTGGTAGTAGTTCATGCTCACGTAACCACAAGCTACAATAATGTGTGAACATGGATAGTGAAGCGCAGAATACCTTCCGCATTGACAATAATGGTCATTCAAGTTAACTGTCCATTTTTGTCCGCCACGTTGCGTTATAGGATTGAAGGTCTCACTACTAGAATTATTACTTTTTAAGTCGGTTAAATCGCACATTTTACGACGGTTTTGAACCGTCGTAAAACAAGGCGTCATAAAAGGCAAAAAAATTATAAATATGGATATGAGAACCGTCGTTGTATATGCCACTTTTTACGACGGTTATATGTTAACCGTTGTAATATGTTGTATCAATCTACGATGGTTATCTGCTTAACCGTCCTAGTAAGCGTGTACGGTAATTGACATTCTACGACGGTTGTAATTTAACCGTCTTAGAAAATTCCACCTACTACGACGGGCTATGAAAGACCGTCTTTATTTGTGTCTTCAAGAAATGACTTTCTACTACGATTATTGGATAACCGTCATAATATGTCCACACACCTGTATTATGTCTTTCTAGTGCAAATTAAACAACTGGCAGTTTTAAATTGAACTTGAAATTATAATCATAGAACCAGAATGGGTGTCTCCCATATCATGGTAAAGAAAACAAAAAGAAATGGCTTTGTAAGATAAGACATATCCAAGGAGGTGACTAATCTAATATCACGAATGAATGAAATTAAAACTTACTTGCACTTGAAGCTGGAGCTGCTTTAAATATTCTATGGCCTCATCTAGCATTCAAGCTCTGTCTATCTATTGAAAACAAACACAAAGGAATCATAAAAAAATAATAATTCTATAAAAAAAATAGTAATATTTTGTAAGAATATTATGTTTATGCTTGTTGAGAATTACGCGGCATGGTGCATTTCTATTTATAGTCTTCTTTGGAGGAAAGTTTGATTAGTTTGACCTGTACTGCTTATTAATAATGTACCTGAATATGCCTATAACCCAGCTAGTGGGACTCCACTAGCCACTAGGAGTTGTATATTTCTTGAACCATTTTATTTTTCATCTTATATTATATTTTTATAAAAAAAATATTTATAATTTTATTTTTATTTAATAGTATTGATAAAGATTACATTAAAATTTTAAATTATTCATTACAAAACAAAAATTTAAATACCAAATTAGCAATATTTAGAAATTATATATGAAAGTTAATAAATTGTTTTTTAACTAATTTTAAATTATTTATTTCTAACATTTTATTAATTTAAATATAAAATTAACTTCTGTAATATCCTTAAGAAGTATTTTTGGACTTTTTTATGGCGGCCCTAAAAGGTACTAGACAAAATAAATGGGTGTGTGGGAGTGGGAAAGTTGGCTAATGAATTTCCACCGTAAATAGGAGTTCAAAGCAACAAGTAACAATGTCCACCGCTCAAAATTCTTCAAATACATATTTAAATAAATAAACGTTAAGTTCTAATCTCTAGCTAGCTAGACCTGTGAAGCACCATCATATACTTATTTGAGACACAGCTAGACACTAAATATAGATATTTTTCTCAAAAGAATTCAAACTTTGATTCATTATAGACTCAACTTGTATTTTAAATAAAATATTTATTACAAAAATTAATGATTTTTAATGATATCATAATTCAAGATTAGTTGATATATATATATAAATTTACGCATAAATGTCCACTGCCCATAATTCAAGATTAGTTAATTTGTTCATCATAAATTTATGCATAAATAACAGTGTCCACCGCCCATAATTCATGATTAGTTTATTTGTTCATCATAAATGTCCCTATCCCGCATTCCCACTCCTCTATTTGAAAAAAAGCTACCAATTTTATTATATAAATTTTACTAGGTGTTAGTAGTATTTTATAAGTCATTTTAGCTAGCAATGTTTCATACTAAAACCCTACAAATTAATCAATAAAAATACTCGTAAAAATTATATGTATTTTTCGGTCTATAAAAATACTCGTAAAAATTATACATAACAAAAAAAGTAATTTACAATATTAATACCTTTGAAGTAATGCTGGACATTGAAATGTTAATGAAATTTGCTCCAGCTTCAGTTGCTACAGAATAAAATTTTATCCACAGAAAAAACTTCTAAAATGACATTGAGCATTTCTAAGCGTAGTTAGGAAAATTTCACGTAGCCAATGCATGAGATTCCACATATTCCAAAGGCAAATCACACTAATGCACAACAAGTGAAAAAAATAGAAACATGCAGAAAAAATGCAACAAGAGGAAGCATAGGATAATAAAAGCAAAAAAGGCACATAAAAACTATCAGATGTTTCCGGACTTACTGTGCAAATGCTGACAATATTGGATTGAACTTTCATAGTTTCAATATCACATTCTAATTGTTGCTTCCAATCAGAAAGTAAAGCCTCGTCCTGTACAAGTTGATTTAAAATGGATACAAGAACTGTATATAGCAATGGAATAAATTTCATATTGAAGTTAGTCTAACATCAAACCTGAGGCAGCTGTATTGTCACTTTGTTTGGGAAAAGACGCCCAAGTTGCTTCAAGGTCATCTATATCAAAGAAGAATACACTAAAAAAATAATGAGTACATCTATGTAGCATAAAGCATTACCCCATCTCAAGGTCACAAGGCAGCAACTTGAAAAAATAATTAAAGTTGTGCCAAGACTCATCCTCCCCTTACATTTTACAAAAATGAATAACAACAGCAGCTTGAAAAAGTTGAACCGGATTCTTCCACCACTTATAGAAAAGAAATTCAAACCATCCATCTATTTAGGCATTTCAAACTAAACCATGGAGAAATTTATCATGTTGCAGCAAAAGCAAAATAATATTACTTTTATATGCACAGAATTCTAGAATCCAGAGAGTATAAGATCTAAATAATTGACAAAATATGCTCCATGGTAAGTACCTATCAAGCATGAGTTATATCCTTAATAATTTTAAGGAAGTATCTGAAGTCCAAGAGGAATAAAAGTGAAAGAGGTAAAGACAAAAAACACAGAGCCAACAGTCAGCCAATTACTACAACATTAGGTGGCAAGCTTTCAAAATTATTTTTCAACACTTCTACTCTAATTAAAGGTAACCTATGCACAAAACAGAGAAGGGTGTTAGATATACTTCTTCAGGAATAGAGGCATCTTTTGGACCGGTAAAGAACTGGCACAACCTCAAAAATATAATTAATTGCAACTTTATCTGCATCATCCCCTCCAGAACCATCTACCCGTAGTAAATGATTTATCAAACCAGAACAAAAATTATAGCATTCAATATGCTAACATGCAGCTAAGGCAACAAAACTGCAATAAAAACCAGTGAATTACCAGAACAAAAGAACCCACGATCATCCTCACAAAGGCCTCCAAGATCATTGCCATCTGGAATTGATTTATCAAACCTAACCCCAATTTTTGAAGACCTTATTATCTTCAAAAGCAAGCAGAACTTTGCCCCGGGAGCCATAGCTTGGTTCCCTGATCAATATAGAAGAAGAATAAAATCTTAATTTTCCAGAATAAGAAAAAAAATATAAACTAAATAATTAGATATCAAAAAAATAGCAGGAGGACAAAATATCAACATAAACAGATACTTAAAAAATGTGAAACTGAAATAAATAAACTGCAAAGCTTTGTAGACAGTCTGTATAACAGAAATTGAAACACCTTTTGAATAGCTATGAGCAATGCACTAGAGAAAAACCATAAAAACACATAACACAGTAAATCTAGAGCTTAAGTGCATTTAGGTTTAGTTAAATGCAAAGGAGAATGATAAAAACACAAAAATATCTGAACTGAAGTACTAAAAAAACATACACCAAGCAATGAGAGACAATCGACAATTAGTAGCCTGGCACCAAAATGCTTCGCAAGTGCCTTGCACAAAGTCTCCTGATATATTTCCGAACCTACGCAAGAATCATATAAAATATCACTTCTCTATTACAAAAAGGGAAAATAGCAGCAAAGAATATCAACATAGCTATAGTTCACATGTAGTTCAGGCAACATAATCAAGAGATAAAATAATAAGCAATTGTATGCCAAAAGAACCAAAGACCACCTCATCACCTCCACTTAAAATCAGACGGGAATTCTTTCGATATGTCTTGCCATTAACTTGAATAGAAGCTTTGCCCCCTGTGATTTCAAGTAATGCAACAGACAAGCCTCCACGCTGAACAGAATCCAAATAACAACTGGTCAGTAATATTGAAAGACATGGAAATGCTCAACTGTAATTTTCTTCAGTAATATCTTTAATCAAAGGCGCGTGCGTTGTCGAGTGAGGTATCTCGTCTCTATGTTGAGGTGGTTGGACACTGAACACAAAACAAAGGCCTTCATGGAGGCAGACTCATCGAGCGCATCAGGGCCAAGAGGAACAACATCGGACAGAGGCGGAAGTGGCGACAAAACCTTGGGGACGGGGACCTGAACGGTGGCGTCGTCCCTGCACGTGTCGACGAGAAAGTCGTGGAGCGCTCAAACGTCGTGGAGCTCAAGAACCCTAGGGTATGAGGGAGACAGGGCTTGAGGGGGTTAGAATGTTTCCATGAGACTCTAAGAGGGAGACCGTGCTTAAGGGGGTTAGAATGTTTCCATGAGACCCGTTCTTCGTGGGAGACAACGGCGGAGAGGGAGAAGAAACAAAAGAACGCTCGTTCTTCATGGGCTAGGGTAGAAATTGAAAAGGATATACAAAGACGATCATTAGTAAAACCCGTCGTTGTCTTAGTTTCATGTAATTACAATATTGCCATCGAAGAACATTCTAAGACGGTTGTCTACAACCGCCTTAGAATGTGTGACGTTAAATACAAAAGTTATTTTATTTATTACAAAATTTCCACCACTCTATATTCTAAGACGGTTATTGACAACCGTCTTAGAACACGTGTCGTAAAAAATCCCTTTTGTAGTAGTGTTTCCTCTACTTCAAACCTTGTCGAGTGGATATCATACACGCGAACGATGTGCGAACAAGCTTGTTCTTGATTTTTCCTAAGTTTTGTAACAAGCTTAGAACAATAAACTTGGCCTTCTCTTAATTGTCTTTGGGCTTGGCGACCACGATCAACAAAGTACTTTCGGCACCTACTATATGTTGACTTGACCAACGTTGTTATTGGAATGCTGCGACAATCTTTCAACACCTTATTCACACATTTTGATAGGTTGGTTGTCATGTGACCATATCGTCGTCCAGATGTATCGTAAGCCATGCTTCATTTTTCCTTTGAAATGCGATCAATCCATCTTGCTATGGCTGGACTCAATTGACGAAATTTTTCTAAGTTTTGATCAAACACATGCTTGCAAGGAGTGTACGCTGCATCAAATTTGTTATCATCAAAAGTTGTACGTAGACATCAAACTCAAATTAAATTAATGTATAAAATAAACCTTACCCAATTTCTTGAACATCTCTTTTTGTTTCGCGTTGTTGAATTTGCGATTGAAATTGCTGGCTATGTGTCGGACGCAGTACACATGATAACCGTGGGGAGGTTGCCAACCAAGATGTTCGTTAGCGACAGCAGACTTTATACTCGCGTGACGATCAGATATTAGACAAATTTCATTCTTATCTGTGACGTGTTCACGCAAGTGGGCCAAAAACCATGATCATGTTGTTAACGGCTCGCCTTCGACCACAGCGAATGCTAGAGGAAGAACACCACCATTTTCATCATGCGATGTGGCCATTAACAGGGTCCCACGGTATTTGCCGTATAAATGTGTGCCGTCAACTTGTATGATTGGCTTACAGTACTTAAAAGCCTCTTTGCATTGACCAAATGTCCAAAATACTCGATGAAACTGACGATGTTCGCGACTTACCCTATTACCAACAATAAAATCATCATGTAGTATTTGAAAGTAAGAGACAGGAGAATGATTTTGCATGTGTGTTAGCCATGACGAGAGTTTCGCATACGACTCTTCCCAATCGTCATATTCAATTGCAATCGCCTTTTGTTTGGCCATCCATGCTTTTCTGTATGAAACCTTATAGGAAAATTCACTATTTATCCTTTCTTGAATCAAAGAAATTTTTATTGATGGATCTTCTCTGATCATGCCTGTAATTCAAATAATAAAATAAAATTACAAATTAAAATAACAAATAACACAAAAGTAGGATAATATGAACATAAAAAACGTACCTACTACGCAAGTCGCAATTAAATTTGAATCAAGCTTCTCATGGTCTTGTGTCATAGTCATATTTAGACATGTGTGCGGTCCACCCCATTGTGTCACTTTCCATGCATCAGTTTTTTTTGATAAAATTGCCCTCATATAAAAAGGGCAAGGAGACTCTTCGGTGTTGTTGGGGCAACAAAGGATATATTTGTGTGATTTCGTTTCAACAACCTTAAAAGTTTGATGCACCTTCATCACATATTGTTTCAGTGCATTTTTGACCGCATCTTTCCTGTCAAAATCCATGCCAACATATAATTCTTGTCCAACATTAAAAGTCGTTGGCATGTCCAGACCACAAATGTCCTCCTCGTCCGGATGACTCCAATTGATATTATTATAATGCATAGCATCATTCCAAAATGGATTTTGAATTTGTGGTACACCTAATAATTTAAAAAAAAAATCACGTCAACAAACTACTCCTATTTAGTTACCATTAAATACAATTCTCATAAAAAAGATAGATGTATTCAACTAATTTTGTATTTCACAAACATTTACCTTCGGTTGGGTGAACAATTGAAACTGGTTCAACGATGTCAGTGACTTCATCGTATGTATCAGATATTCCATCATCACTATCATCTTCATCGAAAGACTCTTCAACGTATGAGTTAGATGTAAGATAATCATCATCATCATCATCTTCATCATCATGTAAATTGCTTATATTTCTTGGCAGTTCCGACTCATGATGAGATACATTACGTCCACATGACGTAACAGAATTTGCAGCATGAAACATCGAACCACCAGCAACATCATTTTCTACGTACAATTCTAGAACTGACATTTGTTGTTGTTGTTGAAAACTTTCGATCATAGTTTCAACATCTTCGTCATCACAAATTTGCAACGCAACATATTTTCCTGAAACTAAAAATCTACAACTTATAGTAGAAATAATTTCATTATTTTCTAACTTTACCTTATCTCCAATTTTTTTTTCAAAGCATTGAAACTAATTCTGCGTTTAATCTGAATGGTCTTTTTACTGCCTTCAAATATTACACCATCATTGTCTTCATATACTCTTCCGTTGAAATACAACACTGTAATAATTGAATTCATGATATACCTACATCATCAAAATTAAAAATAATTAATCATAACAATAGTAGTTTTAAAATAAATAATTACTCCAACTAATTTTATAATAAAAATTCTAATTAAAAAAATTAATTCACTTAAACTTTACCTTCAAATATTAGTCTAACAAATAAAATCATTACTTCAATTAAATATAAAATATTTATTTGCTTCCTCTATTAAACTTAAACTACACATTCATACTTTATTCTAAAAAAAATACTCTAATTAAATAATTTATGGAAAATTCCTCAACTTCAAAAAAATTCCAGACAGACACAAAATGGAAGGGTTATAAATGAAAGGATTACACTTAAAAAAATTTCAGACGGAACATGGCCAACACGCCTAGGCGCCCCAATATTTGTATCTTCGAAGCCGTTTTTCAGTACTAATTAACGAGAACAACTTACTTAACTCAAATGACATATATTCAGTAATGAAGGATATATCATATATATACATATGAGAAAATTAGTAGGAAAGTATGTTGTCTATATATAGGAGTGGAGGAGAGAGACAAATAAGGCGTAATTTTTCCTCCATCTCCACTTAATAGTCTCAATGGTTAATTAATTAAATTACATGCACGTATATGTAAGGCAAAAAATACTCGGTGAACAACTAATTTGAAACTTAGTGAGACAAGGAGATAAAAGAAATATATACAATTCAAGTATAACAACTAATATGATATATGTGATAAAAACAAAGAGATACAAAATTAGTGAGTGTTAAAGAATTAATTCAACTATATTTTTTAATTTTCTGCACTGGTGATTGCTTGGAGAGATAAAATATTCACCTATTATTTTTCGAAAACTGGAGAAGTATTAGACCTGATCTAGTATAAAATAATCTAAAAATCCAAGTAAACTTCTTTTAAGATTATTAAAAATCAATAAATTACTAATAAATATAATAACGAAAAATTGTTATTCCCATGTTAGTAAATTTAAATGACGGGACTTTTAAAATTGGTAATATTTTTCTTATTGTTTTTATAATTAAAATTACAATTTCTTTTTGTTAACTTTTACTAAATTTTATTACAAGTAAAATAAAACTTCGTACTCAAAACAAACCACAAAAAACTTAAGAAATTAAATGTAATTATTTTTTGTCTTAAATTAAATTATATGTCAAATAATACTTCAGACGCAAAAACCATTAACAAAAAGGCTTACAAATAATTACTACTAATATTTTTTAAATTTAAAATGTAATTTACAAAATTAATACACTTAAATTTGAACTTCAAATTTCATTCTAACCATAATATTTGTTACTTCAAAATAAAAAATTTGTGCATCATAAATAAACAAAATGAAAGAAAACTTTATTTAAATAAATATAAAACATCCTTACTATAGAATCAAACTTCAAAACTCTTCCTTCCTCTTTCACAATACTTTCTTCAGTCTCAAATTTATGCAAGTGCTGAGTGTGATTGAAGTTTGTTCTATTTAAAGAAATTTTTTAGCAAAAAGCTACATACGTAAATTTACACACCATTATTAAAGTAATTCTGTATGGAAGTCACCTCCTAGATGCCTAGCTCTTTAAGTTGTCATGCATGTGATTTCTGATTTCCCTATCCAATACAGTGCCCTATTCTCCTCCCTAGCCTGCATAAAAAAAATTTCAGTGCATGTGAACCCTAGCTGCATCAGATCAGGCTTGAGTCTTATCATTCAGCATCACCGTCCAAGCTTCAGTCCCATCAAACCTGTCCAAAGGTGTAACGCAGGTGCCAATGGCGGGACTGTCCACGTTGGCACGTCTCGCCAGCACCAATGGCGATACCACCTCCTCTCTCCTACTCAGCCTATCCCGCCAGCACCAATGGCGGTACCCCCTCTCCTAGTCAGCATGTCCCGCTGCTACAAATAACGGCACCCCCTATCCCGCCATTGCCACTGGCGATTCAAGCTTCCTACCAGTGTCAATGGCGACACCCACGTAAGGAAGAGACCCCCTCTACAATTTATTTTAAAAGAGACCCTATTCCGTAAATTGTTTCTAAAAAAACCCCTGTACAGTAAATTTGCCATCAAGCTTCACACTCACAACCTCCATTTGAATTTTTTGTTGCTAATTTTTTTTTAATATCCTGTGCTGAACTTTGTTTGGGATTATGAAAACCATTGTCACGTATAGATTGTTGAATTCTCTTTTTACACATTGCTCATACGTGGTTTAGAATTGTTGGTTGTTTCATTAAAAAAAATTGTTGGCTGCAAATTAATGTTGGTCTCCTTCCGACGATGTTCATTCTTTTCACGTTCATGTTCTGGGTTGGGAACTAAAGGAACAGGGTGAAAGTAAGTTTGGAAGAATAAAAAACATAACTCCATCATGTGCCAGATTCTAGTAACAACCCAAATGTCGTTAAGGGGCAAGGGATCAATGTAATGAAATTAAGCAATTAGGGAAAGTTTGTCCAGGGTCAAAATAAAGTGTGGGGTTAAGTGTAATAAGTAATATTTATTTTTAGCTTCTGAATTGGTCATTCCAGAAGCCAAAAAAAAGGATTGCAAGAAGCAAATTGGAGGTGCAGGAAACAACAACCAAACACACATTAGTCATTATTCACTGAGTTTCAATTTTAACCAACCTAGCCCCGTCCAGGAGCAATACCTGTACAACATTTAATACAACAAACGGCAAAATGATTGCACCAGTTATTAACAGTTGAACCACTGCCCCAGTGACTTCAATGTAAATATCCCACTTAAGCTCTCATCAGAAGCCACTCTCCAACCATTAATATATTGGGCATCAATATTGTGCTCATTGAAATTTAAAAATAAAAATAAAAAAATGAACCCAGAAAGTACATATTAACAAAATTTCAATGCCCTGAGGCATAAGCATCAGCGCAACTCATCATTTGGATAATGAATGGACATTTACAGACATGAAACAGTTCTACTTGGTCATCATCATGCGGCTACAGTTGGCCCAATTTTTCCTGCATGAAAACAAGAACCAATTTTAATCCATGTTTCAGAGCAGGAAAAAAACGAATAACAAATAATAAATAAACCATCACATTTTTTTGTAAAAGGAATTTATGTAGATATTCTAATCATTTTGTCATTGAATACTAAAAATGCTGGGAAGTGAGAACAGTAAAGTTATACATAACCAACAGACAAGAAAATCTTCATACCAGTTCCGCAGTTTACCATTCCCAACCCTTAACCTACCAAACATCTAATGACACTAACAAGAAATGTATGGAAAATCAAGAGAATTTGGACACTATTCAATAGGTATAAAAAAAACCACCTACATGACCCCTCCTGATAACAAACAAACAAAAGATCTATGAAACAAATCCCAAGAACAACCTGAAGCATCTGCATTAATTTCGGATGCTGCTCCAAAAGTTGGCAAAGTTTGTCCCGATCACTCAATAAAGACTGCACATCAGAAGAGTAGAATGATAAAGATTAAAAACAGTACTAATCAAATGGTCCATCTGGCTAAAACTGAAATTATGCATGGTATCCTCCCAAAAATGCTACAATTAGAAAATACCTGAATTGCCTCTGGAGACTTGAAATACTCATGTAACGACATTGCTGCATCTTGTTGCTGCTGTGATAGAGAATTCCCTGGCTGTTGAGTATATTCAACTTGCTGCTGCTCATGTGAAAACTGTTGCTGCTGGGTTTGGTAATACGTCTGCATTGAAGGAACCTGAGGCTGTTGCAGCATCTGTAATTGATGATGCACTTGAACATTGCTTTGCACAGCCATCCCTTGCTCCAACTGCTGTAAAGCGTGGACAGGCGGCCTAAGGAGCTGAGGAGGTTGTGGTGGGCGTGGAAGCTGGGGTGGCTGGAGGGGCTGCAACTGAGTAACTGGATGCATTGACTGAAAGGAAGCTGGAGGAACAGAGATACTTTGTAAGATGCTTGGCTGGTTCTCAGTCTGTTGCTGATTTGGGGAGTTACCGAACATAGTCAATGGCATGGAAGCTGACCTACTAAAACCCGCAGACATCATTGGGGGATTTGGGTAAGATGACAATCTGGCTCCTGAAGATGAAATGGAGGCCTGGGAAAGTTCAGTGGCCCCAATACTTGTCTGATTATACATAGAAGGTTGGGAGGCAGAAGTTTTAACAGATGGTAAATTATACTGATTAGATGCAAAAGGAGGTGGTGTAGGAGGAAGGGGAGGAGCAACTCTACTAGGTCCACCAGGGGAAGACACAGAAGTCCTGGAGTATTTTGAATCTGGCACAGGAACAGAAGATGCAGCAGTTGAACCATTGATGAATGGAGATGAATAGTCTGACCGAACCTGCAAGTGTAAGGAAGAATTATAAAAGTAGTAAGTGCTTATCCAGGAGAAAAAAGAATGCATGAGGAAAAGAAGATTCATATGATTGTAGCAGCAACCAGAAAAGGAGGAAATAACTGAATAACAAGGAGGAAAAGTTCCTCACTTGGAATGCCACAGGACGCTGTGTGCCTGCTAGAGAATTAACAAATGGAGATGAATGACCAGGAACTGAATCTGTAGCATGCGATATTACAGGCGAGACTGTAGGTGGAGGTGGCATGGGTGGTAAAGGAGGTTGGTTGGTCAAAAACCTTTGGTCATACAATCCTTGAGAACCAGAAGCAATACCAGCATGTTGAGGACTATTCTTTAACAAGTAATTTTGGGAAACCATCCTTGAATCAGCTGGTGATTGCATAGATGTGGATGGATTATTGTAAAGAGACATTGGAAACGAAGTATTTGATGATACAGAATCATATCTGCCAGAGGGCCTAGCTTGAACATTTTTCGTGTCATCAGCCTGCTCAACATACTTCCTGTCTGAAGAAACACTTGATTCCCGAGTTAATGACATATCAGGACGTGAACCAGACATCTTTGAAGAAAATTCAGTTTGGCCATTTTCATCGATGTTAGATCCTAATGGAGTACCCATTTGAGAAAATTGACTACTATCAACGACATCACTTTCTGTTTCTTCAACAATCGAGTGAGGAGAACTTTGCTCAATAATAACTGGGGCAGGCTGTTGTAAGTCATCATCCAGCTGAGGGAATGGCAACTTGTCATCAGGGTCAGACTCCTCTCCGTCAAAAACTATATCAATTCCTTGAAGATCATCATAAAGATCTGTTTTCAATTGCTTAGATTTGTTTAACTTCTCCGTATCTGTGGGTTTTACAGGAGAAGCATCTTTTGGGTGTCCAACAGCCTCTCCCACTACTGTTGCTGAAGGGTTGTGCCGCTCCCTCTGTCTTGCCATAAATTCATCTACATGAATGGATGGAGGTCTCCCACCAGTAGATCCTGCTCGTGGCACTGATATTACATTAGTAACCCCTTCAACATTTTTCTCTCTTGCAACATAATCATCTACATGCATAGATGGTGGTCTGCTTGTATTTGGCTTGCGTTGCCGGAAGGCATCCCTACGTGTAGGACCAGAAGAAACAGCAGACTGTGCTACACCCCGTGAAAAAGCATTTTGAGAAGACATATCAGCCTGAAAACTTTCTCCTCTAGCTCGCCTTACAGGACCATCCATTGATGGAAGCTTCCTCTTGGCAGCAAGAGTTGTCTGTGTTAATCTATCTGGTAATGTTTCTGGACATTCCCAAAGAAATTTGTCGCCAAGTCCACCAACATTAAGATGATCATCAATCTTCTCAACACTGTTTTCAAGCAACTGATGTGTCTTTGAAAAAACTAGAACTTCATTTTGATGTAAAACAACATCTTCTAACTTCATGGAATCAACAGGCCTTTGCAATACTAATGACAATGATTTAACTGACTCAGAAACCTTACATCACAAATACAAAGCAGACGTTACAGAGTAATACAGGTAAAAACTATGAAAGAAGAAGCTGTGCTCAAATGGATTTATACCTGATATAATGGGATTTGTGACTGAGAGTTAACCAAACAATCATCCATAGAAGCTTTAGAACTTAACAGAGCACTAAATTCTAGTATGTAATTTATATTTTCCTCAGGAAAGCCATCTGATCTTGTCATATCATTGGAAATCCCAAAGAGGTACTTCAATGCAACAACTCTGTCGGAATTCAAACTAACCAAGAAAGAAACTGTAAATTTTCCTGCTATATGATCTAAAAGAATAACAAAAAGAAAAAGTACAGAGAATTTTTCATATGCATCACTGCCTTCCTTTCAATGCTAAGAACCTTGGGATATCAAGAGATAAAATCAAAATCTCAGAAATCTATTTTTTGAAATATTTAATCCTTTTATTGCCACTTCTTCACAAATATAGATAATAATATAGGTTCAAATTTCAGATTGTTGTTTCACCTTAAGTTCATCTTATGAAAATACACCTACAAAAAGATTTTTTTTCACTGAGAATCGGACACTATTGACACAAGGTTCTATCTTGTACCAATTGTATTCTGGATTTTCAGAGTTCTGAAATTAGCCTTTAGTTACATTAAGAACATAGATGGCAAATATACAGTAATTTGTTGTGTTTTTTAAAAGCAGGGATTCCAACCAAATACCATAAAACTGAAGCACTGTCTCGCACTACTCTTTAGGGTCTATAGATAGTTATCAATCCCAGATAAAGGTACATAGAGTCAATCCCTGAAAATGTTTAGATATGACCACTACACTGAGATTAGATATGGATTAAATAATTTATTATACACTTACATAAATACTCAATATTAAAAAATTCAAAATTAGATACAAACTCGTAACTACTAAAACAGAAAACTTTAAATTTCAAATCATTGTTTATGTTATATTATTTCTCTTCAGATATATTTTAGAATAATTATCTAAAAAGTGAAATGAAAAAGTAATACTTATAAAGTTATAATAACATATTTTAATTACATATGAAGTTAAAAAATCACATTTATATACAAAGGAATTATTTCATAATGGGCTTTCAATTTACATAAAAGATAATAAAAATTATACATGCATATATACACGCATGCACACACACACAATTTATGCTAATGAGCAATAATAGTAAACTGGTTGTATTGTTGTAAATAAATTAAGATAATAACAGATGATAAAATATATAACCAATAAAAATATATTTATTATTTTTTTAATAATTGTGTATTTTTATAATTAAAATTATATAATATTATTAGTTATTCATTATAATATATCAATATATTTCTATTGCAATATAATTTACACTAATAACATAATATTTATATATATATATGATATTATAATAATATATATGATTAATTATTTTGCTTGAAAGACACTTTTTGTATATACAACACAGTGTGATTCTATTAGTTTTCATAGAAAATTATTTTCACACATATATATTTAGGAAGATTTCATGCCTTTGGCTCCAGTACACTTCTTAAAAAAGTATAAGAACACTCTAATTTTCACAATGATGACAAGCTTAACCCAAAAATTTTACTTTAGTATTAGGATGGATGACTATAACCTTCAGTATCAGTCAGTTATTCACACTTTGTGTAGTTTCTATAGTTGAAAACTTCTATATGTCAAAATATATCAAACTATCAATTTTTTAAAAAGAAAATAATCAGGTTTCAGTTACTACCTAATTTAACCCAACAACAATTGTCTTCTGTAAATCATCACCACTACACTCAAGGAAATAGAAAACAAGAGAAGAATGGCAATGTTTTAATAACTTCAACTTCTCCATTCTAAAACTATATTGGGATATGAGCACAGACAAGTTGGAATAAATATTTTTTTCAAATCATGATATCATAAGCACATGTCTAGAAGTTAATCAGAAGCAGCAATCCAGAAACAAAATACAAAAACTTACCTGTCTCCATCCATGCAAAATTGTAGGGAACCCACAGATAATGCATAGGCAGCCTCAATTGCATAAGCTGACAAACCCTCCTTTGTATCAATCGATCTAAACAACTTCATCCAACAGCTAAGTAAAGGGGGGCATTTGATCCATTCTGCTACACTAGAGACATTATAATTTACATTCCTATCATCTTTCCGAGGCTCAAGTTCGAGAGCATGAGAGTGGATACCAAAATGAGTAGCTCCAAATGCCATTTGACCTTCACCACAAGAAGCTAATTCTTTGAAAGCTGTAAGACAAGCCAGTAACTCTTTTCCAACAGGCAGGACCTTGAAATAAAAGAACTCTTGGTTAACATTAAGAAAGCAACAAAAGAAGAACACTAAAATTTAAAACTGTTGTAAGACAATGGATTTTGGCACCCGTTTGCCCAAGGACAAGTGCTCAATTTACATGCTGGAGAAAGGCCACAATCTTCAAAAGTATATGCAGACAGTATCAGAGAGTCACCTGACAACTCTTCAAAAGATATCGTAAAATCAGGGCACAATCTTCATCACTCAATTTTTCAAAATTTTTACTGCCAGAACACCAGAAAATTCGTCACTTGGGTGTCAAACTTGAATAAAACATGATTTTTATAAGAATGTAAACTGCTCACAAGTCATCTCTTCGGGGGTAATGTCGAGAAATTTCAGAACGAAAAAGCAGCATCATAAAGTTGAATATTGGGAGACACCAACTAAAAAAATTAAAGCTGCATTTTGCAGAACTTCTATCATGAATCTGCTTTCCATCAACATCAACAATAACAAAACATCTATCCAGTACTTTTGTCAGAATCTGAAGAGTGCCCTCCCTCAACAATAGGCCCTGACAGAGAGAAAGTGAACCAGCTTTATATTATGTCAAGTTGTAAACTACTATTATCAACAATCAACAATAGTTAATAAAACTAGATTCATCAAAATAATCATAATGAAAATAAAAGACAAGAACAAAGGAAAAAGCAGATGAATAGAAGTATGCCACCTTTCCAAGTGGATGCTCCAACAGGCTGACAAGAAAATCAAGAAGCCTCAAAACCTGAAAATGGAGAAGAAAAACTCATCAAAATGTCACACTAGAAGAACTACAAGCTCCAAATTTTAGGGGCAGACAGACAGACAGGAACCTTACCTTGTATGCATCTGTATCTGATGGACATGATGATTCTGAAACATGATGAATAACTGAGGACAATGCTGGTTTTATAAGCATGGATGCATACTTAGCATTTTGGCAAGCAATTCGAATTACAAAAACACGCAGCAGATCTTGAATGACCACTAATGCCTGCCAAAAAAGCAGAATAACAAAAAAATAACATTTATGCAAGCTCCACCAACAATGCCTACTTCATATTAAAAATTGGAAGTTCATTATTTAGGCAGAACTACATACAGAAACTGCATAATGTAGTATAATCTCAGCAATTTTGTCAAGATGTGGTGCCAGCTGGCCAACCAGCTTCTCTTGGTGTCCAGATTCCAAATACCAGTTGACATGCCTCTCCTTTTGAGGCCCTAAAATGTTTCCAACAGCCAACATTCTCCGTGCAGTCAACAAGGGCATTCCACTAGTCCAAAGCCATATATCTTCTTCAGGAAATAAATCAATCTTGCAATAGAAAACAAATAAGATCATAGGAGTTAATCATACAAACACAATCCAATAATCTTGAAGAATGGATGAGCACAAGTAATATATAGTATTTAAAGAAATAACACCAACAACACAACTTTGGACAGTAAAACATAAAATGGAATAGCCATACCAAAAGATAGAGCAAACTGCATGTTTCTTTTGGACCTAGAGTCAACAATGAAGTACTCTGAACGCTGGCGAGAAGGGTGTGAAAAAGACCTGGACTCCAACCATGTACTGGCCAGAAAGCAAGTGCTGATGCAACAAGATGACAGACAGCTCCATAACCAATAGCATAATCAGGATATGGAGATGATAAGTCATCTGCACATGCAGCTAGCTTGGGGCTGCAATGACCACGATTTGATCAGCATAAAGAAGTAAGATTCTCTAACCAGATGCAAAGAGAATGGAACTAATGGATACCTTATTTCGCTGTGTAATCGTAAAAGAGCATTCATTAACTTTGTATTTCGGTGTTGCTCCTTTGCTTCCTAAAATGCAACCAAAACAATCTCTATCAAAAATACTATGATTATCAACTTGTGTTACACAAGGTACTGCAAATCCAACAGATGAATCTCAGATTTATTTTTTGTTGTTTTTTATGGAAAAAAATTGTTAAGGTCAGAGAAAGGTGAAAGCAGAAAACATACAATAACAATAACAATAATAATAATAATAATAATAATAATAATAATAAATAGAAAAATAAATTAGACACCTGTAATTTCTGAAGTAGTGTAATCAATAGCACCAGAGAAGGAACCAAAAGATCAACAATGTTCAGCTCACGATTACGTTCCAGTAGTAAATCAGAAGTAGCATTGCATTCTGTACCCTCATCTACAAGGTAATCTGTTCCAAGATATGGAAAATTACATTTGCTAAGTTTTAGACAAAATAGATAATATGAAATTTCTTAACAGAAAAAAAAATGCATTACAAGTTACATATGAAAAGTACAAGTGAAGTCGGGGTAAAGAATCTAAAACACATAAACAAAATGGGGTAAAAATGCAGCAAGGATTCCCAATCCCCCCCTGCATGTCAAAAATGGCTAAGACCTCTTGAAAAATCACGGGAAAAACACCAAAAGCTAAAAATGCAATCTAACCCCTAAAGACCCAAAGTATATTTAAAACAGCAAGATGTAAATAAACGCCCTTGATTTACGTTTTGCTTCAATCAGGTGTTCATATCAATTACACTGCACACTGTCAGATAACTTGGCCACTTCTTACCAAAACCTTCAAAACAATCAATAGGCACTTGCTTATCAAAAGATGATGTGCTTAAGAACAAAAAACAGTCATTTCAATTGCTCTCTTCTCCGTCCAAGTATCATTATCCGTTTAGTTTCGAGAGATTCAGCATTTTATTAGAGAATAATATATAATGGGAACTATCAAATTATGTAAACCAAAATACCAAATACCATTAGTAAATGGAACTAACATTAAAATTTATGATTATGCAAAATTAAGATAATATAAAATGTCTGTCAAACAGCTATTTTATTGAAAACTATTCACAACATTAACTCAACAACCTGGTATGTAATGCATATCAAATATTATGAAGGGAAGGTAGGATAATTTGATGTGATAACATAATCATATAGGCAATCTATTGTAAATTTGTAATTAACTTACCATAATTGTTTGAGGACCTCTCAAGCATGAATCTGCAGTTGACTAAAATGGCATAAATAACTATTACAGCACCTTCATCATAGAGAGTTGCAGCAACAGTCTGCATTGATTAAAACTGTCATAAGAAAGGACATATAATTATAAATAGAATAATTACAAATAGATTATAACATACTGGGTTCTCGGAAATAAAAGACAAAATCCTTAATGCAGTAGTCAACTGTGCCAGAGAAGAATCACGAAGAGTGACACCGTCAAAAGACTTTTCAGATATAAACTTTCCCAGATTCTCCATAACATTAATATCAGAGCCACTGGAAGATTCTCCAACAACATTTTCAACATCAGTCAGATCTGAAACTAGGACAGTAGTTAACTGGGCATCTCCTCCAGAAGCCAATACAGCAGCATAACGCAGGAGACCAATACCCCCTTGTTTGTGGTATACTACGCCAGCATCTATCCATTCCAACAACCGTGAGGGAGCATCTTTTCTGTTGGACCCTGGAGAGGAGAAATGCAAAGCCCTATGAAGTTCCAAAGCATGTCCAATCCATGAACCCAAAGATGATGCTGTGGAATCTGTAACAATGGCTTCAATGATCTCAGCAGCTGAGTGAAATATTGTAAGATTTACCGCTGAAGATCCTGAATGCAGTAGAGTTAAAACAAGCAATTTAGACCACTAAAGAAGAAATCATGTCAATACCATGTCTGTGTATAAGAAAGAGAATAGAGTGACTTGACTACCGCTGTTTTTCCCAACAGATTCAGATTCCTTGAAGGAACTTAGTGCTTCAATTAAGATGGAAACAGCCTACAGAAAAGGAAAGAATCATAATATATAAGTGCCGGAAAATAAGCAATATATCACATATTAAAATGTCTAATACCACAAATAAAAACTCCAGTTATGTAGATCTGTAACAGAAACAGCCATTTGTAGCATTTACAGCTAATTTCTGTAACTGCATATTAGCACTGATTTTATAGAAAAAAACCACATTAAGCATGACATAAATGTTAGAGCCCAGCCCAATTTATCAGGCCCAAAAGAGCAAATGGTCCAGCATTTGTCACATGGACCCAAGGTGTGGAAGGATTACACTAGGAGACAAAAGAGGGAAGTCAGGAAGGTGTGAGGTGGGATGCTGTGCTGGTAGAGAAAGAGAATAGTTTTTTTTTTTTGCACAGCAGAGAAAGAGAATAGTAATTGTTTTAGGGATTTTTGGTTAGCATATAGGCTGTGGGTGCATGAGGAGGGTATCAGAGGTAAATCATTATGTTAGTTATGGATAGAGAGCAGTAGCTCTCTAAAGGAGCCTTGCTCTGCGGCAGTAGGAATTCTCTTCCTCTGTAATTTCCCTCATTTCATGAATAATACATATTCCCTACCTTTCTTGTTGCATCTTTTACTATTTACTTGATAGATTGGGACACTGGTTCCTACCAATCTCTAATGTGATAAGAGCTTATTGAATAAGCGCTTAATAAAGTTGTTTACTCAAAATTCCAGGTAAAATACCAAAAAAAAAAAAGAACAAACATTCACACCTTACATATATGAGTATATTACTCTGCAAAACATTATCCAGTTATCCAGTGAGTTAGTCAACAGACCATACAATCATATAGCATAAGCTTCCTGATGCAGTATTATTGTAGCTAAAATAGCTAATCATTTATGTGCATACCTCAGGAAAATTTCCTAAGGCCAATAATGCTTGGCGCCCACAATCAGATCTACAAATCATCAGCAGGTTTAAATCAGAACTTAAACTGCATTCAGAATATTTAAGATTCAATTTTAATAAGAATAAGGCAATTGGCACCGTGAGAGCGTAGAGAGTTCCCAGACAACCCATAAGAACTCTTCCGATTGCGGATTCGATGAAAGCAAACTATCAATGGCATTAACCTAGGGCAAGCATAGAAATTATCCCAATTAGATACAAGCCAGAAACAAAATTAAAATTTAAGGGGGAAAAAAGCAGCAGAAAGAGAGACAAAGCAAACAGTGGGGTTGAGGACATTATAATTTTGTTGTTCAACTAACCATTTTTAAATGCATCTCAATTATCATTCCTATCTCCAGTGGACTACAAAAGAAACCCTTTGAAATCAAAATGGAGGCATATCGAAGAGGAATACAATCTTCCTTGTTGCCTCGGTGACCACTCCTAAGAGCATGGATTAATGTACTAGAAAGTTCGGGATCCTGCAATAGGAATATCAAGCCTACAATGGTAGGGGAAAGTGAATGAAATTACTTGATATTTCGCTTGCTTCTTTCTAATAATTGATGAAAACAGTGTGTGTGAGTGTGTTAATTGTAGCCAACCTGAACGACAAAAAAGAAATGATAGAATCACGGCCTCAATGGATGACGTGACATCCATGAAGATTTCCATTGCATGGCCACTCTCCATGCGCAGTTTAGATGATGACAACAATGCAGTTGATAATGAAAGAAAACCCCTCTCCTGCATCCAAGATAATATGAGAATAGGAATAATTAAAAGCATGAGTGTAATAAATACTTGTAAAAACAGAAATCAGTCCCCAGCTCTCATATTCAAATACCATCTTCCTTTACTTATATACAGACAAGAATGCAGATTTCACTTAATAGAGACACGTGATGTTAAGTTTAACAAGCTGCATTCCGACCAGAGCAGGCAAAATTTCCAGAAAAAACTTGTCCTGAAAAAATGGTATACCTTCAAAAGTCCCAATAAATGGGAATCAATATCACAATCTGAAAAGCAACAACTTGAAGAGCTAATCAAGCTGGAAGTTGTTTTATATGACAACAATCCATCTGTTTGACCAGTAATCAGTGATCTGCTTGCACAAGCTATAGGAGAAGGATCTTCAATTGGACCACGTGAATTTATCAATTTCTGCATTAGTACTTGTCAACAAACATTAACAATAAACTTATTCTGAGTTAAAATTACAAATTACTACTACAAAATGCAAAGAAATAAAACTACCTAAGTAGTGGGGAAAAATAAAATTCTGCATACTACTAATTTCTAATACTACAAAAGCTATATTGAATTAAAACTGACCAGGAGCTTTCTGAGCAGAATTTCAGAAGAGCTGAGCATATTCAATGTAACATCTGTAACCCTGCCAACAGTACTGATGTTTCCCAGCACAGAAAGAACTGCAGACTGGCAAAAATTAAATTACTACAAGATAAAGATGAAGTTCAGAAATGCAAAGAAACATTTATCACAAGCACAATCATGGAAGTAATACCTCATATCTTGAAGCAATTTCATAAAATCGTAAGCGATGAAGCAAATAGGTCGCAAGAGAAGCAACATCGTGACGAGGTTTTGATAATATCAACTTCAACAAATGACTATAACCTTCACTGATACTAGAGGGGATACTGTCATCTTCCCGGGGCCACCAACCTAAAAAGGCTTCACATCCAACTGAATACCTAGTAGCCCGCTCTACAACACCAAGAAGCAATAGCATAATAGTAGTAGAATTTTGCCCATCCTTGGAAAAAAACAATGCAAGCTGCTCCATTCCCCCACTACTAACAAATTGAAAGCCACTCTTTCTACCAGAACAAAGCAAATAAGCCATGCTCAATCCTAATAGGGCATGCTCACTCTGCAGTAAAGCATATGAATACATAAGCAGGGGGGAAAAAGAAAAACAAGCAAATAAATAAGCAATAAAGGGGGAAACGCATTTCTAGGATTCTAACTTTCTCTACTAATAGGAAGCTGCTGGTAGAAGATTTGACAAGAAAACAAAATATTACCTGAGAAAGGCAGTGATCTCCTATACAGGAAGAGTTCCTTTGAAAATGAAAGTACTGGTTAAACATATCCACCAAAGTTTTGGAATCCAACATTTCAGCATCCATTTCAAGATAATAGGCATCTGATGAACACTCAGAAGATTCACTCCTAAATTTTTTATGAAGAACCTTATAAACCTCAAGAAGCTCTTTTCTTGCCTCATCAACAACAATGTGCAACTCTTCCAAATTCTCAGATCTCTTCCGCATCTGATATCTCCCACCGATTGATTCACATATGTCACTGGAAATGTAAGAAGAGATTGCAGACACTACAGTATTTACAATTTTATGTCCAGCATCCCCAAGATCTGAAAACTCCAAAAATTTTAACATCAACCCTAGAAAAAGATTGACTTCAACAGAAATATCTGTTGCAGGAACTGGAATAGACAACACATTCAGATATGAACGTGAATCATCAATTGTAAAACTAGTAGAGCGTAATGCTGGTGGCAGGTCTTCAAGCTTCCCCTCAGTAGAATCAACAAGATCAGTCAACGCATTGTCATCAATATCAATGTTAAACTGACCCAGATCCTCAGCTGTGTTGCCATATATAACCAAACTTAGACTGCGATAGCTGCCCCTTACAACTAGATGACTAGTAACAACAGCCTGAGAAAGAGAGAGAAGTACTGAAACACCAATAACAGTATAAATACTTTTGATAGAAAAATAATTATAGACTGTTTCCCAATCACTTTTTTTTAAATAATCATTTTATCAAACTCACTCGGGAAATTAGCAAAAAAAGCAATTATTTTTCCAAAATAAACTAATACAAACAGAAGCTTGGGCAATTTAGTAAGACATCAGGAGGATAAAGCATCCACCAAACATCTTTAGCAAATCAATGAAAGGAAAAATAATATTATACATTAGCATGTATGATAAGAAAACAGGAACCACGCGTACCCAAAATTTCAATCATATTCTTTTCACTAATATTAATCATCAAACTTAATCTATTATATTGGATCAATTCATGTCAAACGATCTCCAAAACACTAATATTTACTTAACTATTCTTTTATCAAAAGAAAAGAACTTAGAATTAGAAGTTTGTCATACAAAATTTATTTTTCATCACACATGAGATACGTTTTTACATCTGTAAAAAAAACCCAAAACTCAATAACTGCATAATACAATTAGTAGATCAAACTGAGAAATATAAGTATATAACAACATTAATGTACTTTTAAACAAATCCTTATCCAACAGAAAAAGCAGCACAAGTAAAGATTCAAACAGTCAAAGTAACCAGGAGCCAGACACTTAATATTAGCCAGATTAGAAAATAGTCTAAAATTTCATAAATACCTCTACTTCTAGTACATTTGACGAAGAGTGTGAATAGAGAAAGGGCTGACAAAGTCTTCTAAACCTCGTCTCTCCCTCACAGTGAACAAACACCTCTATCGCAAATGATGGAGGTGAAGTTGCCCTGAAAAGGTCAGCAGCAATTAACTAAATAATTTCAAAAACTTCAACAATCATCCAAAATCATAACTGCAAAATAATCCTTAGAACCAATTAAGCATGAGCAACACCAAGCCAGAGTGCATCTGGGTAAACAACTTACTTTAGCACTTATTCTAAGCTTATCACACAAGACCTCATATCATAAGCTTAACCATGAAGCTTACAGAAATAAGCTAAAGAAAAGCTTACATTGATAACATTCACCAATCAGCATGAAACATATAGAAACAAGATTGTAAAAAAACTTATAAGGTCATAAGCCATTTTCATAAGCACAAATAAGTGGGTGTTTGGAAGCCCATCCCATTCTCTTCAAAATCATGTAATGTTCATGTTAACATGAAAGATAGAACAAATGTGGTTAAGATAGCTTCAAAAGTTCATCTCTCATAATGGGTTGGACGCGCAACTAAACATACTGTAAACTTCCTATAAACTCTTCCAAACACTCCCAAAGTATATAAAGTGTTCTTTCTACATTCAATTACTCAATGTGATCTTCTAAAACAAGCATGAGCAACCACAAACTACATCACATTTTGGAACAACAAAACAAATCCAACTCTTAACACCAAGCAAGTATCTACACGATTCAGCCCATTCTTCTATCGTTTCAAACCAATTTCAAAAGGACACACTAAAAAAAAGAACATACCCAACAAGTGTCACTGCTTGAGCAACTGATGACGCACTCTGTTCCAGAAACTCACACGCGGTGATAACAATGGGCTCCGAAAACATAACCTGCAAGAAAGAAACAACTCTTAGTTCCCACACCCAACAATACAAAAACCCATCAAACCCTAACAACAACATCAACTCAGTTCCCCCACTGAAACACATTCTAATCCACACAATAACTACGGTGAGGAAGAGTAGCAAGTAGCGAGAGCACCAGCCGCGCTTAAATCTTAACCAAAACAATTAATTCAATTTTTTTTCTACCAAGCAATGCAATTGAAAGAACGAAGTAGCGATAAACGACAGTGGAAAGTGGCGTTACCTCGTCGACGTACTCGTCGAGATGCGGGTGAACGAAGTTTTGGGCGAAGAGGACGCATGGCTCGGGTCGACCCATGAGGAAATTGGGATCGAGAGAAAGAGGAACATGCAAATTTGAAATTCTAGGGTTTATGTTGGCGCCTCTCTCTCTCTCTCTCTCTCTCTCTCTCTCTCTTTCTCTCTCTCTCTCTCTCTTACTTACCAGTTGATGCAGATTCGTTTTAAGGTTCAGCGCTCGTCGCCGACCTCCGAAAATGAGAGAGACAGACAGTGCTTAAGGAGAGGGAAAGGAAATTTTGTGTTTTTTATTTTAATTTATTTTCATTTTAGTTTTATTACTTGAATTCAAAAATAATAATCTTAATCCACTTAAAAATTTATTATCTTAATTTAATGTTTAACTCAAATCAAAAACAAACAGATGCATATTTGTAACAAAAAAATACAAGAAATAAAAAGCAAATAAATTTTATTAATTTCAATTTCCTAATATTAAAAGGTATATTATTATAAAAACAAATCTACTTTTATATTACAATTTAGTAAACTCTTGGTACAGTGACTCGTATACATGTTGCATCGGCAATCTGTTTGACCTATCAAAACAATTAAATTATTTGTAAAAATTAAGTGATTGGTGTAGATGGAGTTATATATTCTAAAAATAAAATACCACGCCTAAATTTTTTCTATATAAAATATAAGTCTTCTTTAAAAGAATCTTTAGTTTGTTTTTTTTGCTTTTTTTTCTGAATAGGCTGGAGTAAACCTGCTTCTTTATTTAGTTTTTAAACAAGTATTTTCTTCCTATTATTTATTTTTGTTCTCATAATTTATAAACGAAGAAGCACGTTTTACTTTTATATCAATTTTTTTTCATGTAAGTCTAGAAATTTATCATCGGGAGTTTTTTATTGTCATTGTTGTTGAAGTCAAAAATTACGAACACGATTAAAATTTATGCGACGTAGCAGTTACTAACCTAAAAGTTTTATTCGCAGTGTCTCATGCAAACCTCACACGACACCACACGAACGTCTTAACAAAACTAGAGTTATAGAACACGCAAAGAAAAAATGATTAACCCGAGAGTAAAGAAGGAGAAAGCTTAATAGAGAAGAGAAAACAAAGAAAAGCAAAGAGGAAGCAAAAAAGAAGTCAATGGTCTTATTTCCTTTTAAAATCATTTTTCAAAAAAAACTTCAGCCAACTTCTTTTTTTCTTTTATCGCCAATAATGAGCCTATAATTGTCATTGTCTCCCTCTTGATTTTCACTTTTATTGACATTGATAGGAAATTTCAAAATTTGAATTTAAATGTCACTTGTCCATTTAATTAAATATTTTTTAAGAAAATTCTTTCAAAATATTTATTAAAATTACAACATCTCCCACATATTTCAAAAAAACAAATTGCATTTAATAAATAAAAGAAAATTCCTGGATCAACATGAGATGTAATGCATCGATCCTGGTATAGCAAGCTATATGAACCAGACCTAGACTAATAGGACTTAACACATAGTGTAGTTGGTGTAGCAAGCTATATGAACCAAAAAACATTTGGCATGTGATAGTGGTCTACCAATCACAAGACACCCCCACAGTCTTTGTTGTTATTGTTGTGTTGTGCTACTAGGCCATGTGCATGCCCGATATTCATGAGTGCTATAGAGATCTCGCCAAGATCTCATGCAAGTCGTCCCACTTGACACTCATATAGGTGATTTCATCAAGTGCATGCTGCAAATCATATACCACCCATAAGGGATATAAAGATCATTAAAAACTTTATAAGATGTAAAGCTTTCTCAAACACATAAAGTTTACTATAAAGTTTATCCTCTCATTTATGCAACACTAACACTTTCTCACACCATAGGAAGGGACTAAAAGCAAATTGATAGAAATCAATTTGAGTGTTACCAGAACTAACAAGTGACTTGTTTTTACCCATATGAACCTTCTTCATGGGACCTCCAATTACAAAGGTTGGGTTACCATCACTTGTTTGTTTTCAAGTGGCTTAAGTCTCATTCCCTTCGATGTTTCTAATATCATATTCCTCCCTAAGGGTTTTGTCAAAAGATCTACTAAGTTTCCTTCTATCTTCACATAATCTATGGAAATCGTTCCATCTTTTAGCAGTTGCATAACCACATTATGTCTCAGTTGTATATGCCTATTTTCCCATTAAATGTTTTATTCTTAGCCATAACTATCGCTGACTGGGAATCACAATGCATAGATATTGATGGGCCGGTTTCATTCCCAAAGGAATGTTAGCTAAGGAGTTTTTCAACCACTCAGCCTCACTACCAACCATTTCTAAAGCAACAAACTTTAACTCCATTATTGATCCAGCAATAATAGTTTGTCTGGCTGATTTTCAAGCTATCGCACCACCACCAAGAGTAAACACATAACCACTAGTGGATTTTGTCTCATCTGAATCAGAGATCCAGTTAGCATCGTTATACCCTTCAAGTACCGCAGGAAATCCATTATATTCAATACCATAATCCATGGTACCTCACAAATATCTCATGAGTCTAACAAATGCATCCCAATGGTCATGATTAAGACTATAGGTATATCTACTCAATCTACCTACTGCATATACAATATCAAATCTAGAAAAGTTCATCAAATGCAGTACACTCCCAATGATTTGGGCATATTGAGTTTGGGCAATTGATTCTCCTCTACTTTTCTTTAATTGAGAGTTAACATCATAAGGGATACTCACTAACTCAAAGTCATAATATTTATACTTCCTAAGAAGTTTCTCAACATAATGCTCTTGGTATAGTAATATACTATCTCCTTTCCTTATAATTTTAACTCCCAAAATAAAACTTGCTTCACCCATGTCTTTTATATCAAATTTAGATGCTAAGAAAGATTTAATTTTAAAAACTATGTCATTGCATGTACCAAAAATAAGCATGTCATCCACATACAAGCATATAATAACATGATCATCATTCATAGACTTTGTATGCACGCATCTATCAGCATTACTACTAGAAAAACCATCAACAAGTAAAGTCTCATTAAATTTTTATGCCATTGTTTTGGCACTTGTTTTAAACCATATAGGGATTTCATAAGTTTGCACACTTTGTTCTCTTGACAGTCCACCACACTCCCCTCAAGTTGAGTCATATATATATCTTCCTCTAAATCACCATTCAAGAAAGTTGTCTTAACATCCATCTGATGAATCACTAACTTATGGATTGTAGCTAAGGCTATCAAAATCCTAATGGAGGAAATCCTTGTAATAGGTGCAAAGGTATGAAAAAAATCTATGTTAGGTTTCTGAGTAAACCCTTTAGGAACCAACCTTGCCTTGTACTTATCTATAGATCCATCAAGGTTATACTTTCTCTTAAAGATCCATTTACATCCAATAGAATTTGCACCCTCAGGTAGATCTACTAAAGTGCATGTATTATTTTTTTTAATAGAGTCAATTCCGGTCCTAATGGCTTGCTCCCAAAGGTTTGCATCTGAAGAACTAATAGCTTCTGAAAAATTAAAGGGATCATCCTTAATAAGATATATATAAAAGTTATCTCCAAAAGATTTTTCTGTCCTATGTCTTTACTTCTCCTCAAATCCTCGTTTATAGGTTCACTATAGGTTTCAACTAGTTGTTCAAGACTAGAAACGATATTGGAACTAGCCTTAGACCTCAAAAGGAAAACGTCCTCGAAGAATTTCACATTCTTAGTCTCCATGATGATGTCACACTCAACCATATCACCCTTTAGAACTAGAAATCTATAAGCAACATTATGTTCAACATAACCAATAAACAAATAATCAAAAGTCTTAGATCCTATTTTCCTTTTCTTTGGATTGAGTAACATCACTTTGGCTAGGCACCCCCACACTCTCAACTATTTGAGGTTTGGTTTATATCATTTCCATAACTCATAAGAGCTTAAACTTGTTTAGGATTCTATTTTGTAAAAAACAAGTAGGCAAGAAGACTTCACCCCAAAGGTTGTTAGGAGCAGAGGAACTAACAAGTAAAGCATTTATCATTTCCTTAAGGGTTCTATTTTTCCTTTCAGCTGCGCCCTTTGACTCAGGTGAATATGGGGGGGTTACTTCATGAATTATACCTTCTTTTTCACAAAGTCATTAAACAAAGTGTACTCATGATAACCGTTGTGCATAAGTAGATTATGTAATTAAAACATATAGATATTATCAATATTCTCCTCTTTTGTTGCTTCTTTTCGTGTGAATCTTTGGAATATTGGCATCCTCTGAGTTTTTGTGCAGTAGACGCCTAAAATGTTATATTTATATTGTTTTTACTGGTTTTTGTTTTGTAGAAACACAAGTAAGGGATTGGAAGAGAAGTTGAAGCCTAAGGATTTGCACTTAGCGCACCAGGCTCTCTTAGCGAGCTGTAGTCGCTTAGTAAGAAGATCCCGCTTAGCGTGAAGAAGCTGCTCAGAGAGCCTAAAGTCATGCAAAGTTTAGTGCAAGTTGCGCGCTTAACGCCCAATCACTTACTCATGCTTAGCATGGAAATCGCGAAAATCTCATATCATAATGGTTTTAAGTGAAAAAGAGGAGAATAAGAATATGAGACTTCAGAAAAGACACAATACAAAACCTTAGAGCTCAAGGAAGAAGAAAAAGACAACCATTGGGGGCCACTCCTTATCCACACATTCATCTTCCTTCCATTTCCCTTCATATTTCCATGCTTTATGTATAGGCTAAACAACACATTGGGAAGCTTTCCACTAAACTCTCTTGATGTAATGACTCTCATTATCTATTTAATGTTATTACTAGTTTCATTGTCTCTTTCTGTGCTTATTCACATGTATTTGGTTTGATCACCCATTTATATGTTATATTAGGGTTTAGGCATTGAAAAATGTTTTTAATCCTTGGAACCAGAAAGAACATCCGAATGCTTCATTGTAGGGATAGTGTGAGGTGGTTTAACCTGTTTATACATTTCTATTAGTCATGCGGTTCAACTAATTTAGTTCTTGAGGGATTAAGAAAGGAATTAGGTTCTCTCATGTGAGGAATCACGGTTAGAGTACTTTAATAGATGTAGGTGATAACTATAATAATATTAAATAGAGAAAAATTAACTATATCACGTCAAGACAAGTTTCGATAGGAAGCCCTTAACATATTCAACTCTTGTGTTCATAATTCTTTGCCATTTCCAGTGTTCGTTTTCCTTGCTCAGTCTTAGTTTAGAATCATATAAATATCTAATTTACAAACAAAATGATTCGAATTGAACTTCTTAAATCCATTCATTAATTGCACAAAAATTAGATATATGCCATCTCAAGTACAAACAAAATCACTATGGAAACGATACTCGGTCTTACCGTTTTAAAGTACTACTTGGACGAATTAGTGCACTTGTCAATGAGTTAACAACTCACCATCCGTATCTGATATTAGCCTCTTGCTTTTTCTATTTAGTAGATTTTCAACTTCGGTTTTATAAGATAAGAACATATTGTGGAAGCAATGACTTCCAAGATTATTTTGATGATGCCAAAGAATCAAGAGTCAAAAAGCTTCAAGAATCAAGTTTCAAAGAATCAAGATTCAAGAATAATCAAGTTTCAAGATTCAATCAAGTTTCAAGAATCAAGATTCAAGAATAATCAAGATCAAGATTCAAGACTTAAGATTCAAGAATCAAGAGAAGACTCTATCAAGATAAGTATTAAAAAAGTTTTTCAAAACATTGAGTAACACAAGAATTTTTTACAAAATCTTTTACCAAAGAGTTTTACTCTTTGGTAATCGATTACCAGAAGGTAGTAATCGATTACCAGAAGGTAGTAATCGATTGCCAGTAGTCAACATTACTGATTTACAAAGCTGTAATCGATTACCATAATCATGTAATCGATTACCAATGTTTTAAAACGTTAGATTTCAAATTTCAAGAGTCACAACTTGTGATAAAACTTTTTCAAATCATTTCAAACTTGTGTAATCGATTACACAATACTTGTAATCGATTACCAGTGTTTCTAAATGTTTTGATTTTCAAATTTAAACATGAAGAGTCACATCTGTTGATGTGTAATCGATAACACCTTGATGGTGATCGATTACCAGTGACTGATTTCGAAAAATAAATTTCCAAAAGTCACAATTCTTAAAGTGACTTGTTTCTGAAGATTTTTTCAAAAGTCACAACTTTTTAAGTAACTATTTTTCAAAAGAGTCACAATTTTTAAAAGGTGACTAGTTTTAAAGAAATTGCCAAAGAGTCACAAACTTTAACTTGAGTCATCAAATGATTATAAATATGTGACCATGACATGATTTTTATATAACGTTTTTTTAGAGAACTTTCTGATTCATTTCTCTTCACCTTTCTAAAAGTTTTTGTTCAATACTTTCTCTTTCAAGAAAAGTTCATTGACCAAAAACTTGTGCTATTCTTTTTCTTCATTCCTTTTCCCTCTTGCCAAAAGAATCGAAGGACTAACCGTCCGAGTTCTTTTGTGTCTCCCTTCTCCCTCTTCCAAGAGAATTCAAATGACTAATCGCCTGATAATTCTTTTGATTCTTCCCTTCCCCTTAAACAAAAGATTTCAAAGGACTAACCGTCTGAGATATCTTTTGTTTTCCCTTACAAAGATTCAAAGGACTAACCGCCTGAGAATTCTTTATCCTAACATATTGGAGGATACATCCTTTGTGGCACAAATAGAGGGTACATCTACTTGGGTTGTTATAATGAGAACAAGAGAGAGTACATCTCTTGTGGATCAGTTCAAGTGGAGGATACATCCACTTGGTTGTTCAAAGAGAACAAGGGAGGGTACATCCCTTGTGGATCTTTGGCTTGTAAAGGATTTTACAAGGTTGAAAGAAATCTCAAGAACCGTTGGTTGCTTGGGAACTGGATGTAGGCACGGGTTGTGGCCGAACCAATATAAATCTTGTGTTTGTCTTCTTCTTCCCTACGCTTTTTAATTTCCGCTGTGTAATTTTATTTCCACTTTACTTTTGTCTACGTTATTGTTTTTGTTCTTTACTTCCTCATAACTTAGTAGTAAAGCCTAATTGAATCTAGTAATATTAAGAAGGATAATTTTTTAATTAGTCAAGACATATTAATAATTAATTCAACCTCTCCCTCTTCTTAATTATTCCGAGGCCACTTGATCCAGCACACATCAAATGCTTCATCTTTGTGTCTAATTAGATAAACATTAGTATATCTAAAGTAATCATCCATAGAGGTTACAAAGTAACTTTTACCTCCTCTTGTCTTAGTTTGTTTTAAGTCAACAAGATCAAAATGAATTAAGCCTAGCAGTTCAGTTTCATGTTGTACAGAAGGACATGATTTCTTAGTTAATTTTGATTCAGCATATATTTCACATTTCTTACTTTGTTTATCATGCATATTAATTAAACCTAGTCGTTGCAATTTCATAGCATACATTGGATTAACATGTTATAATCTAGCATGTCGTATATCATAAGAATCAATCAAGTAAGCCGAAGAAGATGCATTCTCATTAATCATTTTAGAAACATTAAGTACAAAGAGACCCTGATCACAATAACCCTTCCCCACAAATATATTATTCTTGGTCATAATTATCTTATCAGACTCAAAGGATATCTTTACCCCAACATTTCCCAACAATGCTATAGAAATAAGGTTAACTCTGATAGAAGGAACATGTAGCACATTATTCAAAGCCGGTGTTTTCCTAGATGTGAGCTTAAGAAGAACTTTCCCCTTTCCTTGAACCGAAATAGTTCTCAAATCACTAAGATAAACTTGTTCTTCTCCATCCCCCACATAATGTAAGGGGTAAACATACTCTTATTAGCACAAATATGCCTGATAGCCCCAGAGTCTACCACCTATTTGTTCACATTGGTGACAACATTCACTTGAGAAATGACCGCAGCAATAATGCCATCTCCCTCAACCAGGTTAGCCCTCGGCTTATAAGGATTGTCATTTCTTACAACTCTGTACCTGCACTTAGGAGCAAAATGTCTTGGCTTCCCACAAACAAAACATGCTCCTTTTTTTCTTGAAAGAAGGATTAGAAGCAGGAGCATGTGGGATGGGATTAGAAGGAGCAACATGTAGGCTATTATATTTGTACTTATTCTTGTTATTGTGATTAGTTTTGTTGGCATACCTCTTATGAAATGGTTTGTCTTGTATCGTGTTTGCTTTGGCAGACATTGCTTTGGTCCTTGTTGCAACATTTTCCTTCTTATTTGTATCTTCAATGATAATGTGGGTGATAAGGTTTGACAGTGACATCTATTTGTGCCTGTGCTTTAACTGTTGTTTATAGTCTGTCCAAGACTCTAGCAGCTTCTCAATTAGGAGTTTAGAAACGAACTTGTCAGGTAGAGAGATGTTTTCAGTTTTTAGGTCTTCCAGCAGCTTGTGGTATTTGTTGATTTGTATCTTGATATCTTTTTCTTCGTTCATGGTCCAGCGGTAGTAGTTAGCGATGATGAATATTTGTCTAACCACGTCCTAGACAGTGAATTTGAGTATGAGAGAGTACCATATCTCTTTGGATTTCTTGTAAGAGCAGTAGACATCGAAAAGATCATTAGACAAGGCACTTAGCAAAGTGTGACAACATACCTTATTAGCTCGAACCCATTGTTAAGGTTGAGTGGCATCAACAACGACATCATGTTTGGGAGTGGAAAAAGCAAAGACAACTCCATGCATGTCCAGCAAGGTATGAACGCATTCCTTCCTATGACGAAGATTTTGGCCATTGAAGACCTCAATTTTTGAGATATCAAGCAATGGCTTAGCAAAGATTGTTGTCAGTGGCGTGGGGTTGGAAGCCTCAACATTGTTGACAGGTTTTGCGGCTTCAGCCATGAAAGATAAACCTTTTAGATTGTTGTTACTAAAGTCAAAAATCACGAACACAGTCAAACTTCCTGAGGTGTGGCCATCATTGACCTAAAAGGTTTATCCGCGGTGTCCCACGCAAACCTTCCAGGATATAACAAAAACGTCTTAGCAAAGCTAAGGTTATAGAACTCGTAAAGAAAAAATGATTGACCGAGGAGTAAAGAGGGAGAAGGCTTAATAGAGGCAAAAAGAAAATAAAGAGAAGCAAAGAAGCAACAAAGAAGAAGCCAATGGTCTCATTTTCTTTTAAAATCATTTTTCAAAAAAAAAAAAAAAAACTTTAGCCAAACTTTTTTTTTCTTTTATCACCAATAATGAGCTTATAATTGTTATTGTCCTCCTCTTGATTTCCACTTTTATTGGCATTAATAGAAAATTTGAATTTCAAAATTTAAATTTAAATGTCATAACTTCCCATTTAATTAAATATTTTTTAAGAAAATTCTTTTGAAATAATTATTAAAATTACAATTTTTTTTTCCATCTTAAATATGTTTTCATTGCCTTAAACTTAGGGTAAGATTGTTTTTGTTTTCTCATTTAAAATTGATCTTTTTAATAATGTAATTTGAAAAGAAAAGAAAAAGCCTATTATAGTCCTACTAAAAAAATATTTTTAAAATTACTAGATCTAAAGAGATTAATTTTAAATTTAGGGGACCAAAAACAAACTTACTCCAAATGTAAAGAATTAAAAATATATTTAAATCTTTCTTCCTTTCCAAATTCCATTATGTTCCATGTTCTTATAATAAAAAATTGTATCCCAAAGTCATTTCTTATGCCTTGGATGTCGGGGTACGTTACGATTAGGGGAGATTAATCAAAACCATTATGTCTGAGTGAATCGAAGACATGATCATTGGACTATTCATAAAGAAGTAGATGTTTTGATCATGTTCTCAAGAAATATTTGGCATGCCTTGAAGCTGGACGAGGATGAGGATTTCTATCACACCCACGCTATTGATGGGGTGTTATCAAACATCAACAAAACTAGCGACACTCTTTTTGCAGTCACTTATTGGATCTTATGGAAGGTGCATAATGCTTCAATCTTTCAGGGATATTGTTTGGAGCTTCTGAAATATTTGCTGCAAAATTCATACACTCCATTCAGACATTGTTACTCACTGTCAAAGTCAGAAAACTCACACTATGGGGGCTAGCTACAATAGTTGGGAGCCTCCTAATTTTCCTTTTGTTAAGCTCAACACGGGTGGGAGATCGTTTGGTAATTCGGGAGCAACTAGTTTTGGTGGAATTCTTTGAAATCATTTGGGGAACTTCATCTTTTGTTTTGTCGGATCATATGGTGTTTCAACTATCCTCCAAGCTGAGACAGCACAAAGTAAATTTTTTTATTTGAATAAATATTTATTTTTGCTCTCATAAAAAAATAGATTTTGTTCCTAGAAGATAATTTTTTTAATAACATGAATGCAAATAGTTATAAAAGATAAAAGAAAAAAAATAAGTTGATATTAATTTCATCTGCTTTATCGTTTTAAGTTTTACTATTTTTAATTTTTTATTATCATTTTTAATAAAACCTATATAATTTTTTGTATGAGAAAATATTAGATCATTTTTTCTCCTCTCCAAAAAAATATTCTGGATCCACGAGTGAACTGAGATATTTGCCATTTATAATGGACTGCTAAAAGCTTGGGAGGATGGTTTCAGATTCATTATATGTGAATCGAATTTTCAAATTGCTTTGGATATCATTGAGAAGGAGATAAATTTGCTTCATCCTTATTACCCTCTTATGATGTTGGACCAGAATCTTACCACCAGAGATTGGAATGTAATTTTACAACATGTTCTTAGGCAAGGAAATATATGTGCCGATTGACTAGCACAACATGGAGCTACCCAAGAAGACTCGTTTCATGTCTGGGCCTCTTGCCCTTCGCAGCTATCCATCCTTCTGCTCGCAGGCATCATGGGTGTTGTGCACTTTAGACCTTAGTTTTCTGGTTGTATTTCGTCTTCAATTTTCTGATGTATATAAAAAAAATGTTTTGATCAGGTTAAAAGAAAGATAATATAACCAGAGACCTAGAAGTAAAATATTAATATTATAAGTGGTATTTATGTAGTATCATGACAAGCGAAATTTCAAGGACAATTTTTTTTTTTTTTTTGGATAGGAATGTAACACCATGCTTTCATTAAATCTCTAATTAACTTTATTGATGATAATTACAAATAAGAAAATATAAATTTAATCATAATTTGTTGAATTTCTATATAAGTTTCAGCGGTTGAAGTAAAACTTAGATTGTACTATGAAATAAATGATAAAAGCTCATACTATTTTTGTGAGTAGACAATCAAATTCATGTAAGTAAATACGATTAGCCATCATTAATCATAATTAAGCCTATGGTAAATTTTGAATTAATTATAACACTATGAATCAAAATAATATTATTTTATTGACTTAAATATGTTTTTAAGTCCTCTAATATATCACTTTTTTTTGGTTTATTACGTAAAAAAATATTGTTTTATTTTACTATCTAATATTTTTTAAATTTTTATTTTTGTTACCTATCACTTAGTTGATGATGATAATGTGACATTTTATTAACATGCATATCATCACTTAATGAACTGAGTATCATGTTATTACTTAACTAGAAACATGTAACAAAAGTAAAAGTTAAAAAAATATAAAATAGTAAAATAAAAAAATAGATTGTTAATTGAAAAAAAATTATAAATATAAAAAATATATTTAATCCTATTTTATTTAATGTTGAATATGCATTTTACAGGAACCTTTTCAAAGCTAGAATCCATCACCACACATGTAGCATTCTTAAGTCATTATTGTATTAATTTGACGGTTAAATATCCTCATTACTGTGGATTTAAAAACTTGCATAAAAGATATTCACAAAAAAAAACTTGCACAAAAGTGGAAATTATTTTGTTTGCCTTCTACTTAAACATTTTCTACAATCATCAAAATAGTAAAATTTTAACAAATTCTCTCTCATTGACTCACATTGGTAGAAATTCACATGAGTTGGGAGGGAGAACCTAAAATTTAATTCAAAACCACATTGAAAGTTGGGATAACATTTGAGGTCCAAAACTTTTTAGAGTAAGTTTGAATAGAGAATTTTAACTGAGAAAAGTAATTTATCAGAGAATTTAAATTTTTGTAATCTAAAATTTATTGTTTGGATGTTTTTTTATGAATAATTTAAATTTTTGGAATTTTATAACAAAATTTTAAGCAACTAAAAATGTGGAATTTCAATTTCCTTCTAAAAGGTGAGAAAGTAAAATTCTCTTCTTGATAGAAGAATCTTCTAAAACGTTCATATATTTCCTTTATAACCTTCATCCTCTCTTTTATCTTAAAGTTTCCGAAATCACATTCTCGAACTTGCGACTTTTCCCTCACGTTGATGATCCTCTTCTTTAAGAAACATCGTTTGAGCCCATGGAACATCGATCGGATGTGGGCGTAGGGGGACACATAGAATTGTACGTCAGGGGAGCAGTCGTCGCTATCCATCACGTGACAGAGGTGCTCGCCAGCGCGGAGGGTCTGGGTCATGGCTTACGTCGTTGATTGAATGTTGTGGTTAGGTGTGGTGGTGTACGTCGTCGTGTCTTGATTTCCCTACGACTTTCCATGCCGCATCAATATTTACCAAGCATATATTCTCTTGTCTTTGCATTCATTTTATTTCACCCTCACAATTTTTTTATCCGAACACAAAATTTTAAAAATAAAAGAATTTCAATTGAAGTATTTAAAATTCATAGAATTTAAAATTTCTCATAATTTTAAATTCTCTCATCTAAACACACTCTTAAAGAATTACAAAATCTTGAGTTCCTTATTCTATTACGAAATATATCAAACCATCATATAAAAGATAAAGAGAGTTGGGGATAGAAATACTTACACAATAATTTAGACTGGCCTAGTCTCTAGCTACCATTGAAAGCTACATCCAGTGCCTAGCTAAACCAATTGAGATTTTCACTATTCTTTACAAGAATTGAACAAAACAAGATTAACCATTGATTTTCACCATCAAAAGACTCCATACCTATTCAAAGAACTTGTGTTTGCCATGGATAAGGAAGCTTGCAGAGAAAACTAAAGGAAAAAGAAGTAAAGGAAGACTAGATTATCATTGAATGAATTAGCTTACAATAGTTAGTTACAAGAATAACTAATTTGCAACTAAGCTAACTCTAACTCTAGTTAGATGATGATCAAGTTAAACTAACCAAGTTAACTCTAACTCTAGTTACAGATATGGGTGAAAATGAGTCAAGCCAAGCCAAGCTTTATTAGCTTTGAGCTCAACTTGAGTTGAATATGCAAGACTTAAGTTGGCTCATTACCTGTCATAGACTTTTTTTAAAGGCTTGGCTCGGCTTACATAAAAGCCTAGCTTGGCCTACGAGCATATTTAAAAGTCTGTTTAAAGACGTCTTTAACCAATTAATTATTTTAAAACCTAGTGAAATACTAACTAAAAAAGAAACTTATAAAATTTCATATAAGTAATGTACAAATCCAAAAATAATTGATAAACAAAATCATATTGAATTCAAGTTATTAAAACACAAAGTATATCAAAAGAAAATGAAAAAAATAGCATAATATTAAAAAATATATGGATTAGAGATGATTTATACTAATATAGCCAAATAAAAATATTTAAATTGTCTGAAAAATGTCTTTACAAAACATTCTTTTCTTTAGAAGTATTAATCTGATTGCATTATCATTTTAACTTGAGTCTTTTTCTTTTTGAAAATTTTTCACAAGCAAGTGAACTCTCTAAGCACTTTATGTCATTTCATCCTGTCATTCATAATATCATAAAAATGGTATAGATAATAATAATTATTATTATTATTATTAATATTATTATTATTACTTAAACAAATCGGCTTGTTAAGCTTAACAAGCTTTTTTTATAATTTGTCTTTGACCTTTATATTTAACAAAACATTTTAAAAAGCTTGAACTTGACCTTTATAGTAAACAAGCCAAGCCGAGCCTTAAATAGGCCGAGTCATAAGACCTTCACAAGTGGCTCAGCTCATTTTCATCCCTAATTACAGATAATCTATGCTAATACCTATACAAAAGAGATAATATCTAAAAACCACTACTTACACACAAAAGAGATAATATCTAAAAACCACAAGAACTTAGGGTTTACAAATACATCACCTGAGTGAATCTTCTTGAAAAACATAAAGCCTGACGAGAAAACTAATGAGATGTCCATCTATTTACCTAAATTTATTAACTTTTCTAATATCTAATTTAAAAGTAAAATTAAAAATAATTTTTAATTGATTGGCCGTCTAAAAAAACTATTACATTAATAGTGCATGCATGTTAAACTTATAAATTTGAAGTTCAAATAATGTTAATTCTTAATTAAATGATTAATTTTGTTTTACTTTTCTTGTACTTGTAATACGCTAGAGATTGTAATAAATTTGCATTCTTTTACTAAATTTGGCTATCACTTTTTATTGAAAAATGTTAGTGATTAGTTTGTTAATTTTTAGTTAAGAGGTAGGGGTATGCATATAAACCGATTTGAATCAAATCGTTTCGAAATTATACCGAATCAAACTGATTTTTGAATCGAACTAATTTACTTAATAAAACTAAATTGTTTTTTCAAACTAGTTTTAACCAATATTTTATAACCAGTTTGATTCTAAATTGGTTTTAAAAATTGACTCTCAATTTAGTCCAAAAACCTATCCCTTTAAACCAAATAAAACCAATTTGGTTCAATATTTTCCCAAAATCAATTTTCACACTCTCCTAGCTAAAGGGATCGAACCCATAACTTTTTTTCTTAACCCTAAAACCAACCTTATATCGCCTAATTTGACTATATAACGTAACTAGCTTTCTTATAATTAGTTGAAAACATGTCTTTCACACGAAATTTTACACACTTTTATTAAAAACAAATATTTGTACAAATTTTAAGGAGAAAGGTTCACTTTATTTCTTGAATAATAGATATTACAAATTTTAATGAACATGTACATGATCTATAAGTTAATTTTTATTTTGTTGTACAAGAGACTATATAATAAAATGCTGGAATGGAAGGGAAATATGCAACATAAAAAGTATTATACCAATAATATTAGACAAAAATTGACAGTATTAACTTTTAAAGACTTAGTTATAAAATTTCAAAAACTATTAAAAATATTTTTAAATATAAAGACCTAATTAAAAATTTAATGAAATCATAAAAAATAAAATTAAAATACCTAAACATTATAAACATTAAATAATTATCTTCAAAAAAATACATAAGCCAAGGATACACCCTGACTTGATATTTTAAAGTTTCAGCATAATTTATTTGATAAAAAATTGTCGAAAGTAAATTGCAGAAAAACTAAGAAAAGAAATAAAGAGGCAACTAAACCAAAAAAAAAAAAAAATAGAATGTAGAAGCACAAACTGATACTTTCTTGGATAATCTAAAGTAAAACGTTATACAAAAAGATGTCATGGGCCAGTTAATGCAGAAGTATAATCTAGTGAAAGATTATAACTACAGTATGCTGAATCAAATATTGCTATATGTAGCCCAAGGCTACAGTGTTTCCTCTAGGAGAAGAATCCACTGTGAAATTCGATCATGGCCTTGCCTCCTTCCCTTATCAATTATTACTATCTCCTTTTTAACCAAAGAAATCAGATATTGCACATACACATTCCAGATAAATACTATTGCTAGCAATCAATAAAAACTACCAAAATTTATGCTAATTATAACGTCTAATGAATGCCAGGACTCAGACCAACATGCTGTTAGCCCTGGAAAAAGAAATTATCTCATGACTTGACTGTGCAGCAATTCAACAGCAGCAGCAACCACTCCCTTTCCTTCAGCAGAAACGTCAAATCCTGGTTCTTCAATTTTTCTGTTCAGAAGCTTGTCAAGCTCCCCACGTAGTTTCTGCATATCCCATTACCAAGAGATTGTTAGGCTCAAGCATGGCTTAAAACAGGATTAGGCTCCTCTCAAATGAGGGGAACACACTTTAGAGTTTGATTTCATCACAATTAACTATTGCGAATGCACTTCCTCGCTTTAAAGGAGCCATATCCCTTATAAAGACAAAGCATCAGAGCTTTGCTGGGAAAGGATAGAGGGAACATTACCCTTATTAACTCGATGACACTTTTCGAAGCAGAGAAATGAAGGTAACCTCCAAGCATGTCAATGCCCTCACCACTTTTGCTAGGGACAAGATTACCACCAAATAGAAGTAGGGCATAATCTGAAATGTTCGTAGAGTCTTTAATATAGATGCTGGTAGTTTTCACCTTTTCACTATACACCATGTAGGGAAGAGGGAAGAGATAGATCCCAGCATTAACAGAAGCAGGATGGATGTCAACCTTCCCTACTTCTTTAGTGTAGAATGCTGTCCGTTTTCCTCTTCTTTTGCACTGAACAACATTAGGGTAGAGCCCAGCACAAAGAATTGCACAAACCATCTCCAAATCATGACTATACTGGTTGTAAACCTGCAAAGACATAAATTATGCTTCATAACTACTCTCCTAGTACTTATTCAGAATATAGCCATAAGCTATACTTGCTTTTACTTTAAGAAGAGATGGAAACTAAATGGGCGGGAAGATGGGGGAAAGTATTTCAGTTGAAAAGAAAAGCAACTGGGATTAGGGGCTTACATTAGCACCCCTGGACTTGTCAACAAATCCAATGTCAGATAATAAATTGAGAAACTGCATTCTCATATTGTCAATCAACCGCAAGGTTGCAGGGGAAAGGAAATTATCCCAACAAAACTGCTTTTCGTTCCCACTTCGCTTTGCCTCCTTCCATCCTTCAAAAGCTTTGAGAAGGGCTATGTGATCACTGAAATGAAAATATATTTATAATTGAGCACCTGGCTTGATCTATGCAGTAAAATTTGAATGAACACCACCAGGGAAGGAACATTTTCTTGACTATCAACAACTAACCTGCAAGAATCACCAGCAAAAAATTGTTTTGCTGCATCGGCTTCCTCTTTTCTGTTTATGGGTAAGACAAATGGGTTGCGGTAAGCAAGAGAGGCAGCAATAGTTAAGGCAGGATTTAAGCACTGAAAGATAGAGCCCATGAGAAGCATCTTCCCTATATTTGGGTCCAAAGGTATGTTACAAAGATGCTGACCTACAAGTATAAAATTAGCTCAGCCTCAGATAGATCTAAAAATCTAAACTCAATAGCTTAAGGAGACAAACATATCCAGCATAATATACCAAGTGGAGTGAGCTCTTCCTGTTCATCTAACGCCCCAATTGTTTTGAGAAGTTCAATAGCATTCTTAACAGCTAAAGGATCTGGTGGCTGAAGTGCCTTTTCTAAAAATGATCCTACAGTCCCAAGCTGCAAACTTTTAATATGAAGGCACAACTCTTGCAAAGGTGTTCGAAGGATTTCAGCTAACTGATATTGAGGCATTGCATCATGGATCAGTTTTGGATACAACCTATAGCAAACTCCAGGTTGCACTCGACCAGCACGACCACGTCTCTGAAAAAAGTCTACCCATTAGTAAAAGTAAAATACTGCATGTTACTCTGTTTCTCTGTCTTTTATCTTTGAAAATGGGGAAGGGAGGGGGGGGAGCAGGGCGATTAGATTCAAACACAAAATTTAGCAACTAACTACTGGATTCGGAAATAATAGAAAGTTAAGTCTCTGAAGAGTCACATGTTCAACAAGAGCAATAAACCTCGTGTTGTGAAAAATCATGTTCAACTTCAATACCTGATGAGCTGAAGCCTTTGAAATCCATGATGGCAACAAGCAAGCAAGCTTATTTAGAGCATCATAGCTGGTCTCCTTTGCTTTTCCCCAGTCTATGACATACACAACGTCATCTATGGTGATGCTACTCTCAGCAATATTTGTTGCTAGCACGATTTTTCTACAACAGCAAAATAACAATCAAAACCCCTCAGCTTTACTGATCATCTGATTATATATTACAATAAAGCAAAAAGTCAACTATAAGAAGACCATTATAAGAAGTAAGGTTTTCAGGAGTTTAGACTATGCAGTGCACCTAAAATGGACTCAGCTCCTGGCTCTAATTAATAAATGGCTATTAAATAGGTAGCTAATTTCCATGATTATTTCAGATAAATTGAACAGCCACACCTTCTAACAACTATTGTTTTCCCAGAAACAATCTTCCTCTAGCAATTAACATGTTTCACAATTTCATGCATCAGCTGTTAACTCCTGCAAATTAACACTAATAAACAATAGTATTCAGCATCAGATGTATGTAATATTAATATTAATATACTGAAAATATTGCAGCCTTACTCCAAATTAATATATTTCAAAGACAATTTAAATTCTTTGCCAACCTTGGCCTTTTTTATGAAAAAAAATGCTTTGTTCTGAATGCTAACTTGCTAAGCTACTTTGGAACGTTGGTAAGTTAGCAATGGTACAGTTTATACAAGGAGAATCCTTGAAAATAAAACCAAGTAAACTAGATCAACTAGTTTCCATTCACCAGATCCCCAATCCAGGTCCAACATGTTTTTGAGTTCAGGCTCAATCTTTATCCCATTTATATATAGAGCTTGTCAACTTTCTACTCATAAACTTCTCCAAACATATATCCAAAACAAACCATCAATGATGAAATTGGCAAAAGAAATATGCTTGCCTCTTGTTAGGGGGAGGACGTTCAAATATTTCACATTGGTTGACAGTAGGCATTGAGCCATGTAAAGGAAGGATTAAGAACTTGCTAGGGTCTCCAACTAAGTTATTTCCTTTAAGTTTGTCAAGCAGTTTAGAAATTTCATCCCAGCCAGTGAGAAATACAAGAATTGCTCCACCAGCTTCATTGCGACATATATACTCAATTGTTGCCTCTACCTGAAACATCATAGTAATTAAAATGAAACAGGCACACTTCAAAAAGTATTTGAATCATTATGAGGAAAAGGAATCAGGAAGATATTGAGCTCACTGATTAAACAAATTCAAGAAATTTCAGTAAAAGCATACAGCCACGTATGTAAGGAAAAACAAAGCAACAGTAGCAACAGAGGACACTTTCACTGAATGCACTCATTGACAATAGGAAAATCGAGTAGAAGATTGTTAGAATTGAATACTAATATAGATTCATTTGAACATTTAGCACATGTTAGAAGATAAGTCAACTGTCGCATATATGATTGTAGTTAATAGCTGTTAATTATCTCTGAAGTTAGTCCTTCTCAGCTCCTACAGCACAATTGTTAAAATAAGTATACATAAGATAAACTTGTTGTATAAATAAATGGACTATGCAACACAATTCTCCGCAATACTTCCTGTTTCCACAGACTTTTACACTAGCTGCAGCAAAAAAATTCAAACTTCTGATGCATCTTGACCAGATAAATAATACTAAGTTTTTTACACTGATAGAGAAAGATAAAAGAGATTTTCCAAATAGCAGATAAATTAAATTTATAAAGTACAGGTTAATCTGCCAAAATAAAGTGCATACACATACCAAACCCAAATCAATCTGCGAACCTGACCAAGCTTCTAGAGATTTTCTAACACCCAAGCTGTAATTTTTGTAATTAGTATCTACATCAATATCCTGAAAGAACAAAGAGATGTATGAGCATTTTATATACGTTAAGTGACAATAGGAAGAGGTGAGCCAATTAGTAACAGAAGCAAGCAGCACATATCACTAATTCAAAGAAAAGAAAATATTTAATTTGCCAGGAAGATAAGGCCACTAAATTCTAGACAATTTTTTTTTTTCTTTTTGATAATTTTTTTTATTATAATGATGAGAGATGCATTACATAGAAAGAGGGTATTATATTTAACTGTCAACAAGACATCAAAGAAGTACACCCCAAAACAAGAATATAGCCCAACTAACATCCACCAATTGAAGCAAATTGTCTGTTGTCAAATTTTATCCCTCAATATTAACAGGAAGAATCCCTTGGGGAAGTTGCCAACTGCATTTCAACAACAATTAGGAACTGCTTTCATCATATGGCCTTGCAAAAAAAAAAAAAAAAACCAAAATCTAGAAGGAAAAAGCAAAGCTTTTGAACCCAAAACCATATTGATTCTGTAACTACCATAAATTGAATACATAACATTGGAAAAGGTATTGGGGGGGGGAGGGGATAAATATAATTCAACAAATTTGACATTAATAAGACATCACTAAAACATACAAGACTCTACTTAACCCAAGAAACAAAATCAGTGACAAATAACTCTTTAGAGTCTTAATTCCACAAGTATGCAGAAAATAAAATTGATAATTCAACTTCAAAGCATCTAATACATCATGAAGATTTTAAAGACATGGATTGATGGGTCAAATATACATGCCTCAAACATTTCAGTCAAAGGATCCTTCTTTGAATCCTGTTGTTTCCTTCTCCTCCTTGAATTCCCCTCAAAATTGTCAAAATCTGACTTGATGCTGTATCGAGTTTTCTCCAACACATCTTCCAGGAAGTGCTCTGCCACAGGGTAAGTAAATCCCTGGCACATATGTCCAAATATAATTAAAAAACATAGGAATACTTTATTTGCATTGAAATCCACAAATATGAATTGATAATATGAAATATAAAATCATGCATACCGGTATGTGCATTGTTGGGGCATTTGCAAAGTATTTAGAGAACATATCAGCATTAATGGTGGCACTCATCAGAATGAGACGCAAATCTGGACGCCTAGGAAGAAGGTCACGTAAAATTATAATTAAAAAGTCTTCATTCATGCCTCTTTCATGAATTTCATCCACCAGCAAATGACTAACACCAGTCAAGTCTGGGTCTTGTACCTATTTAACAACAAAGACAGTAAAAACAAGGCCACTAGTTGCTAGGAAGAATATAAGAACATCCCATATAAAGATGCAAAATTCTCAACTATATATTTTTCCTCTTTCCAATTAAAAATAGAAATTGAGTTATGGACCAATCTTGTAATCACCTAGCTATTTTATCCTCTCCTCACAGTATGAATTTTATGTTCTATAACAAGAACCAGTGACACAATCTGCAAGCAGAAACAGTCCCAAAAACTTAAACTAGGTGAAGGCTCACATTTAGTTTTATAAATTTATATCTAACTCAACTGATCACACGAGCATTTAGGACTGAAAAAGCACAAACTAACCTTATGCTGAAATTCATTTTTCTTTTATTTGGAATATTGGGGTCAAGAAACAATTTTCTGACCATTATACCATGTCATCATCAACTCTCACAATTCAAAAGCTTACGCTATTAGAAGAAGGTTCATAAATGGTTTTATATTTACTACAAGTATGAGACATGCAACCTCCCCTGACCCCCCCTTTTTCTCCCCCCTTGCCAAAGAAAAAACTTAGGAAAAATAGCATAGGGAACATCAAAACCTCAGACAAATACCAATGAGTGGCAATAGAAGAAAGACTGAAACATAAACAAATTTAGACAGGAACTGGAATCTAAAAAACTGGAGACTTTTAGTTTGAGAGGAATCTAATATTACCAACTGCCGAAGTAATACACCAGTGGTGCAGAAAAGAAGGCGTGTTTCTGCAGAACGTTTTGATTCAAGACGGATTTGGTATCCAACTGCTTCCCCAAGACTCTCACCTCTTTCAGCAGATATTCGAGCTGCAACAGAAATTGCAGATACTCGACGAGGCTGAGTACAAATTATGTTGCAATCAGCTCCGCGCAAACAAGATATTTCTTCTTCCAGAAGGAATTGTGGCAACTGTGTTGTTTTACCACAACCTGTCTCTCCTGAAACTACTAATACCTGTGCAAACACAAGCCAAATTTTATGCTGTTGAAGAACCAAAGATATAACTATAACCAATAATAACTGCAATTGATGATAATTCAAAAACAGTCAAATACAATGTAGGAAAAGAAGTCCAAACAGACAATGTATCATCCATATTCACAATGTACTCCACCCATAGATCTAGTAATAAAGTTTGCCCTTTCTTACTTCCATGAAGATCTATAGATATTATTTCTTGCAGACTTATTATGAATCAAGTCAATAAACTATGGTAAATAAGACATTTTTGTAACAATAGATAGAAATATCTGCCCACCTGATTTTCTTGAACAGCTTTCAGAAACTCAGACTTCATTTTAAATGCAGGAAGCTTCTCCCTAAATGATTTCATTTCCTTCAAACTATCACTTGCCTGCACATAAATAATATCCCATCCCGATGTTAGTTTAAAATAGAACATGAGGCTGTCATGTAGATGGCACAATTCAAGCAAACAGATGATATCAGTTTATGGCCAAATTACTGCCAAATGCTTAGGTACCTGTACAAGTTCTTGCCTTTCCTTGAGTGCAACACTAAGTTTCTCCTTAGAAGAATCAGTCTGTCGTGAAGAAACATATTTTATAGGGGCTGCAGATTGTTTTTGTCCAAGGTCAGCTGATATAGAAGGAAGACTAGACAGTGTTGCCCCAGTTGACTGTGAGCTATTCAAAAGATTTCCTACCCTTCTCTCAATGTCTGTGGACATTTTAATCTGCCAAAAACTTAACATAGTTAGCACATTTCTACATGCAGCAAGAAATAAGTAATCAGACATTAAAATAGGATAGGTATACTCCACCTCTTTCTGTGTTGATCCATGACGCTCATCAAGATCTGCACGATAATCAGGCAATGGAACTTTGCTAACAATGAGAACCTTCCCCTTACTATAAGCATGGCTTTCTTTGCCCAAGTACAAATCAAGCCATTAAGATGTTAGTTAAAATAAAAAAATAAGATTAAGCTCAAAATGTTCATCAGTACAGGTAATCTATGCTTAGTATGTAAGCATATTCTATGCCACCAATGATTATTTCCACAAATTCAATTACAGTCAGGAATTTAGAAAGTTATGTTACACATTATAGTTGCCTAGCCCTTCTAGATACCAACACAATACCAGTAGCACAAGTACAATATGCACCTTAGGGTAGCCAAAAAATTGGCCAGACCAAGTACAGCACTAAAACAAATCCAGACTAATCATGAATCATCAAGTTAACTATTGCTGCTTATTGTCTATTAATTCAAACAATGTTGTACCATTTGGTTCAATGCACATTACAACAACAAAAGAAATCGGTCCATACCACAGTTAGGGAGGAAAAATTGAGGCAATAGTTTATATTTAAATATACTACATTTACCCAAGAGCTAGTGACACTAAGTCCTTTTGTGAACTGCCTGATCCTAGTGTCAAATCCCAGCCAGGCCACTTTTACATACATTTTTAGCCTGCCATCACCATCCCCAATTTCCACACAAGTCATTTCCCCGACCTCGTTTCTAACCAATATAATCCCATAAAAAGGACCTTTATTAAAAATGTGTTGCTAAGTTGCTACAGCTGAAAATCTATACAATGAATCTGCAAGTTGTTAAACTGAAAATCTATGATTTATGTTGTTTATTGATGTGTTTTGTATGGAACCTAGTTGTTTTAATTTATTGTGTGTCAATCATAGAGAAATTCAGATTATTAACTAATACATACTGTGGTATTAACACAACTGACACTACATTATTTCTGTTCAGTGATCTACTTTTATGGTACACAGCCAAGTTCAATCCATAAGAACTCAGCTTGTGAATTTGACAGAATGAGCAGTATGGTTTGGTTCAAGCCTAATCGTCAAACAAACCCAAACTTGAAAACCCCTAATTCACACATCAGCAATAATGTAGCATCAAAGCAAATCACAACCAAATACTTTGCAAAGTGGAATCTAACATTAGCCAGAGAAAAGGGAAACCATTAGAAGAAATAAGCTAAATACTTTATTTCAAGTGAGATTAGAATAAAAATAAACTATCATATTAGGACAAACGAATTTGGCACATAATGAAGAGTTCATTCCACAAGGAAAATGTGGAAGCACAATCCACAACAAAAATCTTTTACCATGAGACACACAAGGAAATAACTATTGATTAGACACACAGTTTGTTTTACAATTACATGTGCATGTATGTCATCATAATCTCATCTATTGATTTTCTGATCAATGACTCTACCGCCTCATTTCTCTCCCTCCAAACCAAGGACAAACATAGTAAAACATCACAAATACAATTAACTATCTGGTTAAATGATGAAGAAAATAAAAGTATTTAGTAAACATACAAGTAGAGCTCATGCTGATAGGCAATATCAGCTAGGGTTTTCTGGTCTGCAATACTAAAGTTACGCTTAATTACCATCTCCTGCTCCCCTCCTCTCTTCATCTTCTCTATCTTATCCCACCACTCATTCTCATCCAACACCTCCTTCTGCAAAATTAAAAAAAAAATATTGATAAAATTATTCAAAGAGGAGGGATCAAATTATACCCGTGTAACTTTGACAACTATTACACAATTTTTATAACTTGATATAGAACGCGATTTTTATTGATATAACCGTTGAATTATATTTACATATAACCAAGAAGGTAATATCGTTGTGTCAAATTTTATCAAAATTGAAAAACAAGAAAGTAATCAAATGATTCATATTTCAATATATTTTGAAATGTTTATATTACGTCGATTTTAATCTATATGAACGAGATATCAAATGATTTTATATTAATATGAAATTTTACAAATGTGATCTATCTGAAAGAAACTTCTAATTCAACAGTAAGTTTTAAGAAAACATTATTCATTTAAAAGTTATAGAATGGTGTAATAGTTGTTAAAAGTTACACCGGTGTAATTTCATCTTTCCCCCTATTCAAACTAGTGTAACAAAAAAAAAAAAAAATTAACCAAAGTCACCACAGAACATGCAGTGGCAGAGCACATTATCAAACACACACAAAAAAAAACTTAAATGCAGTTCCTTGTGTCGTTCTCCTATCAGAATTAGAGTTTCATCACGATAATCCACATAATAAAAGTTCGCGTTAAAGGATTATACAAGTGAAGATTCAATTCCAATTGAAGAACAACACATTCAGCAGCACCTAAAGAACTATAATAAGTATTTTTTTTTTAGCCAAAAGAAAATACTACTACTACTACTAATAAGCTTTGTACATTATCAAAAATTTAATTTTTTTATTTTGTTTTGAACTTTGCATTTGAATTTACCTCAGCTTGTTGTTGCCTCAGGCGCTCGGCGCGCCAAACAGGGTCCCACCACCTCTGCTCGCCGCGTCCACCGCGTCCTCCGCTGCCACCGCCACGTCCACCACCGCCACCACGGCGGCTGCCGCCGCGAGCGGCGGAGGAGGAGGCTCCACTGCCGCCGCCGCCTCGGTAGTTGGGGCGGTAGGCCATGACGGAGGAGGAGATCCGAAGGTGAGTGGGGGAAAGCTCGGGTGCGGGCGGGTGTAGGAAGGTGAGAGGGAGATGAGTATGGGAGTAGTAGAAAGTAGGGCGGTAGAGACAGCGAGGCATTTATATAGGGGGGACGCTGGGGAAGTGGAAGTACATACGCGAACAACGTGTTTGTGCAACACTTGAAAAGTGCGAGTTGCGACGTGTTGGAAATTTCACGGCAGGGGTTATTATTTTAATTAGTAAGTCGTTATAGTTTTTTTTTTTAGTATTTATAATTAATAAATAATTTTTTTAGTTCTAAAATTTATATTTTAATTCCAAAAAAATTATGCTTATTAAGTTATTAAGTTTTTTTTAACTCTATTAATTAAAAAATTTTAACGGAACGTTTTGAAAATTAAAAAAATTACTTATTAATTATAAGATTTAAAAGAAATAAATTTAAAAATTATAAAAATTAAATAGGTAATTAAATCTATCTATAATTATAAATTTACAAATCCATTTACAGATTTGGATTACACAATCTTAAATCTGCTTGGATTATAAGTTTCATTTAGAAAGAGGTTCAGATAGCACATTCCATCACATAGTACTTTGTAAATATTTGGTGTATAATTATAAATGTACAGATTCATTTACAGATTTAGAATACATAGTGTTGAATCGAATCCAACATAACTTTTCAAGTTTGGATTATACATTTCATTTAGAAAAAGGTTCAGATAACACATTCACACATTCTCGTGCTTTATATATATATTTGGTTCGGATTCAAACCATAATTATATTTATTATAATTTTTGTAGCAAAATTTGAATTAATGAGTTTTAATTATGTACAGAATTTTGAATTAGAAAAAACTTTTAGAGTGAATAATAAAGGTTACTATTTCTTAATTGCTTTTTCAATTCAAATATTTTTAATCATAGATTTATGCTACCGGTTCCCTACTTATTAAAATATATATACAGACAACTAAAAGTATATATTTTTAATTTTATCTATCTATAATTACAAAATTTAAAATTTATTTTCAGATTCAGATCATGTAACTTCTTAAAGTATGAATAACACTTGTATTCGGTAGTTTGTAATAGATTAGTTGAATTACAAACCAAATTTAAATTTAAATTAATTCATTTATGTTCCATTAAATAATATATCTTCAAAAAACATAAATCTAAAATTGATTTAAATTTATTTCGAAATTAAAATTAATTAATATGTCCTATTAAATAAACGTTGAGAGTACTTATTAAAAAAAAATCCTCCTTTATAAATAAAACGGGTCATTATTCATTAAGTTAAATTCCATGGATTACAAATCAAACCCCAGTATTTGATGCTTCCTAGAATATTTATTAAATAGTGCTCAATTCAATTTATTGTTAAATTTTTATTGCCTAATAATTAGTGTCAAAGCACATAATTAACGTCCTATAATTTTATATTATATATTTTCATTATTATTATTATTATTATTATTATTATTATTATTATTATTATTATTATTATATATACATATATATATATATATATATATATATATATATATATATTAGAATAAAGTAACATTTTATAAAATAAAATATATAAATAAATATGTTTGAATCTACGTATATAAAATGCCATGACTTTAAGAGGATACATTTCAAAACTATAACATATAATTTGAGCTTTTAAATTTCAAAATTACTCCCAAATTAATTGCAATTCATTGTTGTTGTTGCTTTTTTACAGGTAATTCATTGTTTTTCTAATAGACTAAAATCTAAAGTCTCTATATAAATGAATTGTTCCTCTCGCTCTCTGATCATTCAAGAACTCTACCTTTCAAACTTAGTAGATAATACTCCTACATCTTCCAAAAGGCTAATTTTTTTTTATCTTCTACAAGTTCTTTATGCTTAAGGTATGGATTCTTTCATGTAATCTCATTTTTCTTATCTTTTGAAACGATTCTGCAATTTTTTTCTACTCTGTCATCTAAAGTTAACCTTTTTTTCTGATTAAGTATTGTTTTATCATTTAGACTTATTATATATTAGTTTCTTTTTCTTCTTATCAATTTCTATTTGATACGGAAATGACGGTTTGTACGTGATTCACCACGAAAAAGGTATTATTTTTTTTGTTAGTAATATGAAGAAAAATATTTTCTTATCTGTTGTTTCCGTTGTTGTTATTGTTTTGCATCCTTGTTGCAATCTCATTCTTATAGAATTATTTTTAACGCATTTTAAATTTGTATTTACATCTCTTTTTCTTCTTCCAAAGTTAACCTTTTATTGTTATGACTTATTATGTTTTTTACTATCTGTTTGATTATTTTTTCTCTGATTGATTATCGTTCTTACTTTTTTTTTTTCTTCTTATCAAATTCTCTTTTGATGCGAAAATGATGGCATGCATTGCGATTAGGTTTTTTTTATATAGTAATTTTATATATTTTTTTATTGTTATTCTTTTCGTTATTGTTTTACATCCTTCTAATTTCATCCATGTAGTCCACATATTTTAGTCCTTTAGGTTAACTATAAGACTATAGAAATATTTATTTATTACTTATTTGTGTAAATATGTTTATTTGATCAACTTTCATTCTAATCTTAATTTCATCATTTGTAATCAAAGGGATAAGTTTAGTTGCATAAACACCTTGTAATTCATTGTTTAATTTTTTAGAAGAACACACATTAACAATCATATTCAAGTTTTTTTTAAAAAAAAAACACGAGCATTAAATTCTTGAGCTAAAACAATACAAGTGAGTTGTTATTGATGAGAAAAATAATGTATATAATATGCATACAAATATTTTTGAAGAATCAAAACTTGTAAACTATCTCACACTCTATTAGGAGTGGGAATAGGCCATGGGGTCTCCTAACTTATATCAAGGTCAAGTTTGATCAAACTTTTCAAAAATAAACCACACCTTGATCTTTATTAAACTAGACCCAGGTTTTTATAGAAAAAGGTTAGGCTTTGGGTCATTTAAAAAGTTTTTTAAGCCTTAATAGATAAGCCTATTTGTGGTTGAGGAGGATATCATACACAAAAAAGTACTTTTGTGGAATATTGAAATATTGTAAGGAAGAAGGAGTCCCTTCTGCGATAAAAGTCAATATATCAATGGCTTAAGGAGGGTGACAAAAATTCTAGATATTTCCACACAATTGTTAAATGGAGAAGGATGAAAAATTCAATAAGTGGTTTATTGGTAAATGGTAAGTGGGAGAAGGATCCAAGAGTGGTTAAAGAGAATGTGAAGTGTTTCTTTAAAAGGAGATTTCAAGATGAAGGAGGATTAGACCAAGGTTGGAGAGTTAAAGAGTCGTTCAAACATAAAACTGATGTGGAGAGTGATATGCTTGTTTGAAGGTTTGAGGAGAGTGAGATTAGAGAAGCAATATGAGATTGTGATAGTAACAAAAGTCTGGCTTCGAATGGCTTTAACTTAAGTTCTTTAAAAAAAATTGGCCAAGACTAAAGGATGATGTGTTGAAGGTTTTTGCTGACTTTTATGAACATGGTGTAATCCCAAAGGCGGCCAACCCCTCCTTTACTACACTTGTTCCAAAAGTTGATGGCCCATAGGAGCTTGATAAATTAGACCCATTTCTCTCATTGGAAGCTTGTATAAGATCTTAGCAAAGGTCTTATCATCTTATCAAGGAGGATAAGGAGAGTGTTTGACAGAGCTATTGATTGCAGGCAAGGAGTTTTTATAGGTGGAAGGAACTTGCTTGATGGGGTGGTGGTGGGCTAGTGGCCAATGGGGTGTTGGAGGAAGCCAAGAAGGAGAAGAAGGAATGCTTCATCTTTAAAGTCAGTTATGAAAAATCTTATGATTTAGTATCATGGTCCTTGTATTATATGATTCGTAGACTTGACTTTTAGGGTAAATGGGTGGGATGGATTAGGAGCTACTTGGAATCAGATACTATTTTTGTGTTGGTTAATGGGAGCCCAACTATGAGTTTCTTTCCATGAAGAAGATTAAGATAAGATGGCCCACTTGCACCTTTCCTCTTCCTCATTGTGGCTAAAGGTCTTAGTGGCATATGAGACAAGTTATGGAAAAGGATATGTTTGAGAGTCGTAGAGTGGGAACAAACAAAGTGCAAGTTAACCTACTACAGTTTGTAGGTGATACTTTATTTTTAGGTGAGGCTACATTCCTAAATGTTATTGTGCTAGAAGGGTTACTTAGATGTTTTGAGCTAGTGTCTGGTTTAAAAGTGAATTTCTACAAAAGTAAAGTAGTTAGAAGGATCCAAAGATATGCATCATTCTTGAAATGTAAAATCATGACCATACCTTTTGGATATCTACGGATGGAGGTCCGAGGCAATCCAAGAAAGGAAAGGAAGAGATGTGGGGAAGTGTGCTTATCGTAGGGAGGAAATTAGCTAGTTGAAAGAGTAGGAGTTTATCCCTTGGGGGTAGGGTATGTCTTATTAGATCAGTGCTTACATCCTTACCTTTTTAAATGTTGTCTCTCTTTAAAATACTTACAAGGTTAGTAAAGAAGTTTATGAGGTTATAAAGAAAAATTTTGTGTATTGGGGAGAGGAGGGGGTGGAAGCAAAATTTCTTGCCCAAGTGGGAAACAATGATTCTTTCAAATGAAAAAAGGGGGTCTTGGATAAAGAATATATTTATTTTAATTATGCTTTGTTAGCAAAGTGGAAATGAAGAATGATGAGTGGAGGTAATGGACTATGGTATGAGGTGCTTAAGTCAAAATATGTTGGGAGGAAAAATTTGGTTTCGCAAGGTGGTGGGCCAAGATCTTCGATGTGGTGGCAAGACTTAGGAAGGGTATGTGGAGAGTCTCATCAAGTTGGATGATTTCATACCAATATTAAATGACAGTAAGGGGAGGGGAGTGGGGTTAAGTTTTGGTTAAACATATTATTGGGGGAGGAGGCTTTGACAACAAACTATTACAAGTTATTTTCAATTTCAACACAAAAAATGAATTTTGTTTGTGACATGGGAAAATGGGTAGAGGACTCATGGCTGTGGGACCATATATGGAGAATGGATTTTTTTTAGTGGGAAAGAAATGGTTTAATAGGTTGTTGGATGAGCTTAATAATGAGCAATCCAAGAATTAGATTGCCTGCCAACTAGAATTAGATTGCAGTCTAGGCAAATTACTTGTCCACATGAATGTTGTTTTTGTTCTAATATGGAGAACAAATGTCATTTATTTTTTAGCTTTAAGCTTGCTTGTACTATCTTGCAAATGATGGGTCTTTGAAATTTATTGTAGCAAAAAGTTAATGCAGTTGAGTGCATTCATTATTTTATGGTGCATTGGAATAGGATGAATAAGAAAATATGGGAGTCAATTAAGCTACCTTTGGAAGTTTTAATCACATTTGCTCTTCAATATTATGCTAAATGAAATTAAGTAAGACATGACCAACATGAACCACCACATCAAGTTGTTAATCAACCTATTCTATCATAACAATCTCCAAATTCTAGGCCATTAAAGTTAAATGTTGATGCAACAATTTTGCATGCACAAACTTGCTTCGATATTGGGATGCACATTCGTGATGAGGGGGAATATTCATAAAGGCTAAAACTTAGTGGTAACCTGACCTTTCAAATCCGTAAGAAACTGAAGCTTGGGGTCTCATTTAAGGATTACATTGAATTCAAGAACTATGCTATTAAAATATTTCTATAGAGCTGGATTGTAAACTAGTCATTAAGAAATTATCACATTCTATAGGAAATAAGACAAATATGCAAATCATCATTTCAAGAAATGGTTGCAATGGTTTTAAACATGGTTGGTCATGGAGTAGGTAATAAGATGATACAACAAATGTTTCAACATTAAACAAAAACCATAACTATGCATTTCCATTAAGTATTAGTTGCATGTCTTATATTAGCCTTTAATTACATCAATCCACAAGATTATAGGTTTTGTGATATCCACAAAAAAAATTAAAGACAACCAGTGATATTGGTCATTTATCAAGATGTTATAAATGCAATTGATGGTACTTATCAAATGTGTAGTTAGTCCTAGTGAACAACTTAAATTAATTAGAAAAAAGATCATCCAACACAATACAATGATTGTGTGTGATTGGTACATGTGCTTTACATATACATTACTATGATGGAAAGGCATCACACATGATGCATGTGTATTCGAGAATGCTCTCACAACTATTTTCATGAATTTCCCACATCCACCCCCCGATGTATGTTTATTATAATTACAATTTATTTATATTTTCATGAACTCGTGATTATATGATAATGATTTTATTCTTTATTAGGTATATATTACTTGGTTGATATTGGTTATCCAATACCAATATGATATATTGGTCCTTATAAATGTGAAAGTTACCACTTGTCATAATTTAAGTGCTCATTTGGATTTGCAAACTACAATAAGGTGTTCAATTATTACCATTCAAGTTTGATGAATACGATAAAAAAATATTTTGTGGTATGTAAAAATAGGTTTGCAATTTAGAATGTATGCCTAAGTTCAAATGTGAAACACAAGTACAAATAATTATAACAACAATGACTATACACAACTTTATTAGAAGAAAATCTTAATTTGATTTTGAATTCCCTTGTTATGAAGATGAAAATATAGTTGAAGATGAGAATGATGATCATATTGGTGAAGATCAACCTTTATCTTTAAATGTGACATCTTCAATAAAGATAAATCTTGTTCAAGACTCAATCCAACATCAAATTAGAGAGCATGTCAACTTAATTAGTCATGTAGTAAAGATTGCAATTTTGTATGCAATACATATGTATCATTAACTATTGCTGGAAACCATTTGAATAAAAAGAAAATAATAAGTAACAAGTAAAATCACAAAACTCCTCCTAACTTGCTCAAAGCAACATGCCTTTCTTTTAGCTTTTTATCTTATGGTGTTGTTTGTTTTGGTTAGAATCATATCTCATGAATGTTGGATTTTATCAAATTTGGGCACCATTTCACCCACTTATAAGCAACCTTCTTCTTTTTTTTTTTTTTTTTAAAAAAAAGAATCACATCTTTACAAAAAGGCTAAACTTGAGTTGGACAGTGAAAATTGAGGAAAGTGCATGTAATGACCAAATTCATAGGCCTTCTTTGCTTGAATTCTTGTCGAAATTGTCTACAATTAAAAAGGCAATTAGGGGGGTCTTGTTGGTGGAGAAGAGCTGTGAGAAGGTGTGACAATCACCAATGATGTTAAAGTTAAGAAAATTAGAGATGACAATCTTAGGGTTGAGTTGACATTACCAATGATAGAGAAGAAAACCTTCGTGGAAGGGATGCAGTGGGAGCAAGATCGTGGGGCACAGAGGTGGTGATCGTGGAGCAAGAATTCTTCATGTTGTGTAAATTGAACAATATTATGGAGACACAAGTTTCATGTTAATGAAGAGGGATAATTTTGTTTTGCACATAAAGAAAAGAATAATTTTATCATTCAATATAAAATTGAAACCTTTGTTTAATGTGGTTTCATTGAAGAGCTCAAAATAATGTAAAAAAAAAGAGATATTAGACATAATGAGTAAAATGTAAGAGATGCACACACAATTATTTTTTTTTTATCAAATTTAAAATTTTAAAAATGGTAGGTTGGACCAATTAATCTATCTTACCTATTATGAGTTCATTTTTTATGGGTTAAAATGAAACCCGTCAAACAAATAATTGAGTTAGAATATTACTTAATTTATGTTTGAGTATGATATTTTTTTTTATGAATTATGATGTTTCAAAAAGTAAATGGAGAAGAATTGATTTTATTTGATTAATAACTTAGAATTACCTGTATAATGTAAATTAGATATAAATTATAAATTCTATATTCTACTACTTTGAATTAAAGGGAAAATAAAAATTATTTTCCTAAAATCAATTTCATCCACCGCATAATTAATAATTTTTTCTGATAAAGAAAAAGTCTAAACATGTTATCAAGCTCTCTCAATATTGATTTTAATACTCCTAAAATTGATTATGAAAACAAACTAAACGAACACTGAGTAGGTAAGATTAAGATATTTTCCTGTTGTGTTTGTTTTATCCCCCTCTTTCATACTGATAAACTAATCATCGTTAGTTAATGCAAAAGAAACCCGCAAATGCCTTTCTGTTTACTCTGACTGACATGGTTGAAAATGAAAACTGAAATACGAATAATCTTACCGTAAAAGGGCTCTTTCCTCTATTAACTTAATCTTCTTAACCCCATTCCAAACGCGCTATCTCACTTTACGCTTAAGCAAAAGAACAATGATTTTTTAGTACAAAATTAAGACAACATTTTATTATTTTCTAGTTTTACCATATATTTTTAAGATATGTATACATAAATAAGGTAAATAATGTATATATCCACAGTATAATTCTTTTGTATTATTATTTAATTATAAATTATCATATATTTAATAAATATTTGACTTAAAAGTAATTGCTTAAAGAATTATACTCATCATGACTAATAATTTTTTGGGTATATAAACCTAACTAATAATTATCAAATAAAAATTAGTTGTCAGTATAAAAATTACAGAGATTACATATAGAAAATAAAATTATTAAATATGTAGACAAGTTTGTGAAAGCGCTGAAAATATAATTTTTTTTATGTTATTATTATCTAATTAAATTTTTTATATATGATAAATTTATTAAACTTTATAATAAGCGACTCTACAATCACATTTCTTTCCAATAAATATAACCAACTTTATTGATTAGTACTGATGGCTGTTAAAAAACTTATTTGACTATTTTTATTTAGATATCATATTGTTTCTTTTGTTGTAAAACTCAAACACAAAACTTTGTTCAGGTGATGTAGTTCAACTCCAGGATAAAAAACATATTAGTGACAATCATCATAAAATTTGGATTGATAATGTACTTTTTTTCAACTAATAACAGTAGCGTATAGAAATTGAATTAAATTTTGTTATATATTACTACTACTAAATTTTTTTTATGATAAAATAACAATATATATTTTTAAAATTATCATCGTTAACCACAGGAGGTCACGAGCCTTCACACTCAGCGTTCTTGTTTGGCCCAAAAAGAAAAAATCTGACGCGCTTGCATCGTTCACCGGTTCAACTTCAACTCTCCCTCTCATTCACGTCAACGTTAACCTCACGTTGACTTCTCTTCCCTTCTCACCCTCTCCGTCTACGCGGTAGTAGTTAAATCAAATTGAAATCCTTCATAAGTTAATAAATATTAATCCAAACGCACAACACAACACAACACGATCCATTAGAAGAAAGAAAATTAAGCAAATAACAAGAAAGAAACAATGAACGACTTGTTCTCCGGTTCCTTCTCCCGCTTCCGCAGCGACCAGTCCTCCCCGGACCGCCACCACGACATCGAGATGGGCGCCACCGCCTCCAGCGGCGGTCGCGGCGGCGAGGTGAACCTTGACAAGTTCTTCGAGGACGTGGAAGGCGTGAAGGAGGAACTAAAGGAGTTGGAAGGTTTGGCTCAGAGTCTAAGGAGCAGCCACGAGCAGAGCAAGACGCTGCACAACGCGAAGGCGGTGAGGGACCTGCGCGCGCGCATGGACGGCGACGTCTCGGCGGCGCTGAAGAAGGCGAAGCTGATCAAGCTCAAGCTCGAGGCGCTGGAGCGGTCCAACGCCGCGAACCGGAACATGCCTGGGTGTGGACCGGGTTCGTCCTCGGACCGGACCCGGACCTCCGTGGTCAACGGGCTCAAGAAGAAGCTGAAGGATGCTATGGAGAGTTTTAACGAGATTCGCCAGCTTGTGTCCTCGGAGTACCGCGAGACCGTGCAGCGGCGGTACTTCACCGTCACCGGCGAGAATCCCGATGACAAGACTCTCGATCTCTTGATCTCCACTGGTAAGGCTTCGTTTCGGATCATTTGTTTGTCCTAATTTGGGAAAGTTAAATTTCATTTCTTTTCATTTTATTTTCATTACGTCATAGTCATTGCAACTTATATCTCCTAGTCCGGGGTTATTACAACTTAACAATTGTGGTTTTGAGTTTGAGTACCGGATATGTAGTAGAATTCAATATTTAGGATATATTTGTTGCTCACAATAATTATATTTGACTAGAGCATGAATACCTGACCCAAGAGAAATTATATGTGGATGTAATAATTTTATACAACGAAGGGAGCGACAAGGAGATAGAGGTAAAAAGAATCGTTTGAGATAAGGTGATTGATGTTATAAAAAGAGAAAGAAAAAAGAATAATGTTGGAGAATTGTGAATAATATAAGTAATTCTCTGAATTTCTTAGATGTCACATCAAGTTGAAATATAGCAACCAAGGTTTTTGGTTCCTTAAGCAAGTTCTATCTTAGACACTTCAGTCGTATGATGCTCAATTAAATTTTAGTTGCAACTCAAAGTAGATTTTGGGTTTATATATTTGAAAACCAGAAATAAAGTAGTAAATTTACAAAAACATAACGAAAATTTACTAGTAGGAGAGTTGATCTTTCATATTCAAGCCTACTGGGACAGAGTCATGATTAATTTCTCATTTTCTTCATCATTGTTTCAATTGAAGAAGAAATAGAACTTAATGGAATCAGTGGATAGTTTATTAAAATGCAAAGTTGTATTTCTTCCAAATTCAAGTCTGTGAATGTGAAGCACTTTTGGGTTCAATGCTGTCTAAATCTCATTTGAAGCAAGTTTTGGAGGTCCTATAATAATCTGTGTTTTTCCCTTTTTTGCAGGTGAGAGTGAGACTTTCCTTCAGAAGGCCATTCAAGAGCAAGGAAGGGGTAGAATTCTGGACACCATCACGGAGATTCAAGAGAGGCATGATGCTGTCAAAGAGATAGAAAAGAATCTCAAGGAGTTGCACCAAGTGTTCCTTGACATGACAGTGTTGGTGCAACATCAAGGTGAGCAATTGGATGATATTGAGAGCCATGTGGCAAGAGCTCATTCGTTTGTGCGCACTGGAGCTGAGCAGTTGCAGACTGCGCGGAAGCACCAGAAGAACACCAGGAAATGGACCTGCTATTGTATCATACTTCTTCTGGTGATCATCTTGTTTGTGGTGCTCTTCACTGTGAAGCCGTGGGAAAATAGCAGTAGTGGCGGCAATGGGGGTGGTCAGCCTGCACCAGCTCAAACACCTCCATCACCTTCACCTCCTGTTAATGCTTAACCTTGGGGGACTATGAGTCTATATTTCACGAAGCATATTGGTTTCATTTATTTTGATTTGAAGATTGAGCTTTTATATTTTGGGATGCAGCACGGGTGATTGGCTTATGATTTGGTAGGAAATCTGTTGGGTTGACCAGCAGTGTCATTTCAATCCATGGAAAGGTTGGATGATTAATCTGAGTTTGTAATCTGAGGGAAGTGAATGGCTGATTGTTCTGTTGAGGTAGGTTCTTGGAGATCATTATTTTGAGCATCATATTCTTTTTCTGTAAGTAGTTTATCTGTTTGAACAGTTGTATTGCTGACCGATGGTTATAAAAACATATGGGATCTTTCCCTAAATATGATGTACAGTATCTTACTGTTCCCTTATGCTATATTACTGTTCCCTTATTAGTAATTTCTCTTCTCTTCTCTACTCTTCGTGAGGGTCCATTGAACTTAGTGGCAGAGCTGTTTGGCAATTATTCCAACTATTGAGTATGCCAATTATCTACTTAAAAAACAGTATCTGCACTTGCAAGTATAAGGCAAAAGTTCAATTCAGTTTCAACTGAATCTGTTATTATTATAATACAGTAATACATAAGTTTACATTGTCCACTCTTCTAGTGGTTTTGGAACTACAAGATAAAAATTATTGAACTCAACAAATTATTGGGGGTTATCAATGTACATCTCCATAATTTGTCATCAGTAGAACAGGTTAGAACAAGTGTGTGGAGAATGATGATGGTGGTAAAGGGGCATATTCATAGATTCATCAGTAGGGGTTTTATTTGTTTATAAATCTCTTTAGACAAACAAGCGGTAAATTCTTGTTTCTAGTGTCCTTGAGGTTGAATTTTTAACAGGGAAATGGTGAAACGAACCTTGTGAATATGTAACATTGTAGACTTTCAGTGTAATTCTGTTCTGCTTCTGATGTATCATGGTTATAGTATAGTAATGAAATTTTAGAAGTATCTGTTAATATTCTTCATCGACTTGTTGACTTTTGAGTCTTTCCTTCACTTGGTATTGTTCTGGAAACCTATCCAGAGCCCGATTGGAGCTAAAAAGAAGTTACATTCGAAACTTCCGTTCATAGAGTTGTTAAACAGCAGGGACTGCTTGACCATTCTCAAGTGACCCGGCCTGGCGGCCAACTCAACTCACCAAAATCCAAATAATGCCCATTAGCTGTTTAGCAAACTCGTTATGTTAAATACTAAGTCGACAGGTTCAAAATTAATATAATAATCAAAGTAGATATGTAACGACCCTCCTTTGTGTCTGAAATAAATAAAAAATTACTAATTTTCTCAGAACAAATTCGATAATTGAAAATTACAACCAACAATCACCCCAATTAAACCTTAATGTTTGAATAGTATAAAGTAGTAACATATTTTACATTTAAGAACAATAGAATAATAATATAATATTTTCTATCTATTTAAACAACCAATAACTTAAAAATATTTTTTCTTTATCATTTAATCTTCCTAACCAAAGTTTGTAATCTATATAGAGTACAAACTCATTACCTAGACTTGGTTAATCTCTTGTTGAATAGTCATTAATTTTATACTTTTTAATCAGATCAAATGTTTATTCAACTAGTATGTTAAATGGTTAGTGGTCTCAAATTTAAATATAATCAACAATTTATTAATTACTGTGATAATCCCATGTCAACGAGAATTAATACATTTTTTTAGAATTTTATATTAAAAGTTAATCTTAATTATTAAGAATTCTTAATTTAATCAGTTGAATGATCATGTTCATGTGTATAATCTAAATAAGTAAATTTTATTCTATTAATCTTAATTTGGTAAAGAGACGATGACATATGTGATATATCTAACTTATTAATATTTTATTTACAATAATTTTATGATTAAGAATAATCTATATTAAGATTATAAAAAAATATTTCTCATTATTAGAATTTCTATCATGATGATCAAGGGATTTTGTGTAATTAATTGAATAAAATGCATAAATTGTTATACATTTTATTTTATTCATATGTGATTCTTGAGGATGAAAAAAACTTTCATGATAACATGTCATTATAAACTAACTATTTAATCAAAAACATTTTGTACATGTTAAATAGTAGATTAATTATTTAATCTTAAACATGATAACAGTGTTTAACAAAATTAGATTCGGCATTTCTTCCCTCCTTTTAACATTACACTTGTTTTCCTCGGTTATATAACAACTAAGAAATTAAGAAAGATTTGTGTTAATGGAAAGGAATTATGGATGTCTGTGTAAGGTAAAAAAAGAATGAGTATTGAGTGTAATTTCATTAAATTTCAAGAAATATAACTCTTTTTATTTCAATAAAATTGAGGGAGACCCATTTCAAGGTAGAAAGCTTCTGTGCTTATAAAACTACTTACATTTATTTCGTTCTAAGAAGACAAGCAAGAATTTGAGTCTGTGACCTATAAGATGTGAGATCTTAAACCCTTGGACTTTAAGAAAAAACTATGTCTAATTTTTTTCATGTAAATTCGAATAGTTATATTGATGAATATACACAGTTGTTAAGAATGCTTATTTTGCAAGAACATTTTTAGAAATTAGAAGTTTTTTTTTTTTTGTTTTTTTTGTTTTTAAGATAAGAGCCTTTTTAGAAGTTTTACACATGTTTTATATATATATAGGTGGCCACCACTCCCATTTAATTGAATTTCTTAACCATAATTCCCAATCACTAACCTTGGAAGACTCTGCATACCATTCCATTATGGTTAATACGAACATTCCCCCATGACCACTCTCGTACCTAAATTCTACATTGCAGCTTGCAAGTTTAATCCGTTTCGCCGTACACACCACTAAACGCGGAGGAAGACCATCAATATGCATACTAGTACTGCCATAAAAAGTAGACTATTATTACTATTAGTATTATCTGCATAATCAAAACCCCCATCCTCTCACGCAATGCAACATTTTTCTCCCTTCTAAGGCTTCTATTTCTGCATTATTCCGATATTGCCCTCCCCTTTGTTCCCAAATTTCGTGGCTGCTTATACTTTTGCTCTTATCACGAAATTTCCCACAAACCCATTTGTCTAGTCCCTATTCTCCTAAGTCCCAACCTCCTTTGACCCGTTAACCCTTTTTCTGTCTGCTACCATTCTACACGTATTCTTCATTTTCACATATATTGTAAAGCCCCCATTTGTGCAAGCTTAAGACTCATCAACGTCGCATAAAATAAAACCGTGTTTTTCTCATTAGTTCTTACGTAATAAAAAATTACAAACCATATGCTACAAAAAGAAAAATAATGTTGCAATTTGAACAAGTCGTGCCCACTTCCACCAAAATATTCTTATTCTTATTATTATTATTTAAAGAAAATTTCAAACTCTTCCTTCATAAGCCACCACTCCCATTTATATACATCTATCCTAAAGCCATATACAATTTTCCTCAATACATATATATACACTCGTTCATATATAATTCTCTCTGATCTTATTATTTCCTTTCAAGTCTCTTAATTTCTCTATATTTCAAAAACTCAAACCCTAAAATGAACGACTTGTTCTCCGGCTCCTTCTCCCGCACCAATGACCAAGTCTCGCCGGACCACCACCATGTGATCGAGATGGCGGCCACCGCATCGCCAACGGCCGAGGGAAGCGTGAATCTCGAAAAGTTCTTTCAAGAAGTTGAGCAGGTAAAAGAGGAGCTGAAGGAGCTAGAGCGTCTCCATGAAAATCTGCGTGGGTCCCACGAGAAAAGCAAGATCCTTCACAGCGCCAAAGCTGTGAAGGAACTTCGCTTACGCATGGACAGTGACGTGACACTTGCTCTAAAGAATGCAAAGCTCGTTAAGGTTCGGCTTGAGGCACTGGACCGGTCCAACCAGACCAGTCAAAGCTTGCCTGGTTCGGGACCTGGTTCGTCCTCAGACCGGACCAGAACGTCCGTTGTGAGCGGACTGAGGAAGAAGCTGAAGGACTCGATGGACAGCTTCAACAGCCTCAGACAAAAGATATCGTCAGAGTATAGGGAAACCGTGCAGCGTAGATATTATACTGTCACCGGAGAGAACCCTGATGACAAAACCATTGATCTCCTTATTTCTACGGGTATGTGTCAACTCTCATAACTTAATGTTCATGTTAACGTGTGTTTACGTTGTTTATGATTGGAAATTTTGTTTGTGTTTCGTGCTTTATACAATAATTCTCAAGAGTTATGATTTATGAATATCAGATAAATTCTGTCTAGCTAGTGAGGATTATGAATTTTAGATGATCAGACACAAAGGGCCAAACATATATTAATCAGTACTGTTTCATGTTACACATGATAGATGTAGATACATATTGCTTAAGCAGTAAATTAAATGTGATGTTAACTATTCATAATTTCATTTTTTTTTTGGTCAGCATAATTTCATATGTCATCAAATACGTAAGGAGAGATAAGAAGAACTATTATAGAAAGACAAATGAAAAAACGTGATATAAGTGATGTAATGTCACAGAGAAAGGTGGGAAAATATAATGAAATAAAGGAGAAGTAGAAATCCTATACAAATATATAAAAATTATTAGTGTTTTGAGATAGATGATATTAAACCCTTGGTGATTAAGTGGTAAAGTTTGAAAGTTATATATCACTCTTGTTTTTTAAATAAATTAAATGTTAAATTTCAGCATAATTAATTGGGAACAAATGCATTCGTGACATAGCACATCAATGTAAATTAATCATGATTGCTATATCGAATGAAAATTTTCCGTACAGAGATGATGTCAATATGAATTATCAAAAAAATATGAAATGGTTGACTTTCATTGGATAAACATATAATATAATTAAAAATATATATAATTAGCTAGAGAAAAAAAAAATTAAATAATACATTGACACGTACTGTAAATATATTACCATTAAACTCATTAAAGAATGCGAAATATCACTTCCTACCTCATTCGTACATGTTTTTTTAACTTGTAACAATTATCATTTCCCTAAATTAATGGTTAAATATCATGAATATGATTTTTTCTCTCTTAACTTTACTTTATTATTTATTTTTAATTAATCATCTTTAATAAAATCTTTTCTCTTAACCATATTTTTTTATTCATAATACTTAAAACCAACATCTTTCTTAAAGGGATGAATCTCAGATCAACGACTTGTTATTTGTTAATTAGGTTATATAGAGTGTAAAATTAATGTTGCATAACAATTATGGTGTATGGAACAGGTGAGAGTGAAACATTCTTGCAGAAGGCGATCCAGCAGCAAGGTAGAGCCAGTGTGATGGACACGATCCAAGAGATTCAAGAGAGGCACGACACAGTCAAGGAAATAGAGAGAAACCTAAACGAGCTCCACCAAGTGTTCTTGGACATGGCCGTGCTGGTGCAGTCCCAGGGCGAACAACTGGACGACATCGAGAGCCACGTGGCGCGCGCCAATTCGTACGTGCGGGGTGGGGTCCAGCAGTTGCACGTGGCAAGGAAGCACCAGAAGAACACCCGAAAGTGGACATGCATAGCCATCATACTGCTCATTATTATCATCTTGATTATAGTCCTCCCTATAGTTCTAAGAAATTGATTGATCACATATTCTAATTGGTTCAAGGTGGTGGCTGCCAAGAAATTGGACTAGTTCAAACTTCAAAGATTATTAGTCAGGTCAATTCATGCTGCCTAGACCATTGCATTAGAAAAATATATACCTTGGCTTTTGTAATCAGTTTTGTTTTCTTCTTTTTGGTCGCATCATGTGTTGATTAGTTTACATTTTCCACGTACCCATTTGTACATGTTTGAAGATTGAGACATTTTGGTTTGGTTTGGTTTCTAGAAGCCTATGTATGGACACGGTGCTTGCATGTACCGTTTAGAATTATTACTTTACTACCGGGAAGAGAACTCATTGAAGCGGTTTTATTCTAGCTAGCTAGGGAGAGAAACGCTAAGCCAGGGTGATGTTCATGGTGGTACATTCTTTTGCAAATATGTATTTAATTTTAAGCAGTTCTATATGGGTGAACTACTATAGGCATTGCAGGAGTTACTTCAATTGCTTTGCGTGTTTATGCCATTGCATGTACAAAAGAATTGCACCTTTTTCACTAGCATATTGATAACATTGCTTTCACATTATTATTTGTGTAAGATATACTTTTAGTTTTTTTTTTATGATTATAATCAATTTAATTTTTTTATCTTTTTAGAAGTTTAGTTTAACTTTTTTATGTTTTTAAAATGATCATTCCAAAATAATGATAATTTTTTATTATTTTAAAATAATATTTTGAATCTTATTTTAACTAATTCAAGATGCCAAACTTATTTCATTAAATTCACTTACATGAAAATAATATAACTTATTTGATATTCAAATAAAAAGGTCATGTTAAAAATCATAAGAAAAATGACTCTCACAATCAACCACAAATGAATTTGATATTAAATTTTTTAATTATTTATTGGATCACTTTTAATGTATTTTTCATCATGTTTGAGACCTCTTTTGATTTGAACATCATTTAAATTCTATAATTTTCATGTACTTGAAGAGACAAATTTTAGTGAAACAAGTTTTACGTCTCAAATTAGTCAAATAAGATTCAAAATTATATCCAAAAATAAAAAAGATCATTATTTTGGAAGGATCATTTTGACTCATTCTAAAAACATAAAAAATTAAATTAAACTTTTTAAAAGATAAACAAGCAAACTAAATATAATTAAAAACACAAATGACTAAATTGTATTATAATCTTATTATTATTAGGAAATAATTTATATTTTTATCCCTAGATTTCGGTCAAACTTAGTCTTAGTTGCTATATTTTCAATTTGTTTCTTAAACTTTTGAAATATGCATGTAGATTTAGTTCCCTCACTTTAACAATGTTAGTGTTGCAATTGTCAATGAAGTTTACATTATAGCAATTTGAAATACATACATTGTTCGACAACTATAAACTGCAACAAAAATACACCCATAATGTGTTTAAACTTATAACATTCTCTAGCAGGTTTTAGCTACCACAAAACATATAGCCCCCAGCATGGCGTGTGAACGTTTGTTCTCAACAGTAGCTTGTTAGTTAGAAAAAGCTGTTAGAGTTAGTTTTCTTTCTGGTGTAACTAACTAACCACCCTTTTTCTCTTTCCTTCATATGTGTATAAATATCTTACGAATCCAGTAATAAAGACATGCATTTATTTGGTCATCTCACGTACACTTACATCGTTTCTCTCTCCTTTATGGCTGTTGATCCATTTAATATGGTATCAGAGCTCTTCTTATGAAGAGTTCTGCTACACACTCAACTCTACTTCTTCATCCTTCTTCTTGATATTATTCATCATGAACGAGATAAAGCCAAACATGGAAAGTTATATGTATCTTCATCCAAGTGAAAACCCAGCTGTGGCACTCGTCTCTCCAGCTTTGGATTCCAGCAACTACCATTCGTGGAGCAGGTCCATGATAACAGCATTGAGCGCTAAAAATAAAGTGGAATTTGTAAACGGAAATGCACCAGAACCATTGAAGATTGATAGAACGTATGGAGCATGGAGCCGCTGCAATAACATGGTGGTGTCTTGGATCGTTCATTCGGTATCCATTTCAATTAGACAAAGTATTATATGAATGGACAAAGTAGAAGAAATCTAGAGTGATTTGAAGTCTCGATACGCGCAAGGGGATCTCTGATCTTCAACAAGAAGCATCATCGATGAAGCAAGGTACTCTCTCTGTTACGGAATATTTCATGAAGCTACGCATCATATGGGACGAAATCGAGAATTTCAAACCTGATCCCATTTGTTCTTGCACTATTAAGTGCACTTGTTCAGTCCTCACCACTATTGCTCAACGAAAGCAGGAAGATCGAGCCATGCAATTCTTGCGTGGATTAAATGAACAATATGGCAACGTTTGATCCCATGTATTACTCATGGATCCAATGCCTACAATACCAAAGATTTTCTCGTATGTAGCCCAACAAGAGCGTCCGTTATTAGGTTACAATTCTTTGGCAAGCTTCAACCTTGAACCTAAGGAAAGTTCTTCTATGTGTAACCCATGGACTGTGGCATTTTCGTATGGGCCATCCTTCTTTTGAAAGACTACAAGTCATGCAATCTTATTACCCTTTTTTGCATAATAATAAGAACTTCATGTGTAACACATGTCATTACGCAAAGCATAAACGATTATCATTCTCTTCCAGCATTTCACATGCATCTAATAAATTTGATCTTCTACATATCGACATATGGGGGCCATGTTCAAAGATATCCATGCATGGGCATTGTTATTTTTTAACCATTGTTGATGACTACTCTCGTTTTACATGGATTCATCTAATGCACACAAAAGCTGAGACTCGCAAAATCATCATTGATTTCGTTGCATATATTGAAACACAATTTGATGGTAAAGTAAAAATTATAAGGAGCGATAATGGAGCTGAATTTCTTATGCATGATTTTTATGCTCTAAAGGGAATCATTCACCAAACCACTTGTGTTGAAACACCCGAACAAAATGGCATTGCTGAACGCAAGCATCAACATCTCTTGAATGCTACACGAGCCCTTTTATTTCAGGCAAATCTTCCACTCAATTTTTGGTGCTTTGCACTACCTCATGCGGCATATTTAATCAATTGCATTCCTACTCCTTTTTTGCATAATAAATCTCCTTATGAAAAGTTGTATGAGCATCCATGTGATATCTCTAACCTTCGGGTATTCGGTTGTTTGTGTTACATCAGTACCCTTAAAACCCATAGACAAAAGCTTGACCCTCGAGCCCATCCATGCATCTTTATTGGCTTGAAACCACATACCAAAGGATATCTTGTCTATGACCTTCACTCCCACAATATTATAGCATCTCGCAACATCGTCTTTTATGAAGACCATTTTTCGTTATTTCATGAAAACCAAGCCTCAAACACCACACATACCTCTCTTTCCCCAACTCCATTTTCGAGCAACCCCGAAAATTTTGACTCTCCTATCACACCCATTGTCAACCCGTCTTCTTCACATGCTCACGACCCTCACCTACGACGATCTACGAGACCGAAGCATGCACCCACCTACCTCCAAGACTACCATCGTGATCTCACTTCTCTCACTGTTACCACCTCGCCCAATGTTCGGTATCCTCTTAACTCCGTCTTGTCTTACTCTCGTCTCTCTCCTTCGCTTCGTCACTTCGTCATGTCCATTTCGGTATCTACTGAACCTAAGTCTTATGCTGAAGCTTCTCGATTTGACTGCTGGATTAAAGCGATGCAGGCTGAGTTACAGGCTCTTCAACAGAATCAAACTTGGACTCTTACCACTCTTCCACAACATAAAACAACCATTGGTTGTCGCTGGGTTTACAAGATCAAGTATAATGCTGACGGCTCCGTTGAACGATACAAGGCACGCTTAGTCGCGAAAGGGTATACTCAAATGGAAGGTTTGGACTTTCTAGACCCCTTCTCCCCCGTAGCAAAACTCACTACTGTGCGTTTACTTCTTGCTCTAGCTGCCCTTAATAACTGGCATTTACGGCAACTAGATGTGAACAACGCTTTCCTTCATGGAGATCTTAACGAAGAGGTCTACATGCATCTTCCTAAAGGTCTTGCCGTGGATAATCCTAATCTTGTTTGTCGTCTTCAACGTTCATTATATGGGCTCAAACAAGCCAGTCACTAGTGGTTCACTCGACTTTCTTCCTTTCTCCCCTCCCATGGATTCTGACAATCTTCAGCTGATCATTATCTTTTCTTGTACTCTACTAATAACAATATCACAACTATTCTTGTTTATGTTGACGATAGCATTTTGACAAGTAATAATCTAGCTACTATACAACATATCACTATGCTACTTGATCAAGCTTTCAGTATAAAAGATCTTGGCACTCTAAAGTTTTTTCTTGGACTTGAGGTTGCCCGTTCTAGTCACGGTATTCATTTATGCCAACGCAAATATGTTCTGGATATTCTATCTGACTCCGGCATGCTTGGTTCTCGTCCTACTTCAACCCCTATGGACTATTCTACACGCTTGAATGCTTTAATGGGCACCCCATTATCAAACACTTCTGCTTCTTCATATTGCCGTTTGATTGGGCGTCTCATTTATCTAACAAACACACGCCCCGACATCACTCATGTTGTTCAACAACTTAGTCAATATATGGCAAATCCAACCACTGCCTATTCGCAAGCTGCCTTTCATGTTTTTCGTTACCTCAAAGGCACCCCTGGCTCTGGTATCTTCCTCGCAGCTCAAGGCAGTCCCCAACTCAAAGCCTTTAGCGACTCAGATTGGGCAGGCTGTCGTGATACCAGACGTTCCATCACCGACTTCTCGATTTATCTAGGTAACTCTCTGATTTCCTGGCAATCAAAGAAACAATCCACAGTTTCTCAAAGCTCTTCTGAGGTAGAATATCGAGCCTTGGCATCTACCATGTGTGAACTTCATTGGCTCACATATCTCCTTCATGATTTTCACGTCTCCTTCATTCAACCTGTGACCCTCTATTGCGACAACCAGTCTGCCATCCAGATAGCTTCTAACCCTGTCTTCCACGAACGCACTAAACACATTGAAATTGATTGCCATATCGTTCGAGACAAAGTCAATAGCGGTATCCTCAAGCTTCTTCCTGTTTCGTCTTCCATGCAGCTCGCTGATATTTTCACGAAGCCTCTATCTCCAGCTCTCTTTCAAGGTCTCTGTTCCAAGCTGGGAATGATGAACATCCATTCCTAGCTTGCGGGGGGCTCTCAACAATAGCTTGTTAGTTAGAAAAAGCTGTTAGAGTTAGTTTTCTTTCTGGTGTAACTAACTAACCACCCTTTTTCTCTTTCCTTCATATGTGTATAAATATCTTACGAATTCAGTAATAAAGACATGCAATTATTTGGTCATCTCACGTACACTTGCGTCGTTTCTCTCTCCTTTATGGCTGTTGATCCATTTAATATTTGTTCCGTGCTTTCCCCTGGACGACGTTTTCGAGTAGAGAAATGATGCATTTCGACCGGGGTCGTTGGAAGCGAACGACGAATTGTGTAGTGAAAGAGAAGGACTCTCGCGTCTGCTGTTGACTCCATTATTGGTGGAGGAAGTTGTAGCAACACCATGGTAACTGCGGCGTTTTTAGCTCCTCTTCCACAAACTTTGAGAGCCATTCTAGTTCCACCATGTCATCATACCATTACTAAATCATTCACGTGCCCAGAAGAAAAGAAAAGAAAATTCAAAATTTTGAAAGGCAACCTTAGATATGGTGACCCTTTAATGGGTCTTTGGTCATATTTCCTCTAAGCCCATATGTGTGAGGGGGGTGGTTTTTAGTTGACACTTGACAAACCTTCTTATGTGGTTTTGGGTTTTTGCACCGTGATTAAAAAGTTTTAAATTTCTTGCAGAATTTCTATATGATCTTTTATTAATTTTATAACAAGGAGATATACTTAATCTTAATAAGTCAATTATGGGTATTCATGTACATCCAATTTCGGGTGTCACAATTTAGGCTAATAATTTCGAAATGAAACCTGTTTCACTAATTTTAATTCAACACATTGCTTTTGCAGATCTTAGTCATGAAGATCCATATGAGCATCTTGCTACATTTTTTCAATTGTGTGATACAGTGAAAAGATTAATGCAGCAAACTAAAGAAGTTATACACTTGGGGTTATTTCCTTTTTCATTAATAGGGAGGGCTAGGACTTCACTCCAATCTCGTCTTGATTACGGTCTCACAAATTGAAATAAAGTGGAAGAGAAGTTTTTGTAAAAGCAAATATCCAAAAAAGAAAGATTGAATTATAATTCAAAATTTTTTGCAAGCCTTTTTAACAAAGAAAACCTTCGTCTGAAAAAACTTAAAGCAAGAAAACAAGGTTTTCACAAACAAAACAAAGTTAGAAGATACTTAACAAATTTTGCAAATATTTTTATAAACATAATCAAATTCAAACCTTAGGCCAGTTAAAGCGGAAAAGAGAAATAATTCAAACATAAAGAATTTTATACTGATTTATCTCTACCACTAAGATTACGTTTAGTTCTCGAGAATCTATCAAGTTTTCACTAATTTTCACAAAGTTACAAATATTTTTTCATTGTCACTTCTAACTTTTACAATAAAGCTTATCCCTAAACTTCAAGTATTCTTTGTTCTACTAAGTCGCTTTTGACTCTAAACAAATAAGAAGATTTATTGGTGTTTGTTTGCACATAAACTAGTCTATTATTTTATAGATGAATTTACATGTTAAGCACTAAGTCTCTTTCTCTCAGGATTCACACGAGTTTTATAACTTAAGAGATAGAAAGTGAGCCTAAAGAAGAGGAGTATGAAATTTGAAATTCGACTTATTTCAACTCTTCAAAGCTTCTCATATTTATAGTCATCTTCACTAGGTATCTGTTGTCTCTAAATGATCTTCTTTTTGTATTTTAGCTTGCATTTGAAGAGGGTGTCCATTGGTGATATCACAAAACTAACCGTTGCAGAAAAAGCAAAGATTAATGAATATTGAAGTTGCAGAGAGACATTTTGTGCAGCAGCAACAACAAATGGGTGTTTTGTCACGCATGTGGAACTTGGCGCTAATGTTTTTCATTTCTTGCTGCTCCAGCAATCAATAATTGGATAATAACGTGAAAGAGGATTCAAGTTCAGCGGTTTCAACATGGATATATGAGAACACGGTAACTAATTTTAATTGTCTTTATGCTTACTGGTTTATATTGTCTAGTCAAGTTTGGTTTTAGATATTTAATTTGGTTTCAATGCAAATAGTTGAGCATTGGAATCTTTTTGTACATTCCTCTGAACCAGTGTTTACTGTTTCATATTGTATTGTGTATCCAGACTCCAAATTAGAGTTATATATATATATATATATATATATATATATATGGTAATAGAACCAGATTAAATAATTAGTATATCAATCAGATGAGATATTTGATATACAAATTAGATAAAGTATCTGGTATTGGTACACAAATTAGAAAAAATATCTCTAATATCAATCTGCTAATTAGAGAAAATATCTGGGATATCAATCACACGCCCACTAAGATGTTTTCTCTAATTATTTCTTCAACAAAATCCAACAAAATTCAGGTCACAAAATTCAACAAATGGTCGCAAGACTCAAGGAATCAGACTATAATTATCAATCACAGTTAGCAGCTTAAGCAAATGATTGCTTTGTAAAAAGAGAAAAGAAAAAACAAATAGACAGCGAGAACACACTTCCATAAAGGACAAACAATAGGTTGGGTGATTGGGTACTAAACTAAACCAATGCAATAAATTATGATATCATAAGATTACGACATATGCATAGTAGAACGCAATCTGTCATCAATGTCTTATCTATTAAGATACTACAACTGATGTATATGAAGGGTGAGTAGAGAGCATAAGTACAGAGCATGTATCTTAAACTAACAACTCAGTGTAGTGTAAGAATTCTGCCAATTTTGTCTCATCAAAGCTGTTGAAACCTTTCGAAGATTCAATGATGACTCAAACCTTAACCTCTCAGAGCTCTCGGTAGTCCCAAACATGAATGCAACTTATATGAGCAGTTTGTCTTTTCTTTAGTCCCTCAGCAATACATTTTGATTGATATTGGCTTAAATATTTTTTATCTTTAATAAATATTTAATTTCTTTTTATTTCCTGACAAAATTTTGTTTTACATTGAATTCCTAATAAAATAACAATTTTATTTTTATCCTTCACACTTTTTGGTCCATGATAAATTAAAAAAAGTTATGTTTGTTTCCGAAACAAAATTTACTAATTTATCAAAAAACAAAAACAAAATTTACTAATTTATCAAAAAACAAAAACAAAATTTACTAATTTATCAACTACTAAAATAAAATATGAAGGATCAAAAATAAAATTGTTTTATTAAAAATTCAATGCAAAATAAAAATTTATTAAGAAGCAAAGACAAATTACTAGGGATTAAAAACATATTTAAATCTAATTTTTAATATGAAGTTTAAGATATAAATTGTTATTTTATTAGGGACTCAATTTTCTAATTTATCATAGCTAAAAAATATATTTTAGCCAAAAAAAAATTTATATCCATTTGGCAATTATTCATTTCTACTCAAGTAAAAGAGAGATTAATTATTTAGGACAATTCATTCAGAGACGGGGTACATGAACAAATTTGTGTTATTTTCTATACCTAACTCGACTAAAAATATTTTCAAATGAATTTTCTTTGGGTGGCATGGTTAGTTTATTTAAACAAAGCAATTTTAAAGTTTGACCTTATCTTGATTAAAAAAAATATAAAATTTGAGTTTGAGTCATTTAACTCGTTTAAAACTTGCTACATAGTTTCAAAATTTTATGAATATACATGGGTTTCCACAAATTTAATTCGATCTAAACAACTTCGAAATCACAATCAACAATCCATAAAAGGAATTAGAAATTTTTAAACTATTTAAGTATGCAAGCCTTGCATTTGAAGCCAAAAAAGAGTTTGTTATACCATGTTGCATATTACTAAAATACCCATTTCCTAGACTTAAACTAAACCAGAACCCATATGCAAATTCTTTGTAGTTGCTTCTTGCATCTTTTTTACCTTATAGAAAGGCTAATCCAAAATGTAAAAAAATTACATTATGGAATATAAAAGGTTACATTCCATAAAGGTTCCGAATTGGTGCAGTGCAGGAAGCAATTCATGGGATAGAGGAAGCAACTGCCGAAATTCTTCGCAATACCATCGCGCTGAATAAGCTACTTCAAAATGCCATAGATCAAACCAATTTTTTGCTTTCCTTTCTTTTATACAAAAGAAATGGTCACAAGGGTTTTTAACCAAACCTCTACTTTTCCAATCAATAAACGAAGAACTCTCATGATGTAACCAAAACATATTTCATGATATTTCTTTGTTGTGTTTAAATTTGTGTACCTCATGTTCCTTGTACAAAACCATAACCAGCTTGGAGAAAGAGAAAAAAGTGGGGGAGGGGTCTAACCTAAGAAGCACGGACGTGACCCAATGTCGGATGCATCCGTCGTTGCTGTGCCGTCACCGCGCACGCCGTCGCGCAGGTAGCTCCCCTGTTTCTCTCTTCTAATCTGCTCCCTGTTTCTCTTTTTTTCTTTTGTGGAGATACAAAAGTGGAGAGTGTGTGAGTTACGTTGCACATGTGTAATAGCTTAAGGGCACCCTTTTCTTGGACTGCACAGGAGTGTGTGTTCACCCAAATTAATTCAGTGTAACTCACATTGCACATTGTATATTGTTTTTTATATTGAATTTTATAATGAATTCAAAACTGTTAAACAAGAGTATATTGTTGGCATTGCTTTTTGTTTGTTTTATCTTTTGATATAAATTTTTAATAAGATCCCAATATTTTGTTTGGAATTCAAAACTAAATAATAGGATCAGAATATAGTGTCGTTTTCAATCTTTGGGCATTGCCAAGAAATATAAATTATGAATATATTAAATCTATAAAATATATAAAATTATAGATTTCTTTCTCTTTTCTATGTTTTATCCTGTTTCATAATATAAAATTATGGATTTGTTATAAATTTTATTATCGTGTTTGATCATATTTAAATTTTAGTCATGTTCATATTGATTATATATATATATATATATAGGTGTCCATCGATTCCCGTGTCTCATGTTCTTTACTATAGGCGTGTCCCTAGGTCTGAATCCGTGCTTCTTAGGGTCTAACACATCACACCTGCTTGTGACTTCTTGTATGGTGTCCATATTTTCCGAACGCAAAAGATAATAAAATTTTGACATTTCATAGGAGGGTAAGTCAGATCAATGTTTTATTTTTCTAAGATCACAATCCAGAGTTCTATGTTACATAGCTCAACACGAAGTCAGAAAACCAGAACAAAACACCACATCTAGACATAACTAAAAAACACACGAAACCAGAATTCTTGTTATTTTAACACAAACAGACACATCATAGTCTACTGCATCAGGATATGAAGCCATTAGCATGTATAACCATGTTATGACAAGCCTGTGCAGAAAGAAAAGGAAAGTACTATTAATATAATGAGCCAAGGATGAGTTGCCTAAGCAGTAGCCAAGAATGGATTGCCTAAAACCAGATGTAGAGGCACGCCTCCAAAACAAAATTCGTCACAATGAACACAGGAAACGGAAAAAGAACTTCTTCACCTGGTCCCTTGCAAGGATAGGGTGGTGGTGCAACATCGCAGCACCAAGCCCACTAGTCTCCTTACAAATCAAATTTTAAGGTTGTAGCAGTTACCTGGTACTGCTGCAACCCATTTAGTGGGCCTAATGATACCATGCTCACTACCTATCATGTCTGCTAGAGAGTGGACGGAAGATCCAAGAGGATTGACAGAAAAGCCATCAAAACCTTCCCTTGAATACATGCTAGTCACCTCTGAACCAGAGATGTTTGGACTGCTTCGATTTGTCTGCTTTGATGAATTTAACATTCCAACCTCAGACTGCAGGACTTCAGAACTCTGAGAGGCACTGGACTGGAATTGTCGGCCGCTGGTTTTAATCACTTCACTTTCATTTTTACCATTTCCATCAGTAGAGCTTTTTGTGTTCAAGAAGCGACCACCGCATCCTCTTGGTCGCCGCGTCGCATGTAGATGGCGTGATTCATGCATATAAGGCTGCAAGACAAACACAACTCATACACCTATGAAAAGGGTAAAAGGAAAAGAAAGTTGTTTTACGAGTAGTAAAAAATTGTCATGAGGAAAGAATGTTAGTGATTTGTCTTCCGACTGAATGGAGGAAAAACAGGTTGATGTTTATCAACACTATACTTTGGTTATAATAACATTATACTTGAGCTAGGATACTTGAACATAAATTGCCTTCTTCATAGAATTATTATTTAATAATTCCAACTTGTGGTAGTGGTACTTTCCATATAATTCATAGTCATATTTATTTCTTCTTGACACAAAAAGAATAAAAGTGCATTCCTATGCCATTTAGCGAACCGAGTGCTCTTCCCCTAGTGTTTCTAGCCTTTTTTTTTATTATTACAAGTGCACAAGGCTTTGCACCAGAAAATTAAAATGCAACACCTTCCACATAAATTTGGTCAAAGCACCCTATCACAACTACATTGTTGATTGTTTCAAAGTTAGACCACATTAATTCAATAATTTTAGCATGACAAAATGTTTGGAGGTACCCATACAAGGGATCATACCTTGCGACGTTTTATCATTTTGTTCTCAAGTACGGCTTTTGCACGTGATTGCCTACGTCTGATAATTCCATGGTACTGCTTAGCATTTACGTAAGTTGGTCCTTCATCGGATGTCAAGTTAATTGGAAGCATTATCCGTCCCTAATTTATTAAATATGATTCACATATGAATTAATAAATAGTGAAAGATTCACAGCAGGCAAACAAATGATAAATTGAAGCAGAAGATGAATACATACATAAATTGCAACACAGAAAGCAATGTATAATTTAATGTCAAGGCTATAAGTTCGTTGCATTTAAATTTTTTCTAATTTATGTTTTAAATAATATAACTTGCTATAATGACCTTCCACATCTATAACCACAATATCATTGTATTATAAAGCCTCTCTTAACATGTCTAGAAGTTACATAAAACGTATATTGCTCTCCTATGCTTTGGTATCAGAGAATATCATACTTCCTTTTCCTTACTACAATGCCTAACCTAATGTCAAGTATCTGATTAAAATTATTAGCCTAGTACAGCAAAATTTACAACTAGATGAGAACAGGATATATGCAGGTCGTTTGTTAAGAAATTTACTCAAGGTTAAAAAATACTATCATCAGTTTTAATTTATTGAGTTCTCTCTTTCTTTGTCTCTTTCTTTGCTTAAAAGTAGCTTATTCAACTTGCCATTTGTTTCAAACCTAATGGCAAAAACTCGATAACCTCTATGGACACGTACATCTTTGGCACACAGTCAAATAAACGCAGTAATAACATATTCCACAATCCACTTGAATATGTTTTAAAAGGCTCAGTAAGATACACATATACATTGATAGATAGTAGTAAGTATCGATTTCTGGCTTTCTCATGTTTGCAAACACCAGCTATAAAAAAAAAATGTGCGCATACACTGTAGATAGATAAAACAAATTTAGATAGATAAAACAAATTCACATTTAAGCATACTGAAAGCATTGCATGATTTATGTAGATTTAGAAACTAGTTGAGGTAAAGACAAACCGAAATTTGAGGTCCATATGCTGAGAAGAGTCCATAAAATTGATCCATATAAGGATATTTTGCACAGATCTAGGAAGGAAAGCAGGACAAACATTTTAAATTATGCCCAAATCCAACAGAAATAAAATACTAAAACGACAAAGGGGTAGTTTTGTGAGAAGTTTTACCATAGGCTGATTAACCCCTATCTCAAAACGATTGTGGGGCTCAGCCAGTGATGATTGCAGTGATAATGTTGCCTGAGGATTTTGTGCATCACCTGACATCTTACAATCATCTGAAGAAGAGATACCTGATCAGCCATAGGAAAGTTCAAGTGCTGAATGCAGCAAAATTTCTCACTTACAAATAATTAAATGGAAAAAAAAAAACTGATAGTTTAAAGCAACCAAAAATGTTCACGCTGGAGAAAAAATTTAGATTCAGACCTCATGCAATGATTCAGTATGGAACATTAAATGCTAGTTTCATTGAAGGTATAAAGAGCTTATGTCAGCATAATCTCTCTCTCTTTGTTTTTTTGGGTAGAATGCATAATTTCATTTGGCTAAATAAGAGTGATGGAACTTATTTTTTCTCTGATAATTTGTTTATCGGTACCTTTTAAGACCATAGTGTATATGGAACATTGGGAGAAAATCAGAAAAGAGGAGGGTGGGGCCAAGGAATCATTCTTCATGAAGGCATTGGCTAATTTAAAATAAAATGATTGGACTCTGAAGACACAAGTGCAATTTTCTTCCCTCTCTGTTTCTTGAGGGCAGAGGATATTTTTGAAATTGAACGATGAACTTGTAATAAGAAGTGCAAGATATTAGTAAGTAGTTTAAAAATACTATTAATGTGTTAACAAGAAAAAGTACCACCCTCCATCCATTAGTCATGGTAACCCCTCATTCTGAACAGCATGCTAACTTGCATATCGTCTCTCAACCAAGGATGTGCTTTTCAAAATAAAGGCCCTTGAATATACCCATGTCTTATTCGAGGAAAACAAATAAAAAAACTGACCAGAGAAAGATTTGCTGCAGTGTATTTCTACAATTCAGAGCTTAATAGAAAATAATGATGTTTGTTTCATGGATTCCATAACCATGATAGTTTTACCATTGTGTCTCAGACTTCCTCAGTATGGAAAGTTCAAGAAGAGTGAGGAAATCATGCTGAAAGCAGGGAGGAGGATCAAAGCTTTCGAAGCCAGTTGGAACCAAAATTTGGAATAGACAAATGAATATCAAAGACTTGGAGATCACAGATACTTTCATTTAAAATGTTGGCTTAACGCAATGAATGTTGCCATGGGATATTAAGAGGAAATAATCGAGATATCTGAAATTGGTTCAGGTGATAATAAAATGCAAACATTCTTTCATTCTTTGAGTGCTAGAGATTCTATCCTATTTATTCATTTAGAAACTACCATTCTCTAGAGAAACTTTTAACTCATCTGCTCTGGATTAATAAATCATTATTTCCACATATAAATAAGACCATAAACTCAACTCATTAGACATCCTAAATAACTCCATAGCTACTTTTGGAGATTTGGTAGTAATTTCAGTGCCACTAGGAACCAAACTAACTCTTTCTCTCTATCTCTCTCTCCATTACACACACACACACATGCAAAACGGAAATTAGCTACACAAAAGTATATTTTAATTTTCAAAAAAGTGTAGGCCGCCCAAATCTGCAGCTTCCCTAGATTTAGATTTCTCCAAAACAGGCAGGCAAATTGTAGTATTTAGATGTTTTTGTAACACAAGTGTGTGAGACTAATACCTGTTACATGTTTCTCTAACTTTAATAACTTGTTATATTTAGTTACAACTATCACACCAATTCATATAAATTGCAATTTGGTATAAACAGGAGAAGCAAACTATGCAACTCTAACACAGACTTACATCCAAAACTAAATTCAATACCTGGAAAGATGGTAAACTGAGTTGTATGTCCTTTATCCAACAATTGCTCAACTCCTCGTGCCGCTTGCTTACCAGCACCAAATTGGTCCACATAGTTGGAAATCTCCAATGAAAAGGACTTCATTTGACCACAATACTCCCCGTAAACTGGTTGAGATCCTAAGGCACTCCACCAGGGAGCTGAAGTTACAGATGACAACTGCCCAACAGAACTGTGGACAAGTCCTTCATGTTCTTTCAGATAAACGGTTTGCATCGCCATCTATAGCCTCCAAACAACGACTTATTACCCAGTTAATAAAGTAATCTACTTCCTGTAAGCAAAGATTGAAAAACAGCTACCAAGACAAGTATTAAGACTCAGTCAAAAGTACAAAGTTTTAACAAAGAGAAATAACAAGGAGGCATGTCTTTGTCTACCTATAAATACCAAGATTCTCTTAATTAGCTCTGTCAAGTTTCTAGAAACTACCCTTCTGTCTCAGATTTTATCCAGTCATCAACATAGCATCAAGAAAGAAGAGCTGAAATAAAAAATAGATATGAAAAACAAAACTTTAATTTGGATATCATATCAATAAAATTCTATAAAAAGAAGTTTAAGATTGTTCCAAAGAGCCTAAGCTATATGGACTCAAAACAAAACTGTATTGCTCCCAAGTGGAACATGAAAGTGAAGATAAGGAGACACGAGGTAAGATGAAAAAAACAAAAGATATGCAAAAGGGTACTTGAGTTCAAGTCAAGTTCAATAGATTGAGTTGTGAAGACCCATTATTTTTTTTGTTTTTTTTCGGCGAAAGAGAAGAACAATTAGTTGCGACAAGAAGGGAGAGCGCTCACTTCTCATAGAGAGTGGTAAAAGCTGAAGAAGAAGAAGAATGAGTGTGGCAGCATCGGTTTCTAAGTAGATGAATGAATGAACACCCCATTAGGTTGGAGTCCTGTCGGTATTAAATGAAGCAAAACATGCACAAACATAGTACACACTTACACATACAACACGAGAGAAGAATAAGCAAAGTGAGAAGGGGAGGCAAAGAGTATTCGTACATGTGTTGTAGAACTAGAAACCAAACCACCAATGGTCTTTTTGGCATTGATGGATCGAAAGGAAGCCTCCCTTTAGTACTATGTGCTTCTATTTTTTATTATTTATAAATTTGCCACTCATTTTTTTGGAGTATTTTATAACAATTTACGTTTTTAATTAAGTGTATTTTAATGAATTTCACTTATTTTTACATATGTTAAATAATAATTTACATATCTTTAGTAAGATTAATTCTTATGTATTTGTCTCTAATACACCACTCCCCTAAAAACAAAGCATAACATATGATGGTATAGAATTAAGATTTACCTCATCTAAAATAAATGAGTAAATTGATAAAAATAAAAGTATATTTATTATTGATTTCAAATTAATAACTTTATTAACTATTTTAATTTAAATTGATGATAGATGCACTTTTATTTTATTATTTTATATAGTTAGTGATTTTAAGAAAAACAAATAAAACCAATAGAATTTCAATTTGATTATAGTAAAAATAAATTATTATTAAATTTGATCTGGATAATATCTTTTCTTTAATTGACATCACATTTCTTTTAATCAATTTTTACTATTATTTAAATATTATTAAAAAACTACAAAATTACAAGTAAAACTCATTAAATAAAAAGTGAAAACCTCCACAATTTTGAAATTTCCCAATTTCAGTTAATAATAAAATATGTATTTAAATGAGTGTGTGATAAAGAGTAGATCCAAATCATGGAACAATTTATTGTATTAGAGAATGTGTTGTAACTATTTCTCTAGAAATTTTATGTCCGTCGTCCTCTTTCTATAACTCTCCCTCCCTTTTTGCTTATCTGAAGTTTCTCAAACCAAGGATAGGAATTAGGATGGTGCAAGAAAATCTTGGGAGAAGGTGGCCAAACACAAATGGAAATATTTAAATAGCCATGAAGCTATTAGTGATAATGCTTATTAACTGTTTTTCTTATTATATATTATATATTGTGAGTAGTGCAAGTTGAGGTGTGTTGTTCACTGTGCGTTTGATATTTGAAAAAGTGGTCCCAAGATTTTCATACTTACATAGTCCTAGGGTTCATGAGTTGGCTCTGGCCCATCAACTCGTGGGAGAGGTGGGCAGCATTAGGCTGATTTTTCTATTCAAGATTTTGGTTATTCAAGAATCTCGTGTTTCTTTCCATGCGATTTCTAATGTCGTAATCGAATATATAGCTTTCATCACCTTCAAACCGTTCATTCCCCTACCTTGACAATTAAATTTGACGTAAAACAATTAATTTGTTTTAGCTTATGTAATTTAAGGTTGTTTCAGTAAATTAAAACCTTTGTTTTTCTAAGGATTTAAATGTTTTTGTCCTCATAAGTTAATATTTTTTATTTTAATATTTGTAAGTTCATTTTTCTAATTTTATTCTCTATAAATTGGTGTTTTTTTAATTTTGATCTCTATAAAATATTTTGTTTATTTTTAATCCCGGTAAGTTTGCATTTATCTAATTTTTATCACAATAAAATTTTATTTTTTTTCATTTATAATCTCCATAGGTTTGTGCTACGGGAATCAAAATTGAAAAAACACAAACATAATTACAAAATTAAAAATAAGGAAAATATTTTTCAAGGACCAAAATTGAAAAAAGTGTAAACTTATAAGGACTAAATTTTTTTTTAAAAATGAACTTACAATGAGCAAAAGTAAAAAAAATATTAATTTATAGTAAACAAAAACATATTAAATCTTTTTTTAATAATCTATGCACTAATAGTGTTAAGTAATTTTATATTATCATTTATCTTCTAAAGACAAATATATAATTAGTTTGTTGATTTTTAAAATAATTATTTTAAAAGATGTGATGACTTTTTATTATTGTCAGTGTAAAAGTTTTTATACTAATTGTGCATGGTTATTAGGCATTTTTTTAATATCTTTTACATTGTCGGTATGAAATAATTTTACATTATCATTCAATTTAAAATTTTGTTTACAATAAACTTGTACACTTTACAAAATTATCTTTAAAGACACCTCAACGATAATTTATAATTAAATAATAATATAAAATTTATTTTACACCATCCATTAATACATCACCATTAAACTCATCTTTTAATTTGATTGTTTTACTTGGTTTTAAACCTTATACATGACATCTAACAAAAATTCAGTACAAATGACAAATAGATGTGTCTTTATATACGTTGATTAGGGATTATTTTCTAGTCCCATGTATAAACGTTGAAAGAGTTAAAATTTACTTTTGATATAAGTTTTATTTTTATTTTTTATCTGTCCCTTTCCTTTTTCTTTCACCAGTAGATCAATTTTATGTCTATCTTTATTATAAGGTCATCTACACACATAATTAGAATATTTTTGCACCTATTTTTATAACTTTTTAATTATTATTATTATTATTATATTATTATTATTAAAAATAATAATAAAGAAATATTTTTGACCCAATCCGAAAGAATGAATAGAAAAAGAATTTGTGATATTTCTCCGTGTATTAAGTGTCATAATTAGCTTAGCTGGAATTTGAGAGACGGTTGCCTATTTTTAAAAGCAGTAATTAACTAGATTCTAGGAAAAATAAGTCTGTTTAGTAACTTTGTCGTCAATCATAGTTTTCCTTCATGCTTTTATAAAAATTTCACAGTCAATCTATATCAATAACTCTGTTTATATTTTCATAGTCAGTTTTAAGTCTAGGTTAAATAAGAAGGTTGTGTTAAGTCTTAGACAACTAACATAAAACTTGTCAATATATCAAACAAGGATTACTCACTGCAAATGTTCTTAAAACTTTAGTTTTAAACCAAGACGAATGATATCGGAAAATTTATATAATTCACCTTATCTAATGGAATTAAACTTTATTGTTGTTATTGTAATATATGTCAATCACTAAAGTTTCACAAGTAAGCCCTGATGAACTAAAATCTCGTTGAATGACCAAACTTTTAGAGACAAAGTATGTAGAATAAAAGAGCTAATTCTATCATACTTTTAATTAACATGGTTAAAGCAATTTTAAGTTTGACCGCGAAATAGAGTCAGCTGTACAAAACAACAAACAAGCAACAAAGTATACCATAACTTTGTACCCTTTTCAGCTGATCAATTAATTAACTCACGCATGTTTCACAACTAGCACATGAACCCCGACATAATTGCACTACATACGGAGAATGCTACCTATATTAATTACCAAAAGGCAAATTGGAAAGTTAAGGTCATTTTATGGTACGAACATTAATCCTTGAAGCCAGTGCATACTAGTTAACTAGTTATGTCACATTCATATAGAATCATTCTAGCTAGTAGTTGGTACAGTAGTTCAATTGAACAAATTAAGAATCTTATAAACCAAATTTGATCACAAGTCAATTTTAGCCCTTTGCTATAGAATAACTACACTATGCGAAAGTCTAAATGCCTTCAAGCTTTAAGATTGGGCTGTTTTTCCGGCCGTCCATGAGCATTTTTTTAAAATATAATAACAAATTAATTAACAGAAGAAAAGGTTTATATATAAGACTTGGCTCTTAGATTCATTATCAGCTGAAATTGGAATTCAGTTAGATTCTTCTTTTAGATTCATTATCGTAAGCCGATTAAAAAGTCAATTTCACTTATGGCAACTCTTTGTAGCATCTTATGCCTCCTTTTCGTGACAAGTTGTTACTTTTTTGCCCCCTTTTCTTCTGATATAAGAACTTTCAATTTATTGCCACTAACTATAAAAAAAGAATATATTTTTTGGTACAAAAAGAATATTTAATTTACCCCTAACTAAAAATAGAAAGAAAGACAAAACATGAAAAGGGAAGTAAAAAAGAGGAAGAGAAAAAAGGTAGAGGGGAGAGATATTATTAAGTGATCATCCACCACCACTTGTTCATAATTTTAACAATATATATATATATATATATATATATATATATATATATATATATATATATATATATATATATATATATATATATATATTCAAATTTCATAATTTATAAGAGAATAAATAACATTTGATTACGTGTCCTATAAAAATAAACAAACGTTAAGGTGGTTCAAAAATACCAAATAATTTCTCGTAGAGGGAGGGAAAGAATGAGTCGGGGCTGTCGTAGTTTTTTATTCCTAAGATGCAGACATAATCTGGCATTTATTTTTCTCGTTTCCCTTGTTACTGCGTGTTGTTATTGATGATCATTATAATTGTTTTGTGGGATAACTCGTTATGAGTCAAACAGATAAGGATGGATCTTTCTTCTATGATCATCGTGTTCTTCTTTTGTGGGATATTATGTGGTGTCATTAATTATTATAGTTATCTTGTGGGATTACTCGTGAGTCAAACAGATAAGTATGTGTATCTTCTCTGCTCACTATTTTTTTTTTCCTTCTAAGATAAGTATGAACTTGGAACTGCTAATAAAGTTAAAAAAAAAATATTAAAGTAAACAAATCTTACATCTCCTACTGTATCTTCATGCTGTGTCCTCCCTAACATAACTAATAAGGTAAATTTTACTAGTATCGATGCTATCTATATATTGATCACCAAAAATATTAGAGTTGTTTATAATATGATATGATATGATATGTTGATCAAGCTAATAGAGTCGAAATTGTATTTAACTCTACACATAGAATTGTTTTATACTCTCCCACGTGTTTATTTCATACGACGAAAGGTTATTTTCTTTTCATCTAAAATTATTGTAAAAGAGAAGAATCCTAGACGACTCAATTGAATATAAAACCTAGTCATCTCCAAATTCTACAAAAATGTCATAGAAGGTCCATATCATTCACCCCACATAGCAAATGTCCCACCACTAAATAAAATTAAATTACATTCATTAACAGGCTAAAAACATTAAAAATCAGAATAATCTTTATTGGTATAATTTTTCTCTCTTAAAAGTTGAAGTATTATTGTAATTATTGTAAGTCTATATAATAGTACGTACAATATATTATACTAATTAAAACTTATTGTTATACTAATATCTATAACAATAAATATATTTATAATATTTAATATTATATAATTCTTATATTATATAATTTAGTATTATATACATAACTTTCAGCTTATGCATAATTTTATATTTTTAATATTATATACATAATTTTCAGCTTATATATAATTTAATATTATTATATAATTTTAAAATTTTGACCTTATCATAATTACTTGACAATAATAAATTTTAAATTTTCAACTTATACATAGGTTTTAGTTAATTTAATATTATATTATTAATCTAATTAAGCAGCATTTTATATAATCTTAATAAATATAAATAATTATTTTTATTATCAATTTATAATATTAAATTTATATATAAAAATTATTTTAGAAATAACTACTTTCTACATTGGTCGTTTAATAACCGATCTAGAATGTAATATTTTCGATGTAGAAAATATTACATTCTAGATCGAAAATATTACATTCTAGATCGGTTATTAAACGACCGATGTAGAAAGTAGTTCTTCTACTACGTTCCTGTTCTTTGCAACGACTTGCTTAGGGGCGTCTTTCTAAAACGGTCCTGTAACGACCGCCGTTGAAGGATCCGTGCTATACAACGTTGTCAGTTTCAAAGATGGGCGTCCACCATCTTTGAAATGCTTATTTCACCGACGTAAAACGCAGTTTTCTTAGTAGTGAAAACTCTACCAAAAACAAAAAAAAAAAAAACAGAAAGACGAATACTCTATATAGTTCTAATATTGTAAGTATAAAACTATAACAAGAAAAAACTCTACCAAAAATGTCACAAAATGAATTTTTAATATCCTACATTTGCGGGGTATTATGGCAATTTTATCTTTCTTAGTGCGGTGCCGCTCCTTCCTCCTACTTTGTGAGCTCCTTCTTCAATACGGTATGAATGACTATCTACAACGGTATTTTGATGCTCAAGTTAGCAATTTTCCTAAATATAGTGAATGAGAGTAGTAAATAATAGTAAATAATTTTCTTAAAAAATGATAATAAATAGTGTTACATGAGAATCTCATCGTTTATATACAAATATTAATGGACCTTGAATCTATGGTCCTTACCTTCAATATTAGCGAGGATGATAATTTGTGATTACCTACTAATGAGGTCTTGACAGTGATTATATTATCTTTAAGTAATTTTTGTATTGCCATAATTGAGGGGTACTCGGCCTTGGTTGATGGGGTATTTTTTCAAGGTCGAGGAGGTGTTTGATTTTGGCTAAAGGGTACGTGTCAATTATGAAGGTATCTGGTTATGGCTGGGGGTGTGTTTGGTCATGCCCTTAGTGATTGACACCCTATGGATACAAATATAAATTAATTCAAACACATAAAATACCACTATGTGTTGAAAATGTATCTTTATCTTTTACTTTCCTTGGGAAATTTAAATAAATAAAAGGGTAAGAAAATCTCTAGATTTTCTCCTTTTAGTGCATAAATCATATTTATTTTGCTATTTGTGGAAACAATATTCCTTAGAACACTTTGTAGGAATTAATTGGATCTTTATCAGACTTTAGAACAAAAAAAAAAATACTAATTGTTCATAAATTGTGCACCTTTTAAAGACATTTTTAAATCAATGATCTCATTCACATAAATGCATACACATACTGACTCTTAGATGAAACAATCAGTCATTAGAGTGCATTAAAGAGCACTAGACTCTATAGAAAGTCCTCATTTTTTTTAAATAAAGGCTAAAATATATTTTTTGTCATCATAAATATGAAAATATTTAGAATTCATCCCTGTAAAAATTTTAATACATTTTTCGTCCTCGTAAAATTTAAATGTATCATTTTTAGGATCAAAGTAAGGTTCGGATATCTGAACCTGTGTGTGTTGCCTTTTGACATTGGTTATAAGCATAACTATTAGAGATAACTATGTAGTTAGTTCAATTGCAATTATTTTAGCGGTTAGTAGTTCTTTTCTAGTAGTTAGTTAGAATTAGTTGAGCTATTGATAGTTGTTAACAACTAAGCTTCTCTATGTAACTGTCTATATATAGACATGTGTACTAACTTGTTTCCCAAGCTATCATAATCAAATTAAACCCAATCTATTATTTTCTTTTTTTCCTCAAATTTATCTCAAAGTTTAAGATGGTATCTAGAGCTTAGTTTCGATCCAAAGCTTAGAAAGATTCATTAATGGTGGAAAACACTTCTCATGTGTACGCTTCTACGTCTTCAATCTTTTCCTCCGATCTCAAAAAAGCTTGATGATTCTCACTATCTATTCTAGCTTCAACAAGTAGAATCGGTGATAAAATCTCACAAGCTTCATCAATTGCGGTGAATCCTTCAATTCTGATGAAGTTTCTCACGAAAAACAATTGTGATGCAAGAATTGAAAATCCTGCATATAAGTTTGGGAACAACAAGATAAGGTTATGTTAACCTGGCTTCAATTGACATTATCAAAGACAATCCTTGGTTAGTGCTTGGATGCATCCATTCCCATCAAGTTTAGGAGAAGATTCATGAATACTTCCATTTGTAGACAGAGCTCGAGCTCATCAATTGTGCATGGAGTTGCGCTGAACAACGCTTGATGACAAGACAATGAGAGATTTTCTTATGAGAATCAAAGCAATTTGCGATTTGCTTAATATTGTCAGAGATCCAGTGTTGCATCATGAGCATGCCAACATTATCCTTGAAAGTCTTCCAACGAAGTAGGATCCTGTAATTGTAGTGATCAAAAGAAAGTTTGAATCTCCACCAATTGCTGAAGTTGAAGCACTCACTGGAACATGAATCATGCATTCTGACATCACGAAAGAGAATGATTGAATCTTCTCCTTTAATCAATTACACTCAAGTTTCATCTATGAATCACAACTCTTATTAGAACAATAATTTTTCTTTGTATTTTGTGCCAAACAAGTCCCATGGATTTTATTATGATCAGTCTTGCAATAGTAATCCAAATCGCGACAGAGGTTTTGGTCATGGAGGTGGCTGATGCGGTGGCGATTGTGGCCGCAAAGGACGCTACTTTAACTTTCAATGTCAAGTATGCTATAAATTTGGGCATACTACTTCGGTGTGTCGTTTCATGTATGATCAAGGAAATCAACCTAATTCATCCCTTTATCTTCAAGATCCTACAAGTTAGGGCTATCTTCAACATATTCAATATTTTCAGAATAATTATGTACAATGGGGCTAATTCTGGAAACAACAATCAAGCTCATAATAATCAGTCTAAAGGACAGTCAAATTAAAATAAACCTTCTTCAATGATAGCCAATTTAGATTCTACTCAAGGTAACTCTTCCACTTGGATCCCAGACTCAGGGGCTTCCTTTCATGTGACATAAGAGTCATAGAATATTCATCAACTTAAGTCCTTTGAAGGCCAAACCAGATTTTCATTGGTAATGGATAGGGTCTCAACATATTTTATGTTGGATCCTCTTCCCTTGGCTTTCCCCTTAATTCCAAAATAGCTTTAACTCTTAGCAAACTATTGCATTTGCCTACTATATCTAAAAACCTGATCAGTATGAGCAAATTTGCACGGGATAATAATGTGTTTTTTGAGTTTCACTCTAATTATTGTGTTGTGAAATCACAAGTCACCAATGAAGTCTTGCTCCAAGGCTCTCTTGGTTTTTATGGTCTCTATGTTTTTCCCAATTTCCACTTATAGAAGCATGCATCTCCTTCTTCAACTTCATGTCACCTTTTGCCTTCTATTATAGTTGTGAAATCCATTGTTCATACCAGTTCAAATTATGCTCCTTGTACAAACTCATCTAATAATACTCATTGTAAAAACTCCATTAATTTTAAATGTGCTAAGCCTAGTTCTAAGTCTTTGTGTATTTCTCAATCAATGTGGCACATTAGATTAGGTCATCCTAATTCTAATGTCTTGAAACTTGTAATCAAACAATGTAATGTCCCCTTATCAAATAAAATTGTGTTTGATTTCTATTCAGCTTGTTGTATTGGCAAATCACATAGATTGCCTTCATCTCTTTCTACTACTTCTTATAATTTTCCACTTAAGTTAATCTATAATGATCTTTAAGGACCATCTCACATCCCTTCTTATAATGAATTCCATTATTACATTACTTTTGTGGATGCTTTTTTAAGATATACCTGGATATATCTACTTAAAAATAAATATGATGCATTCCATGTGTTTCAACAATTTAAAGCCATGGCGAAAAATCAGTTTGATACCAAAGTTAAAAGCATCCAAACTGATTGGGGAGGAGAGTTCAAGTCTATGAATTCCTTTTTGAACACTCAAAATTCTCTATAGAGTTAATTGTTCCCATACCCACCATCAAAATGGTGTGGTAGAACACAAACATAGACACATTACTAATTTAGGTCTTACTCTTCTTAAACATGCCTCTCTTTCACTTAAATTTTGGGAATTTGCCTTTACTACTGTTGTTTTTCTCATGGATAGGTTGCCCACTGCATCCCTAAATTTTGAGGTTCCATTTACTACTTTGTATAAGCATCCACCTGATTATAACTTCTTAAAATCATTTGGATGTTTATGCTATCCCTTTTTAAGATCCTACAACAATCACAAACTTGAATTTCAATCCTATAAGTGTCTTTCTTGGATATTCCTTTTCTCACAAAGGTTATAAATGTCTTTCACCTACATGAAAGATTTATATATCCAAGGATGTTGTTTTTAATGAGCTCAAGATTCCCTATTCTAAGCTTTTTTCAAGTCATTCTTCACTTACTCAAGTTACTTCTTCATCTATATCAATGACCTTTCCTACTCAAGCTACCACTACTAAACAAGTTACTTCCCCATTTGAACCTATCTCTCAGTCTATACACACACATTTTGAACCTATTTCACCTCCTTCTAATCCTACCACCCCTCTTATAAATTCTAAACTTACTCCTCCATTTCCTACAGATTCTGAACTTACTCTTCCTTCATATTTTGGTTCTATCTCAAGTTCATAATCTGTCAATTCATCTTCTAATTCCTTTTCACTTTCCCCACCCAGACCTATAAACAATCATCCTATGCAATCTAGATCAAAATTTGGTATTCACCAATATAAAATTCATCCTTCCCTTCTTCTAACTCACCATGAACCCAAATCTATCAAACATGTTCTAATTGATCCTAAATGATTTTTGGCCATGCAAGAAAAGTATAAAGCTTTAAAAAATAACCACAATTGGGGCCTAGTTTCCCTACCACCAATAGGAAAGTTGTGGGTTGAAAATGGGTTTTTTAAAGTCAAGGAAAATCTAAATGGTTCAGTTCATAGGTATAAAGCTTGTTTAATGACTAAGGGTTTTCATCAGGTGTTTGGGTTTGATTTTAATGAAACATTTTCTCCTATTGTAAAGCCTATAAGTATTTGAATTGTACTTACTTTGGCCATCACTCATCACTAAGAAATATTTCAATTAGATGTTAATAATGTCTTTCTCAATGAGTTATTTGAAGAGGATGTTTATATGCAACAACCTCTTGATTTTGAGCATCTGGATAAAACAATGGTTTGTAAACTCAACAAGGCCGTTCATGGCCTTAAATAAGCACCAAGGAAGTGATTTGACATATTGAAGTCTACTCTACTTCAGTTTGGTTTCATTTCCACTAAGTGTGATTCCTCTCTGTTTGTTTACAAAACAACCTCTCACACAATTTATCCCTTTGTCTATGTTGATGACATTATCATCACTGGCAGTTCAGTTCAACTGGTTTAACAACTGACTTCCAAACTTAATGCTAAATTCTCCCTCAAACAGCTTGAAAAATTAGATAATTTTTTGGGAATTGAGGTTAACCATCTTTCTGATGTCTCTCTTATTCTCTCTAAAGTAAGTACATTAGAGACCTCTTGCAAAAGACAAAAATGATTGAAGCTTAAACTATATCTTCTCTTATAGAAACAAGTTGCAAGCTGACCAATACAAGGTCATATTGCTTTTTTGATCTTACTTTGTGCATATTAGTTGTGAGAGCCTTCTAGTACTCTACAATCACTCGCCCTGAATTGAGCTATGTAGTTAATAAAGTGTGTCAATTCATGTCACACCTTCTTGAAGCTCATTAGACAACTGCCAAGAGAATATTAAGAAAACTAAAATGTACTCTTCATCATAGATTACACTCAAGGTCAACACTTTCAATTTATTCTACTTATTAGAGGTCTTTGTGATGTTGATTGGGCTTCAGATCTAGAAGATTGTGTTAGAGATAGGGGAGCAACATGAACATGAAGACTTATAAGAGTTTTGACTTTTACATGACAAACTCCTTATTGAGTGGAATTTGTATTGCTTGTTGTTTATCATTCTTAGTTTATTTGTATGTACATCATGCATCATCATATAGAAGTAGAAAGATAGTTTCTGAGACAAGAAATGTCTTTAGTGCTATATTTCTCACTACTTTAATCGATTACCACTCATGCGTAATCGATTATATAAGTCTTTGAGAAACTTGCCCAAGTAAAGAAAACTTCTTGGTAAGAGTTTAAGTCTAGACTAAACCATTTGTTGCCTAAGTTTCATGGTCTTGTAGGTGAAGATCCTCATAGGCACCTTAAGGAGTTTCATGTGGTCCGCTCCACCTTGTGACCTCACATTGTTCCTAAAGATTACTTCAAAATGAAGGCATTTCCTTTCTCCTTGGTTAACACGACAAAGGACTATCTATATTTTATCCCAGTTCGCATCAATAGCTGGAATGATATGAAAAGAAGTTCCCAGAGAAATTATTTCTTGCCTCCAGAACTGTAGCCATTAGAAAAGATATAAAAGGTACAAGGTAACTATCTTAAGAGACTTTGTATAAGTACCAGGAGAGGTTCGACAAGTTGTATGCAAGTTGTCCAAATCATAACATCAATGAGTAACTCCTCATCTGGTATTTTTATGAATGGTTGTTGCCAATGGACAAAAGCATGATTGGTGCAGCTAGTGGTGGAGCTTTCCTAAAACGACTATTTAATGTTGTTTATCCGCCCACTGGATTACAGGTTGGTATTTTATAAGAGGTTTATGGAAAAAACATCAGTTGCTATTAGGCAATGAATTTCCAACATGGCAGAAAACTCCAAACAGTTTAGTTCTAGAACTTTGTCTTCCAAATGAGCTCACGAAGTTACCACTATTGTTGGCAATCATAGGTTGAAAAACAAGGTTACAAAGCTAACTTTCTACGTTAGACAGCTAGCCATAGGACAACACCAACAAGTTCATGCAGAAAATCACAGAGGATGTGTCATATACAATTTTGTAGAACATCCTACAGATGCTTGTCCTACCCTCCAAGAGATTGACTTAATTGCAAATGTTGCTGGAATCTTGATTGGCTAGCAATATAGACCTCCACAACAACAATAGAAATATGATCCTTATTCTGATAAGTATAATATTGGTTGAAGAGATCATCCTAACCTGAGATATGGTTCTATGTAGTAGCGATATGTAAGACAACAACAATTTGTAGGGCAACAACAACAGAGTTTGCAACAACAAGTTGATTCAAGTAACAAGTAACAAGTACCAACCAACTCCATTTAGACAACAACAACAACAAGAGGAAGCACCTTTACCTTTCCAACAAGTTATTGTACTTGTCCAACAACTTACCCAACCTGTCCAAAACAATGCATGAATTTTTTTTTATAGGAATTGGTGAAGCAAATGGCCACAATCAACATTTAGTTCCAACAAAAAGTGTCTGCCATGATTTATGATTTGCAAACTTGGATTGCCTAATTAGCTACCACTATGAACAAGTTGCATTAGCAAGGGTCTAGCCAACTTCCCTCCTAAAAAGTTGTTAATCCAAAAGGGAATGACAGTGCCATGACTTTAAGGGGTGGAAAGGAGCTACAACAAAAAAATAATGTACCAGATTCTAAATTGAAGAAAAGTAGTGCTGCAATAAGTTCTAAATTTCAGCAAACAAGTGTAAATGCAACAATTCCAAACCTCCCCTCCCTTTTCCATCCAAAGTTGCTCCTCCAAATAGACTAGAGCTAGATAGTGGGATGATGGAGATTTTCAAGAAAGTTGAGATCAACATTCCTTTCCTTGATGCCATCAAACAAATTCCTAAGTATGCAAAATTCCTCAAGGAGTTGTGCACATGTAAGAGAAATCTTCCAGACGATAAACAAGTGAAGAAGATAGGAAGAAATGGTTCTGGATTGATTCAGAGTACCAATGTTTCAGCCATTACTTAGCCCACCATGCCACAAAAGTGCAAAGATCCTGGCACTTTCATTATCCCATGCACCATATGTGAGAGTACATTTGTAGATGTCATGCTAGATTTAGGTGCTCCCCTTAATGTCATGCCTACATCAGTTTATAGATCCTTCCAGCTTGGTGATTTGAGGCCAACTAAAGTGTTCATTCTATTAGTAAATCGAAGCACTGCACAACCACTTGGAGTTATGGAGGATGTACTTGTCAAAGTTAATGATTTGGTTTTCCCTGTAGATTTTTACATTTTGGGTATGGAGGATGAGTCATCTAGCCATGATAGCTATAATATAGTTAGTAAATATTTTTAATCTTATATCTCTTAATAACATGATTATTGGTGTATTGGTTCCTAGCCTATAGTTTGGTTTGGTCGCCACTTGTATTACGCCTAAATGTATGAAATTAAAGCCTTTTGAAATATGTTTGTCTAGTATTTCTTGTTCTTGATATTGATAACCTCATTATTTTTTGTTCCAGGGTAACTATACTCAAGCATATGAATTTCTTCATCAGGGGATGATGACCATAAAGATTGTTGTTTGTAAACATCAGATTTTTTAATAACGGGTATTGACCAATTGTGGAGAGCATTTTCAATTTTAGCAATTTGTAATTCAGTGGTTGAGGGTGATAGATACAAAACTGCTTTTGTAGTCCCTTTTGGACATATTGAATGGAATGTAATGCCCCAAGGCTTGAAGAATGCGGCAAGTGAATTTCAAAATATTATGAATGATATTTTCTACCAATATATGGAATTTTTGGTAGTATATTAGGACAATGAACTAATTTTTTCAAAAGGAATAAATTAACATATCTTTCATTTAAATAAATTTATAGAAATAATCAAAGAAAATGGGTTGGTGGTCTCAGAAAAAAGACAAAAATATTCCAAACAAAGAATATGTTTCTAGGATATGGAAAATACCAAGGAACAATTATCCCAATCCAAAGATCTCTAGAGTTTGCAAAAAAAAATTCCAAATGAAATTAAAGATAAAAATCAATTACAAAGATTTTTAGGATGCTTAAATTATGTAGCAGATTTTATTCCAAATATTAGAACCATTTGTGCCCTATTATATAAGAGATTAAGGAAAAATCCACCCCCATGGAATGCTGACATGTCCCAAGTGATTATTGAAATTAAGCAAATTACAAAGCATTTTCCCTCTTTAGGAATTCTGGATCCATAAGCCTCCTTGATTGTAGAAATTGATGCCTCAGACATAGGGTATGGAGGAATCCTAAGGCAAGTTTCAAAAAATTCTTCTAAAGAACAAATAGTTAGATATTATTCGGGCATTTGACATTCATCTCAACAAAAGTACTTTATGATTAAAAAAGAAGTTTTATCTATTGTTTTATGCATTACCAAATTTCAAGATGATCTATTTAGCAAGCATTTTCTAGTAAGGATTGATTGTAAAGCAACACTAAGTGTTTTAAAGAATGATGTAAAAAATTTGGTTTCTAAACATATTTTTTCCAGATGGAAATCTTTACTTATGTTTTGATTTTGATATTATTCATATCAAAGGGGATAAAAATTCTGTGCCAGATTTTCTAACAAGAGAGTTTTTGCAAGGATCAAAATGAGTAGTAAAGCAATGTCAATGGATCAATATGGCCTTCCACTAAGTGATAGCCTCTTAATATCATTACGACCAGTAAGACCTTCAACATCGATTCCTTTTCTAAGCTCAACACTTGTTTCCCAAAAGCCACTCGCTATGGCTCAAGTTGTTCAAAAACCTCTTGTTAAAATAGATTGAAAACCAACAACCTTGCAAAATCCCTTAATCCCACATTAGAATAAATTTATCTCTCTTAAATACCATAACTCTTTAGTTTAGCCTTCTAACCTCACTAGAAGTCAACCTTCTTCATCTTATTCGGATCAAAACTACCAAGAAAAATTAGAGCTTAGGCAAATAATAATAATTGAAAAAGAATGGCCTAGGTTTCACCCTAGAGAAGTAGCTTAGAGGGCACTTCCCCCTCAATACCATTACATCCCTCATGAATGAGCGAAAACAAGAAAATTTTATGAGTTTATCCTAATTGATACAGATTCAATAGAAATACATCATCATGACGATCCAATGGGTCAGGGTATCATGTTTTCAAAAGCAAAGATCCTTAAAGTACTCTCAGTTAAAGACATGAATCAAGAACTCTATAAATCCAAGGCCTTCTCAAGACAATTTTCTCCGCAACCATATAATTATTATGATTATATTGATGCTTGGTACAATACTTTTTACCTTTGGCATTTTCAACATTCGTGGTTTTTTTGGTTCAAAAAGGGAATTTCACTAAAGTTTCCAAAATGGTTCCTCATGTGGTTCAACAATATTGGACCCACAGTTAATTTATTGCCACAACAAGTTAAAGACAATTGTGAGTATGTTAATGAAATAACCACCTTTGTTCAAGGCTATAGGTTTATATCATTTGTAGCTAGCCAAGGCCTAGCATGAATTATGTCATGGGATTATGATATGATTCAAGACTCAATAAAACTCTTTCATGAGACAGACACTCAATATCTAGCTAGATCAATAGAGTTAAATGGTGGAACAAATTTGGTATCTCGTTGGTAAGAAAAGAAAAAATTGATGAATGGGTAAAAATGTCCCAACAAAGGTTTGAGATAAAAGTCCAAACAAATAAAGAATCATCATTTTTAGCAAAGAAATAAAATAATGGTGGCCTTGGTCTCCACAACCTCTGAAGAAGAATGACAAGATTAAAAGAGGTTAGTTCAACACCATTAGTGGACCTCGAGGACGAGGCCTCATCAAGCCTAAAAAATGTTTCACTAGACAATGAAGAAGACTGTTAAGGAATGTACACCTAAGCAAAAATTGTGTGGCACCACAAGACACAAAATGGTACCATGTAAGGCTACACATTTTCAGATTTTAAAATCTAAATACCAAGAGCATTCAACCTTACATAAGGCCAAAAGCTTATTTTTCATGCACAAATTTTGCTGTCAACATACAACCAAGATTCTTTAGAACTTCATCATGAACATGCAATCTTAATGACAACATTTCAAGTCCCAAATCTGCCAAGACTCTTTTTTTCAAAAGATGTCATCATGGAAGCAACTACTACCTTCAAGTTGTTAGAGATAGGGGGAGCAACATGAAGACTTAGCCTTGAAGCTTGAAGAAGTTTTGTCTTTTACATGCCCAACTCTCTTGAGTGACATTTGTATTGATTGTTGTATTGTGTGTTGCATCTTAGTCTCTAATTTTTCATATATGCATCATGCATCATCATGTAGGAGTAAGAAGAAAGGTTCTAAAGTTAGAAATTTTCTGTTATGTTTAAAACTCTATGTTTTAATTGATTACAGGTTGATCATAATCGATTATACAAGTGTTTGTAGCTTGCAGAGAAGTTTTCGTATCGGTTTAATCCATTACAAGGTAATCGTAATCGATTACACAATTCTTTTTGAGACAATGATTGGTTTTTTAGAAGTCTCTGCTTTAATTGATTACCAAGTGATCATAATCGATTACTTCTCTCTGAAAAATATTTCTGAAGTGATGAATAACACTTTAATTGATTACATCAAGAATCTAATCGATTACATTGTTCTTGAAAGTTTTTCAATTTTTTAGAAGAACACTTTAATCGATTGAAAAGATAATATATTCGATCACTTCTTTTAAATAATCAATTACATTATATATTTAATCGATTACAGGCGGTTATAACTATTTTTTCTATACATAGCCACCTTGTGTTCTCACTTCAGTGTGGAAAAATTAAGTGCGAAATTTGTATGAGCTGAAGTAAGTGATAAAGAGAAGAAAAAAAGTGCTTAAATACAATGTGACTGACAACTTCTAATATTTGATTATGAAGATCATATTATGAAAAGTGAGTTATGAATTTCTCTTGAGTTCAAGAAGGCACTCATTAATTCAAGGATGGATCTTGCATATGATTGATCAGGTTATGTCTTTCTTTGACTCTACTTTTCGTGTGATTTACACATTGTTAGTATGTGCATGAATATTTGAGGGCATGCTAGAATAGGTTTTTCTAGTTTGGACTAAGGGTAGGTTTATCTTAGGCTCTTATTCACAAAGGACCATAGGGTTAGACACCTTAGTCTCTTTTTCTGAGGTAGGAACTGAGATTGCTTGTAAGAATTCTATATGCATAGTGAGAATCTAATTCGGGTTAGATTAGATAACCGGATTAGCTTCTCTAGAGATAGAGAGTGAACCAGTATAAAAATTGGTGTACTTCTTCTCTTGATCTTATCTTTCTTTCTCATTCCGGTCTTGATCAATTTACTGAAGGTTAAAGAAAATATCTTTTCAAAGAAAGGACTTTAACAAATGATTTTGTGTAAATAGTGATTGATTAAATATTGGTTCATCAAAAGTTTGTGATACGATCTGGGGAAAAGAAGTTTTTTTACTCTGATTTTAAAAAGTCTGGTTTTATTTAGAAACCAATTCACCCCCTCTTGGTTTGGGAGCTCCATCATCTTTTTCACAAGTTTCAAGAAACATTTTAGAATGTTACTATTCAAATAAAATATTAGATAGTGTGCAACACGAGGGTTTATTTTATTTGTAAAAGAGTATTATAAATAAGGGGTCTCATGTATAGACTAGCACATTAGATCTTAGTTCTACTTTTCTCTTAAAAGTGTGCTTTCTTGGGAGTGTAAGTTGAGTTATTTTCTTTCCTCTTGTATAAACCTAGTTGCTATAATAAAATGGTATTCCATCGAAGTTTCCATCAAGTCTTTTGTTGTTTCAATCAAACCTTTTGTTGTTCAAGATTTCTTATGCTAGCTTCCTTCTTGTAAGTATCTCATTCAATTTTGCATTAGTTTATCTCTTGCTTCAATTCTTGCTCTGGTATCAAAGCCTGAGTCGCAGTTAGTGGCTTAGGCTTTGTGTCTGGAAGTTAAGAATTCAAAATAGTATTAATTGCTTGTTGCTTATTGAATAATAATAATAATAATAATAATAATAATAATAATAATAATAATAATAATAAATATATTGTGTGATAATGTGATAAATATCTTATAACATATTTTAGTGGTGATATAATATTTTTAAGAAAATTAATTAATGAAAGAAAGTAAAACTATATTTAATTAAATTTACATGAATCAAAAGCATATTTTAAACTCCAATTTTTTTTTTTTAAAAATATCATTCTCATTAAGCATATTATACATTAGAATAAAAACTAATAAAAGAATACATTCGAATAGAAATGGCTTACATATAATTTTAGCTCTTGTAATATTTTTTTTAAAATACTCCCTGTAATATTTATTTTGGCATTATTAATCCCTATCATTGCTTAGTTGTCATTAGCTACTTCATCCAGTCATGTAATGGCACACCATTTTAAATAATTTTAAGTCTAGTCTCTATAAATATATCTCATTTTTATTTTAGTTCTTCTATCTGTTATAACGTCTTTTTTTATTTTATTCCTAGACTATTTAGTCACCTCACTTTATGGCAACCAAGAAACAACAAGAATCAATATTTAAAAATTGAGTTTTATAGATTTTTTTTAAAAAAGTATAATTTAATAAATACTGAAATAAAAATATTACAAGGAAAAAAATAATATATTTAAGCCCATAAAAATTTAACAAGTGAACTACGCATAATAGTTAAATGAAATTTGAAATGTGTGTATAAATAAATTTAAGACCTAAAAGCAAGTAAAGAATCATTATTTCTTTTTATAGTAGGAAAGAATCATTGTAGAAAACTATAACCTGTGTATTTATTTTTTATATAGCATATTTTAAAGTAAATCTCAAACATTTAAAATATAATATTTTTGCGGATTAGTGTTCTTAATCTTGTTTATTTCCATCTCCCGGGATAATTTATGTAATTTGGTTTTATGTTTAAAGAATTCTCCTTTAGAATCTTGTTAGAGTTTTTAAAATGTGAAAATTCTGGCTTAGAATCTTCTCCTCTTATAATTAACTCCATGACCTCCTCATTTTATCGTGATGGCCTCCAATAAAAATACATAAGTGGGGAGATACGTCATTGTGTTCGTCAACTCCATATAATAAATGATATTATAGGACAGAACGAATGATTAATTAGTATTAATTTATATAAGTGGGTTAGGCAAGCTATATGATGACATCTAAATCAGTAGATTTCATTTTTAGAGAAAAATTATTAAAATACTTTCAGCGAAATCAACAAGTGACTCATTTTATAGTGTGTAATATTGTAATATGATACAATTAACGTAACCATACCTGAATAGTGAATAGTTAAGATCTAAAGTTATATGATAACTTAAAGAGTTATAAGATTAGTTTTATATTATTATTTAATTATAAATTATTATGATAAATTTATTAATTTTATAATATATAGTTATATTAAAAGTTATGTCAACAAAGATTTTTTATTGATTAATGGTATAATTTTTTTTACATTATTAGTATATAATTTTTTTATTTTTTATTTTTACATATATAAGTATAAAGGAATATTTGATCATTGGAATTTCTAAACTTCTTTCAAAGAATCTGTTGACACTCATAGGTGGATTGTCTTCTTCCAATAATGATTTTTCTGACCACATTCTTAAAGTCCAATTAAGTCCCAACTACCAAAACTAACCAAGTATTTGTGCATAATTTATTTTCTATTGAAAAAACCCACATGACTAATCACATAATCATGTGTGACTATTCACACACGTTTCTCCACATATACCACGCTCTGTACGTGTTAGTGACTAGTGATTAGTGAAGGACTGAAGGTGATATTGAGTTCATAATCCATGAATGAGATAGTTAATGTTATTAAACCTTTTTCCATGATTTATAGTTTGGGTCTTGCTCCATTGGTATCAGAAGAGCTTTATCTAGATATTTGAATTTGTTCTCTAAAAAACAAATTAAAGGTCTCTACATTGATTTTGCCCATTGGTTTCGGTGTGAGTTAGTGTCACCATCAAGGTTGAAGGACTTCTATACGAGGGTGCACAAAGTAACATTTTGAAGGATTTTGCCAAGGATCCGTAGAAAAGTAGAAGCAACACGGGACATGCTAGGTGCACCCAGTTGCTGGTGCACCTAGCAATTTTATGAAATGGCAAAATTGCCCTTAAGTTAAAATTTAAAAAGAAAACGCGATGTCCCTTGTTTTTTCTTTCACTCCTTTCTGCCTTCTTTCTTCTTGTCTTCGTTTCTTCTTCCTCCGTGCCTGCCATCTGCCATTGTTGCGTTGCTGCGAAGCTTCCCTGGTGCCGTTGCTACGTTTCTGCCGTCGAGGTTAGTAACCCCTATCTCCCCTCCTCTCATAGGTTAACTGTTTAGTTAGTTTAGGAGATCATGGCTTTAGGGTAGAAGACCTGAAAATCGCCTGAAAATCAACCGTTTTGTTATACCGGAAGAAGTTCTTCCGGTAGCTTCTTCGGAAGAAGGTTCTCCCGGTAGAAGAAAAGTTCTTCCGGAGAAGCTACCGGAAGAACCTTCTTCCGGTAGAACGTTTTGTTATACCGGAAGAAGGTTTTTCCGGTAAAGTTACCGGAAGAACTTGTTCCGGTAGCTTCTCCGGAAAAACCTTCTTCAGGTAGTCAACAACGCTTAGGGTAGTGTGATTATGGTTTATAACGTAAGGCTGAAGATTTATGTAAATATATGTAGGTTTTTAATTATATGAATAGTTTATTTGACCCAAAAAAAATATGTGTTCTTCATGATTTGCAGATCATGGTTAGAACACGAGGTTTAGGTCATGCTTTAGCTAGGGTTACAGGCAGAGGTAGACATGATGAGCATGATGCAGTCAATGTTCCCCAGAGGCATAGGCCTACTGCATCAGCCCGTAGGCAACGAGTACATATTACGGTTGATGAGGGTGTTCCTCAGGTGACTGAGGATGTTCCTCATATGGCGGAGGATGTTCCTCAGGTGACTGAGGATGTCCCTCATATGGTTGACGATGTTGCTCAGAGGAGTGAAGATGTGCCTCAGATGACCGCGAACGTAGATTCGACTGTTGCAGAGGACTTAGGACGTGATGGTGCTGAGGGGTCACATGCTGATGAGGGATTACCTGGTGGGCCCTGTGACCCATCAGTTCTGACTTCATTTGCGAAGCATGTCGCACATGCCATTTGGACTGGACAGGTATTATAATTTCTTACCTTTTTCTTCTTGATTTGTTTGTCATTAAAATTTGTTGATATTTGTGTATTTTGAATGATTTGTACTTCAATTCAGGAGCATCCTGAGCTGAAGTTGGTGTCGCACGGGAGGAAGGTGACGTTAATTGGGAGGCCAGTGCCTGTGATTGAAGGGTTGGTTGTCGCCACAGGATTAAGTCCATTGATCGAGTGTTCAGTTGTAACCGGCGATCCTGGACTTATATCCGCATTTGTGGAGAGGTGGCACAGGGAGACCAGCACCTTCTACCTTCCAGTAGGAGAGTTGACGATCACACTAGATGATGTGTCGTCACTCCTCCATCTCCCTATCAGTGGCGCCTTCCATAGCTTCGAGACTCTTTTCGTGGACGGGGCGATATTTTTGTTGATGGAGTTGCTCAGGTGTCTGGTGAGGAGGCTAGAGCCGAGACAGTATGAGCGCGCGGGGCATATATACGCCTCTCATGGGTTCGGGAGATCTATGAGATGAGATGCCAGGCACGACGATGGATTGTAGCAGCTCATGCTTATCTCCTGCACCTGGTCGGTTGCACTCTTTTTTCTAACAAGAGTGCAACAAATGTTCACGTGGTGCATCTAGAGGCTTTTTGCGACTTGGGTCAGAGTGGGGGCTATGCCTGGGGAGCTACGGCCCTGGTTCATATGTATGACCAGTTAAATAAAGCTTCTAGGACCACAACACGGAAAATTGAGGGGTACCTTACTTTATTACAGGTAAATTTTGTGTTGTTAATATGTTACATTAGATTATGATGTAAACATGTTTTTATGTTATGTTAACCTATTTTTTTTTGTAGTGCTGGATCTATGAGCATTTTCCGAGTGTGCATCAATGTGTCACCGATGATGCCTATGAGGAGATGTCCCCTCGTGCATCCCGGTGGCTGACGATGAAGGCTCATATGAAGGGAATTACAAGAGCACCGTACCGGGCACATTGTGATGCTTTGACTGTCACAGACGTGTGTTGGTTGCCTTACAGTGACCATCGAGGGGTTAGGGGGTTTGAGCTAATTTCATCGTTCCATGGTCAGCTGAGATGGGGTCCTACGGTGGTCACAGTTTGACCGGAGAGGGTGCTATGCCAGTGTGGGTACATTTAGAGGATCCCTCCGCCGCCTGTTAGCGCTTCGTTGTCATATGATGATATAGATGACAGATGGATGCATTCCTCGGACCACGTAGTAGCTGTGGGTGACCTTTGTGTAGTGCCTGGGCAGGTATCTGCGGATTACATGGAGTGGTTTTTCAGATATCTCACCCATTCATGATACCTACCCAGGCAGGTGACCAGCCCAGACATGCACCTGGCCCAGACCATGAGGACTACATGCAGCCGGACATCCCACAGGTTCCAGTGGCATTTGACCCCCCTCGACATGCAGTGGTAAGATTGTTTGCGCGTTTAATGTTTGATGAATTTTTATTTATTTTAAATTTTGTAATAAATGTTTTTTATGACTGCCACAGGATGATTACGAAGGCTATGAGACGATTGCAGAAAGGTTGGAGCGTGTGCTCAACCTTAGGATGGTCACTACAGGGACAGAGTTACATGATATCATGTAAGATTGCATGAGGATTGCCAGCGCAGATGGAAGTGTTAGGGCTCAACAAAGACGGCGCACAGAGCATTGATGATGTTTTTTATGTTTTGTAGTTGACATCATTTTTTGTATTTGTTACACTTTTTTGTTTAATATAGTTTACTTTACTTTTTTTGCACTCTATATGGCACACTGATTCCGATTCCGATTCCGAAAATGATGACTTTCCTTCATAAGAATGAGATTAAAATTATAAATTTTTAAAAATAAGATAGCTAAATGTTTATGTTTTAAAGTAAGATAGCTAAATTTTTTAAAAAATAGGATTTGGAGCCTTCACACATGTTCAAGTACCCATGTTTGGGGTTTTTTTTAAAATTATGCGCGAGTAGCCTAAGACATTTGAGGGGCACTATTTCTCATTTTTGGACGTCAAAGAAGCCAAAAAAAATAATATCATAAGCCGGTTCCACCGAATAACACCTCAAAAAACAAGCACGAAATTAAAAAAGAATAGGATTTCCACCCTTCACACATGTTCAAGTATCCATGTTCGAAGTTTTTTAAAAATTATGCGCGAGTCGCCTAAGATATTCGAGGGGTGCTATTTCTCATGTTTGGACGTCAAATAAGCCAAAAAAAATAATATCGTCAGCCGGTTCCGCCAAATAACACCTAAAAAAACAAGCACGAAATTAAAAAAAATAGGATTTCCACCCTTCACACATGTTCAAGTACCCATGTTCGAGGGTTTTTTTAAAATTATGTGCGAGTCGCCTAAGATATTCGAGGGGCGCTATTTTTCTTGTTTGGATGTCAAAGAAGCCAAAAAAAATAATATCGTCAGCCGATTCCACCGAATAACACCTAAAAAAAAGCACGAAATTAAAAAAATAGGATTTCCACCCTTCAATTTTATTATGGAATTCATACACGTTGTAAACAAATAGATAGAAGTTACATTAAAAACAAAAAAAGCAATGTTGCATTCAGTCGTTTAGCGATGTGGCATCCACATCCTCTTCGAATTCCATACCATGTTTAGTAAAAACAGCTAAAATTTCTATTTGCCCATATTTTTTCCAGTAGTTAGACTGTACTAATACCTTCAACACTTCATTGTGGGTTTTCAGCTCATTAATTTCATATTTTATAACTTTATCTGAATACTCAAAACGTCCTGATTGTCGAAAAAACAATCATCTTACCGCTTGTGATTCGTGAATTCCATGAGGGGGAATCCCTTTAGGTGCAACTTGCTTTATCAAATCCTTCAGTTCATTGAGGGTACATCCTGAAGGAATTTCAAATTTCTTTGGATTTTTTCCTGTGAATGCGCATTCTACAAATTTGTTCTGGGGTGGCATGTTCTATCTCCCGTTGTAATACAAGAGCGCGTCATGAGTAGGGGTCGTAGTGCGTTCAAGTAAGTTTATTACTTCATCTGGTATTCTTCCAACGGTGCATAATAACTTAATCGGACTAACACACGAAAATTGATAATTATACATTAACATTGTGTTGACATCATCATCATTTATCCATTGCATACATTGAAAGCGAATTTGGTTACCTGTATGGGTGAATGACTGGCGATAGTGAATTTCATCCAAAAATTGTCTGTCGGTTAGCTGAAGGGTATTGTGTATTCTGGTTTTTAGGCTTGCAAAATCATAGTTGTTTGGTACTCGAATGGGCACCGGAGTGGAAGTGTGGAAGTAAACCCCACTATCATTGTGAATAATCGATCCATTAGGAAAAATGAAACCCAACCTTGAGTTGACAATCATCTGACTGCTAGTTTCTCCTAAAAATGCCATACTTTGTGTATCAATTGGGAGAGTATGTGAAAGCAAGATAATGTGTGATTTATTAGCGTTTTCCGTGTCTCATACATATGCATGGTTCTCACCGACAGATTGCTTCACTTTTTTTTACAAAAGAACACGTGTGAACATGTTTCGTGTTTATGTTTCCTACTAAGTTAATGTCGTGTCACGCTCAAACTTTAATACGCATGCATATCATTATGTGTTGTCAATTATGACAACGATGTATCGTACATGCGTAATTGATTTTGGTTGCACCAACTAATTTTTTTTTTAACGCAACGAGTACTTAATAATTATCCTTTAATGACTTACAACAAATTATATCGCATAATGAATACAATTAGATAAACAATGCATGTTCAGTCTTCATTTAGGTCGACATAGTCTCTTTTGAATGACATCAAGCTTGTGTACTGCTGCATTCTACTAATATATGAAGTTGGCCACTGCTTTGCCTGAGAATAACAATTGGTTGACCACAACAATGCTAGAGGCGGTAAAGGACATCGGTCTTTCAAATAAACCTGTTGTGCGTGAACAAACATTATTAACTCAAATGAACCAGGGAAGTGATTGCATAATTCTTAGACTAACTACCTTCAATGTACCTGAACAAAATGATTTCCAAACACGTGACTGACACATAACATGCGATGCACAGAAGAATCGGGTGGTGGTTGATTTCTAAGAGGAAAAAATGTCATGCTTTGTTTTCGGGACAACGAAACAAGGATTACGTTATACCGTGATGCAATGACATATTCCATCTTCGTTATATCCATCCACTTGTCCACACTAACCTGAATCAAGCAAACATACACATCTAAGTTATTTAAAGTTTGTTCTTAAAAAAAAACCTAAAAACATACCTTGGAAAACCCATCAACAAGTAGGGACAGCCTTAATTGTTCAAATCTCTTTGTGCCACCGAAGAGGTTGGTGTAGTCATGCGACCATCTGCCAAGTTCTTTAATCAATTCATCGCGCACCAACGGCCAAGAATCTTCCCCCATACCTAATAAATCGGCAATGGACCGATATCCACGGTTACCGTCCGCTTTCACATCCACAACGTTGTGAATGAAATCCTGTATAAATGGCGCAAATTGATCCAACATCGGGATGATCCTTGTTGGCTTCTGCGGTTCAGAAGATGATGCACTACGTTTCACTGAAGAGTTGCTGCTTTGAACAGAATGAAAAGCATCAACATACTCCCAGTAAGAAGGATCACGCTTTGTGGATATTTGACTTCTTTTCATCGGTTTCTTCGGTGCACCTTTAGTGTTGACCTTTGACGGAGGAGGACACATAGAGTTATGATCAGGATATGCAATATCTCGAAGTTTACTCTTGAGAGTTAGTTTGCCACACACATCAAGTTCCTCAAATCTTTTAGATATGGTCTCAATCTCTTCCTTGATGCTGACTTCGGCCTCACATAACCCTTGGTCTGAAAAGCAAAGTTTCCTCCATAACATATGGACTGAATCCACTGGGATGCTGCCAACAGTATACCTAGAAAGCTCACATGCACAAGGAAGACCAAGTGTGCTTCTCATCACACAACCACAAGAAGAGGGATCGTTGCCGAGATAACGTAGATGCTCAACCTCGCCAACAATCTCATTTAAAGCATTCCTTGAAACCATTCCAACAAGCCTCATGTATAAGGTTTTTTTAAATACATGTCCAGTCACATGCATACTGGTTTCAAATGATGCTTTAATTTCAACGTGTTGCAACATGATCATGTTGTTCATGGCATCCCAAACACTACACAGGTCTCCAAGGCTATTTTGTAATACTCTTTTTAGAGCCCAATGAGCTGATTCAACCCTACATTTAAAATACACAACAAACATGAAAAATATACAACAATTGAATACCATTTATTAATAATCCTTACTAAAAAAAACAAGATTTTAATACCTGTTTGTTGTTGTGTTGCCTAGGTGCATGACCTTATTCATCCAGGTTGTAATAAATTTTTCCTTGTGGGTGATAATCCGTGTGTCGTTAACATAATCAAGAAACATTGGCCAAGGTGAACAAGCAATTTAAAACTTTTGAAGGGACTCAGCGAATTCTTGTTCGGACGGACAATCAACCAAAGTACCCCAGTTATTCATCACATAGTCTCAGGCATTTTTTTGACCGATTAAAGATTTACACTTCGCCTTGACATTCTTATCGATGTGAAACCTGCACAACAAGTTTGTACACTCTGGGAACATAGTTTTCACTGCATTCATCAGTGCTAGGTCTCTGTCAGTGACAATAACAACAGGGAGACAATCGTTTCTTAAAAATAGATCTCGAAACCATTCCAAAGCCCATACAATATTATTAACATGCTCACCCTCCAGATATGCAAACCCAACAAAGAATGTCATCGCCGTTGGTGTCACCCCAACAAAGTCAAGTAGTGAGAGTTTGTACCTGTTTGTTTTGTAGGTACTATCTATAAAAAAAACACCAGATGACATGCATTGCATAACTTTACTGCATCTAGGTGACACCAAAACAGATCACGCACCACAACTTCATCCTTCAATCTATGCCAATGAATGTATTGATCACGTTCGAGAAGTTTCATCAGATGTTGCATTTCGGTATCAGCTCCTCTTATTGAAGAACGATATGCACTTCTTGCATTGTAAACTTGCTTGATCGTGGTGCAACTGTTTGCATTGTGCTCCTTCAACGTTAGCAAGATGTTTTTTGGTTTCACCATCGACTTTGTCATATCAGCAATAATTTTCTTTTCATCCTTAGTCAATCGTCCAGCGTATGGATGTCCAACTAAGGACTTGGCCAATTCATGATTGTGAATCCCACAGATCAACTTCACCATCCAACCTTCCCCTCCATGCACTGGTTTCCCACGAAGCCTGAAGGGACAACTATATTTCCTACTCTCAATGTCTCTTCTAACGAATTCTTTATTCCTACACTTGTAGAGACCACTCCTTTCAGACCCAATTAACACAAGTGAACTTCTTCCTCTGCTACCAGTATCTGTGTTTGACCTCATAATCACTGTAACAAATCCGTTTTCATGGGCAACTGTTCAAGCCCATTGCAAAACATCATCGCGAGTACCAAAGACCTACAACGCAACTCCGACATATTAATTTTTATATGAAACATACGTTCAACCAAATGACTCAAACTAATGAACATGATTACCTGACAGGTATTAAAAACATTCGAACAATCAACATGTGGTTCATTCACACCACATTCTTCTTCATTATCATAATCCATATGAACTTCTTGTGACATCGTATAGTTATACGTCCATTGATCTTTGTTCATCTTAACGACATATTATTAAATTATGCATCATACACAAGTAATACATAAGTTAAAACTAAATTATTTACTTAAACTAAAGTTAACACTATAACTAACAACTAATAAAACATTTTACTACTACAACAAAATACAATTATTTTATCTAAATCATTTAATAATATACCTAAATTATTATACCTAATTAAACCAATTATCCACAATTAAAAAAATATCAAATACAAATATTATAAATTATAATATTCATATATATTAATTTTTTTACAAATTTAAAAACACAATTCCAAAAAAATTAAAAAAATACAGTTTCCGGAAGAACTTCTTCCAAAAGAAGCAGTGTGCACTACCGGAAGAAGTTCTTCCGGAAACTTTTTCCGGAAGTTGACACACCTTATTACAGAAAAGCTTCTTTCGGAATAAGTAGCATCAACTTCAGGAAGAATTTTTTACTGAATAACCTTGCTCGGCATTTTACTGCTTCTTTTGTAACATATGAACACAAAAAAAAAAAAAAACCAAAAAAAACTATAAAATACGTACCTCCAAGGGAATAAGAAGAGCAACTACGATAGAAATCACCAATTTTAACCTTCACCGAACAACTACTTCCAACAAAGCTTGCAAAAACCACCAAAGCTTGCAAAAACCACCCAGCACACAGGATGAGAGTGAAAGTGAAACACAAAGGAAGCGTAAAACTGGAAGCAGGCGTAGTAAATTTAAAGAAAAACAAAACAGGGGCAAAATTGTCATTAAAAGTTTAAGAAAACCAAAGGTTGCATTAAATATTTTTTTTAATTCGGATTATTATTATAAAATTTAATGCATATTTAATTCACGTTGTTATAAAATAAATAATATTTATTTAATATATATTAAATTTTGTAATACAAATAAAATGTTGTCATAAAAAATATTTTTTATTTTTAAAAAAATATACAAATTACATAAGTAAATATTTATTATTCAAATTTACATGCGCATTAAATATGCATTAGAAATGTTAGTGATAACTATGTATAGTAATAATTTATGTATACTAGTATTATTTATTTTATAATGGAATTGATTCATTAACTTAATTGGTTAGAGCATTGTCATAATAACTCCAGAATCTTGGGTTTGAGTCTTGGCCCATTAATTTTTTTAAAAATATTTTCCAATAAAAACCTTCTTTCGGAAGAAGTTTCTTCTTTCGAAGGTTCTTCTTCCGGAAGAAGAACTTTTTATTCCGGTATAAGAAGTTCTTATTCTGGAAGAAGGTTCTTCTGGAATAACTACCAGAAGTACCGGTAGTTATTCCAGAAGAACCTTCTTCTAGATGAATCGATTGACATAAGGACATTTTTGCTCCATCACATTGCCAGAACTAACACCATCGTCATTGATAGCTAGATACACTTTTTGAAGTGTGTAAATTTTCAGGTTTTGCTTCTTGAAAGTGAGGACTTACACTTCAAATAGCAAAGTCTACATATAATATTGATTAAAAATCAATAGTGATTGCAATGTCAACTATTAATTTTCTAATTAATGATTATTATTATTATAAATTTATTCTTTAAAATATATACTAAACTTCCCTCACTTTAGAGGAGTGAAATTCAAGAACTAGGAATCATAATAGATAATGGTACACAAGCGAATTGATGTATGTTCTAAGGGTGCATGAAAACACTGTATACCGTTTGCTACATTACATCTATTTTTAAGTAGTTTAACTGTTAGTATAATAAGGGTATAATATTATAATGAAATATTTTGCAAATTAACCTTGTCATCAAACCGATGAAAGCCATTAGCAGTTATTTTTTGTCGACTACACTCAAATCCAGTTCCTTATAACCATTGTCTTAAGAAAATTAGGAAATTGTTATTTTCACTCCCTTTTTACATATATACTTTCCTTCTTTTTTTTTAAACCCTAAATTATCCTTGTAAGCCCACACTCCCAAACCCCAATTACACCTCCACTCCCCCTGCTATTACTGTATCCAATACATGTACAGTATTGCGGTATCGGAGAATCCAATTCAACTTATTCAATTCGGAAAACAATGTTGGTACTGAAAAACACAACTCAGGATGTATATCAACTTTTGTCAATAAGTTGAATTGGATTCAACTTTGGAGAATAAATTGTTCTTCTAGATCTAACCCCTCTCTGCATATTGTTAGAACGAGTGGCTAATGGTAAAACTATATACAATTAATACTCTTGTTTAGCAATTTATACCATCGGGAGATTGTACATGCATATATAGTTAATATAAAACAATAAGATGAAGAACAAAAAGGAAAAAACGGATTTGCCAGAATGAGCATTGTTATTAGAAAATTTGATAAAGATGAATTAAAAAAAGACACAAACCATAAATTTTAATTCTTCCTTATAGTAAAGGAATGAAATCCAGCGCCCTATTCTCAATTTTATTTAATAAGATCTGAAGAAGAGGAAGCATCTTAGCATCTAATACAGATATGCATGTGCCAGCAGGCTTGTATCCAGTGTCCATAAACCAATAAAAAACATACATCAATCGGTTAGACGCACGATCACATGCCATGTTTAACCTTCAACATCGACCCCCTTGATTGCACTCCACACGAGGGTTCTCAAATCCAACGAATACCTTCTCACTTAAATTATGCTATTGTCAATGATGTTATAACAATTTTTCGATACCAAAATTCTTGTTTTCCGGGTTGAATAAGTTGAATTGGTTTCTCAATGTTGTATTGGATGCAGTAATAGCAAGGGAAAGTGAGGGACTGAAAGAATAATCGGGGTATGGGGGAGTGTGTGCTTACAAGGATAATTTAGGGTTTAAAAAAGAGAAAGGAAGTGTACAAGTAAAGAATGGAAGATTGTCAAAAAAAAAAAAAAAAGAGTAAAGAAAGGAAATGGAAATAGCAATTGCCGAAAATTATCATAGAGACCAAGGCTGCCGGTCCATCTGCAGTTCTTTAATATTCAATACCATATAACATACAAATAACATAAAATCATTTGAATTTGGGACAGAGGTCTTAAATTCCCACGAAAAATTATTGGATTTCACAGCAAGGCTCATTATCCACACACATATGGGCCAAGACGCAACGTGGCAACTTAAAAGATCTTGCAATTTACATTGCCAAACTAGTTTCCATGAAATGCATTTTTTGTAAAAATTAATTAAAAAATTGGCGGACGGTAGGAAGAGAAAAAAAGGTGGGTGGGGGTGGGGGACTGTAGTTTAAAAACAATTAATTTTTAGTTTTAATTTTTCTCTAATTTTTAGTTTTAAAAAAAAACTTATCTTGAAAGTTTCCTATGATACTAAAATTAGTTTAAGGATATTATTGTTGTAGAAGCAAAGCTTCATGGTGAATCAAAGGTGATTCAAAGATGTTTTGATGATAACAATGATGATAACAAAAAATAATGACAAAGGTGATGACAAAAAGATCAGATCAATCAAAGATCAACTCAAGTAAATCAAAGATCAATCAAGAAGAATTCAAGACTCAAGAAGAAAGTCTAGAGTCAAGAATCAAGATTCAAGGTTCAAGATTTCAAGAATCAAGATCAAGATTCAAGACTCAAGATTCAAGAATGAAGAAAAGACTCAATCAAGATAAGTATTAAAAAGTTTTTCAAAACTTTGAATAGCACATGAGTTTTTGACAAAACCCTTTACCAAAGAGTTTTTACTCTCTGGTAATCGATTATCAGATTGTTGTAATCGATTACTAGTAGCAAAATTGTTTTGAAAAGGTTTTCAAATTGAATTTACAACGTTCCAATTATTTTCAAAAAGATGTAATCAATTACAGTATTTTGGTAATCGATTACCAGTGCCTTTGAACATTGAAATTCAAATTCAAATGTGAAGAGTCACATCCTTTCACACAAAAGCTTTGTGTAATCGATTACACTAATTTGGTAATCGATTACTAGTGATTGTTTCTGAATAAATCAAAAGATGTAACTCTTCAAAAGGTTTTTGACTTTTTCAAAATGGTTTTAAGTTTTTCTAAAAGTTATAACCCTTCTAAATGGTCTTCTTGACCAGACATGAAGAGTCTATAAAAGCAAAGCTTTGTTTTGCATTTTAAATCAATTCAATCTTGAACAAATATTCATACAATCCTTTACAAGCCTTGAATCTCTTTGAACTTCTTCTTCTTTGTACCAAAAGCTTTCGGAAGTTTTCTGGTTTTCCAAACCTTGAAAACTTGTGCTATTCATCTTTTCATTCCCTTCTCCCTTTGCCAAAAAGAATTCGCCAAGGACTAACCGCCTGAATTCTTTTTGTATCTCTCTTCTCCCTTTTCCAAAAGAACGAAGGACTAACCGCCTGAATTCTTTTGTGTCTCCCTTCTCCCTTGTCAAAGAATTCAAAACGACACAGTCTGAGAATTCTTTTGATTCTTCCCATTCCCTTATACAAAAGTGTTCAAAGGACTAACCGCCTGAGAATTCTTTTGTATTCCCATTCACAAAGTATCAAAGGTTTAACAGCCTGAGATCTTTGTCTTAACACATTGGAGGGTACATCCTTTGTGGTACAAGTAGAGGGTACATCTACTTGGGTTTGACTGAGAACAAGAGAGGGTACATCTCTTGTGGATCAGTTCTAGTGGAGGGTACATCCACTAGGTTCAAAGAGAACAAGGGAGGGTACATCCCTTGTGGATCTTTGCTTGTAAATGGATTTTTACAAGGTTGAAAGAAATCTCAAGGACCGCAGGTCGCTTGGGGACTGGATGTAGGCACGGGTTATTGCCGAACCAATATAAAAACTCTTGTGTGTTTGTTTCCTTCTTCCTTACTCTTTTACTTTCCGCTGTCCATTTAATTTCTGCTTTTACTTTTCGTTAAGTTTCTCTTCTACTCCTCATTCTCTTAACAATTTAGTAAAAGCCTTAGAAGAGTAATTTTTTAATTAGTAAAAGTTTAGGAATAATTAATTCAACCCCCCTTCTTAATTATTCTGAGGCCACTTGATCCAACAATTGTGTGGTGGTAAAGATCATGACAGGAATGCTAATGACGATGTCAGTGATAATAGTGGTACTAGTAATAACGATGACGACAACGAAGATGATGATGCAGGTGACAACTGTTGAACAAGTGACCTTAATAACTTAAGAGAGAGGGTGAATTAAGTTTCAAAATTTTCCCACTAACAAATTTTAACCCCCTTTTTAAATGATATATGATAGGTTCATAATGTAGAAGAAGAAGAAGCAATCAATTTAATAATGTTCTTTTAACTGTGCAAGACAAAGTAAATTGGAATAAAATAACTAAGATAAGGGAAGAGAGAAATGCAAACTCAATTTATACTGGTTTGACCACTTCTCGTGCTTACGTCTAGTCCTCAAGCAACCCACTTGAGATTTTCCACTATCTCTGTAAATCCTTTACAATCTTTGAACACACATTGAGATCCCTCACCCTTGTGTTCAAGATTCTTACAAGTCAAGAGACAAACAGTCTCTTGATTACAACTGAGTTTATGAGATGAACAGAAAGATTTCTCTCCTTTAAAGTAGATGATACAAATTGAAGTTCCTAGATGAATTCTCAATAGATTTGTAAGTGTTTGACCAAGAGTTGTTTAGAGAGGATTTGACAATTAAGTTCTCTTTGAAACTCTCTCTCTTACTTTTTGAAGTCAGACACACATATATATAGGCCCATTGTGCCTTTTCAAAATGGTTTGAAAAGATATGTCTTTTCAAAAAGTTTTTCTGAAGTTTTCTCACTAGTAATCGATTACAAGATTCTGGTAATCGATTACACAGTTATATTTCTGAAAAGTCATGACTTTTCAAAGGTTTTTTTGAAATCTCTTCACTGGTAATCGATTACAGGATTCTAGTAATCGATTACACAGATCAAAATTCAAATAATTTTGTATCATTAGTAAAAAATATCTTCAAAAACTCTTTGGTAATCAATTACATAGTCTGGTAATTGATTACACAGTTCAAAAATATCTTTTTGAATTGATATAGCCTTTGATAACATAGTGTTTGATATTAAAGATGTTGAGGCCAAAACTTATTAAACAGTGTGAGATTCTTTTAACAAATAAACTAAGGCCTTATCTTTTTCTTGATTTTGTATGCTTGACCTTGAATTAATCTTGAAGCAATCTCTATTTGCTTAACCTTGAATGTTTCTTGAAGCAATCTTGTTTGCTTATACTTTGATATAATCAAAAACTTGTATTATGTATACATACATTCACATCCTCTCCCTTTTTGATGATGACAACTATTATCAAGTAAATTCTTTTGGCATCATCAAAACCTATATACATACATTCACATTCTCCCACTTTTTGATGATGACAACCATTATCTTATCTATCTCTGTGCTTTCATCAAGTAAATACTTTTAAATCATGAGCAGAGAGAAGAAAAATATTCAGCAATTTATAATGAATTAATAGAGCAGAGCATGCCATGCCATTCAAAGTACCATTTCTTGGCCTAATAGAGTTAGTTTCATCAAAAGCAATTATGAGAATCAAATGATACCAAAAAGCCTTTATCACATAATTGATGAATACTTAATAAACTATGCTTAAGACCATCAATAAGTAAAACATTTTCTCTGGAGGTAGAGAGATTCGTACCTATTTTTCCAACTCCAAGAATTTTACCTTTGTTGTTGTCTCCATAGGTCACATGCCCACTATTTTTGGGAGAAATATGAATAAAATTTGATGCATCTCCCGTCATGTGTTTGGAGCAATCGCTATCAATGTACCAACTTTGCTTCAAGGAGTCCTTCATTCATATAATCATATTTTGATTTTGGTACCCAAATTTTCTTGGGTCCTTGAATGTTAGTTTTGACTAAGGATCCTTTTGAAACCCATACCATTTTTCCAATGCTACTAATATAACATGTTGATGCACTATGACCTTTCTTACCACAGTAAAAACATGTTAACAAGGGAGAACTAGTCTTTTGAGTGAAGGCAAAGAAATTTTTATACATCTTTTGTTGATTTTTAGGATTATGTCCTAATCCAACCTTATCAAAAGCACATATTTGTTTGCCTAATATAATATCTAAATTATTTTTACCAAGAATAAATTTGGCAAGAGCAATTTTAAATCTACAATTTCTTCTTTAAATTTATCACAACATTCACATGAATGAGATGCTTTACTGCTTTCTTGTATTAAGCATTTTGTAGAAGATTGGTTTTTATCTACTAATTTAAATTTTTTAACTTCAGATTTAAGATCTTCTAACTCTATATTTAATTTCAAAATTTCCTTTTCTAAACTTGAAATGGTTTTCTTAGAAAATGAAACTAATTTGGAAAGTTTGACAGATTCTTTATGCAAGTCATTGAATGCATCTTGGAATTCATCAAAAGAAATAGATAAGTCATAGTTATAAGACATTACCTCTTCTTCGCTTTCATAGTCTTTGGCCATGAGACCCAAATTTACGATTTCATTTTCTAAATCACATGATGAATCCATGTCATTATCTTCCCAAGTGATGTATGCTTTTTTTTTCTTTCTTATCTTTGAAATTTTTCTTGTCAGATTTTTCCATTCTTCTTTTAAAGATAGGACAATAAAATCTTAGGTGTCCAGGTTGATCGCATTCATAACATTTTGGAACTAAGGAGGAATTTTCTCCTTTCTTCTTTGGATTGAAGTTCAATCTCCTTTGATTTCCTTTATTCCTCAGGAATTTATTGAATATCTTTACAAAAAGACTGAAATCATCATCTTCTTCTAAGTTCTTTTCATTTGAGTCTTCTTTGTCATTTTCCTCATGAATAGAAGAAGATGAGGCTTTAAGTGCAATTCCTTTCTTCTTTTTGTCATTCTCTTCATGTTGATAGAGTCTCATAAGTTCCATTTCATGTTTTTAAAGTTTTCCAAAAAGAGTGGCAAGAGACATGTTGGTGAGATCTTTTGATTCTGCAATTGCTGTTACATTTGGTTGCCATTGCCTGCTTAAACATCTCAACACTTTATTAATGAGATCTTCATTAGGAAATATTTTTCCTAATGATGCAAGATGATTAACTATATGTGTAAATCTCTTTTGCATATCTTGTATGGTCTCATTTTGATTTATTCTAAACAATTCATATTTATGTGTGAGAGTGTTTATTCTAGATCTCTTAACATTAGTTGTGCCTTCATGTGTAACTTGTAATGTATTCCACATTTCTTTTGCATTTTTACAATTTGAAACTCTAAAATACTCATCCATGCCTAATGCAGAAGTAATTATATTCTTGGCTTTTAAATTATATTGAACCCTTCTTCTTTGATCTTCATCCCATTGTTCTCTAGGTTTTTCTGTAGTTGCATTTCCCACTACCATTGTAGGGATGAAGGGACCAATTTCAATGGCTTCCCATATATTTAAATCTATGACTTCTATAAAGATCTGCATACGAGTTTTCTAATAATGATAACCCTCACCATTGAAAATAAGAGGCCTATTAATAGAATTTCCCTCAGGAAATGGAAAGTTAGATGATGCCATAATTATTATTAAAGTTTTTAAACTTTAGACAAGAAGTCTGCTCTGATACCACTTGTTGAATAAGTGACCTCAATAACTTAAGAGAAGGGGTGAATTAAGTTTCAAAATTTTCCCACTAACAAATTTTAACTCCCTTTTTAAATGATATATTATAGACTCAGAATGCAGAAGAAGAAGAAGCAATCAATTTAATAATATTCTTTTAACTGCGCAAGACAAAGTAAACTACAATAAAATAACTGAGATAAGGGAAGAGAGAAATGCAAACTCAATTTATACTGGTTCGACCACTTTCCGTGCCTATGTCCAGTCCTCAAACAACCCACTTGAGATTTTTCACTATCTCTGTAAATCCTTTACAGTCTTTGAATACACCTTGGGATCCTTCACCCTTGTGTTCAAGATTCTCACAAGCCAAGAGACAAACAGTCTCTTGATTACAACTGAGTTTATGAGATGAATAGAAAGATTTCTCTCCTTTAAAGTAAATGATACAAATTGAAGTTCCTAGATGAATTCTCAATAGACTTGCAAGTGTTTGACCAATAGTTGTTTAGAGAGGATTTGACAATTAAGTTCTCTTTGAAACTCTCTCTCTTACTTTTCGAAGTTCGACACACATATATATAGGCCCATTGTGCCTTTTCAAAATGATTTGAAAAGATGTGTCTTTTCAAAAAACTTTTCTAAAGTTTTCTCATTAGTAATTGATTACAGGATTCTGGTAATCGATTACACAGTTATATTTTTGAAGAGTCATGACTTTTCAAAGGTTTTTTTTTTTTAAATCTCTTCACTGGTAATCGATTACACAGATCAAAATTCAAACAGTTTTGTGTCGTTAGTAAAAAATATCTTCACAAACTCTTTGGTAATCGATTACACAGATCAAAATTCAAACAGTTTTGTGTCGTTAGTAAAAAATATCTTCACAAACTCTCTGGTAATCGATTACACAATTCAAAAATATCTTTTTGAACTGATATAGCCTTTGATAAAAGAGTGTTTGATACTAAAGATGTTGAGGTCAAAACTTATTAACCAATGTGAGATTCTTTTAACAAATAAACTAAGGCCTTATCTTTTTTTTAATCTTGTTTGCTTGATCTTGGATTAATCTTGAAGCAATCTCTGCTTGATTAACCTTGAATGTTTCTTGAAGTAATCTTGTTTGCTTATACTTTGGCATCATAAAAAACATGTATACATACATTTACATTCTCTCACTTTTTGATAATGACAACCATTATCAAGTAAATTCTTTCGTCAGTGATAATAGTGATACTAGTAATAACGATGACGACAACAAAGATGATGATGCAGGTGACAACAAGAAAAATAATTATCAAATGTAAAGACTGTGCACTTTTTCAAAACTAGACCAAAATTTCAAACAAAACTAGTTTCCATTTAGTTTATATGCAATAGAAACTAGTTTCCATGAAATACATTTTTTTGTAAAAATTAATTAAAAAATTGGCGGACGGTAGGAAGAGAAAAAAAGGTGGGTGGGGGACTGTAGTTTAAAAACAAATAATTTTTAGTTTTAATTTTTCTCTAATTTTTAGTTTCAAAACAAACTTATCTTGAAAGTTTCCTATGATACTAAAATTAGTTTAAGGATATTATTGTGTGGTAGTAAAGATCATGACAAGAATGCTAATGACGATGTCAATAATAATAGTGATACAAGTAATAACGATGACGACAATAAAAATGATGATGCAAGTGATAACAAAAAAAAATAATTATTATCAAATGTAAAAGCCCTCTACTTTTTCAAAACTAAACCAAAATTTCAAATTCTTCTTTTTTGATTTTTAAAAATAAATGTAAAAGTTTTGAAAATAACTTAAAAATTGTTTCAACACCATTTTTGTAAAACACATTGTTTTAAAAATCACATTTAAAAATAAAAAACTCACTATCATCTCAAACAAGTCCTAAGTATTTTGTTTTTTTTTAAATGGTTCGTAATAAGCTAGTGGTTTGATATATAGTGTCTAGAGATTGGACCTTGGACCTTGGACCCTGGACCCATGCATGTTAATTTCTGGGTATGGACAAAAAAGAAAACTTGTTGGTAAGTGTTACAGCACCCTGAAACTCCTCCCACCCTTAACTGGATCATTTTTCAAGAATTTAATTGGAATATATTCATAATATAAAATTATTTCATATTGTTAACAAATATTAGATTAAATTGTCATACAATTGAATCATTAACGTCTATAAAACTTTAAAAAAACATATATTGTTATTTAATTAGCTAAGAGTGTAAAAATCTTGATACTAACAAGGCATCAAAATAAAATCGACTTTCAAACCCAAAAATGTACCTACACTTAATAATGTGCAAGTATAATTCAAACTAAGCCTAACGTGAGACATTTAGTAATAAGATGATAACACGTACAAATACTAATTAGTTGCATTAGTTCTTTTAGTTGTTACTTAAATTTTAAAATGTAGGTAAATGACAAACTTAATTTCAAAATAAAACGGCAAACACATTACTAAAAGTAATACCAGCATTTTTAAAACGACAATAAAAGATCAGTAATTTTCCTAATATCCAACATAAAAAACATGCATCACTCAATAATTCATGTGGAACTATAAGGCCTTTTCATGCTTGTTTGATCGAAATTGGCCAGAGTACATTCTTCAACTTGAAGGGTCCATTACACTATTTGGTATGTCCCCAGTTACAACATAGTTCGTGTCAGTTACCAATAAATTCATACGTATTGCACTCTTTCCAACATATTAAAAACAACTATATGTTATACAAATATACACGCCGTCATTCTGGTTTTTCACAAATATATTGATAAGAGAAGGGTTGGGATGTGGATAAAGTAATAACAAGAGCAAATAACAACGGAATGGTACAGATAAAACTAACCAAAGAACTAAAGGGAATTAAAAAAACTTATCATACTGGCTAGTGAGGGAATCTCTCAGATTTGAATAAAGACCATAGAGTGAATACTGGCGAAGGTTTTTCACTTCATACCAAGAGTTGAGAACTGCAAGGTGTCTATCTGTACCAGAGAAAGCCAATTGTATTCCTATGCTGCAATCCACAGTTCCTCCATGGCTCTTGCAGGTGGATGTTTGTAGTGCGCAATCCTGATTGTTGAGACAGACAGCTTTCGAGTTACTCGAGCATTTAGCACACCCATCTCTTTTCCAATATAAATTCTGCAGCCTGCCTCTCTTAAACTCAAGGACCTGCAGAGACAGGTTCAGTTGGTTCTTAGTTTGGATTTGGATTGCGATCACAAATATTGAAGCACTATTTCAAAAGAAAAAGCTCCTTACAAGAGTAAAACTGGTAACAGTATATGTGCCGTTTGCAACAAAAGCAGGAGGCGACCTTGCTGCATATCTGTGGCCAGCAAATGCAACCATATAGCCATACGAGTCCTGCACAAGGCAAACAATTAATAGAACCAAAATGGCAAACAAACAATCCAACACAAATTAGTCAAACAGAGACAAAGAAACAAAAGTTAAGCAAACTGATGAAGAAATCCATCTCCATCCACATAGGCCAAGGGTTAGGAACTGTTATGGACTGGCCTTTCATTTGCTTAAGCCCAACCTGTATCATATCATTATGAAGCCCAAACACTTCCAGGAAGTTCTGACCATAGTCAACACTGGGAGTATACTTTATTACAAGGACACACTAAGGTACTATATAATCATCCACAAGAGGCCTTGGGCCCTAAACTAAGGATTTTAGTCTAGAGCTGACACCTCTATATACTACAATTGTCAAAGGTGCACATTTATCACATCTCATCACTTTATTATTAATGACTTGAGTTTTAGAGTGTATTAGTAGGTACCCCCACCCATTGCTTGTCCATTTCAGTCACTACATAATCAAGTAGTTTGGACAACGAAACAATCAGTGCGGTCAAATCAACAATCATTTGGACCAGACAGCAACCTTTTCTAGACTCATAGCCTCATCCATTTTGGACAGAACAGGAACTAATCAGGCTCTATTAGGGACCCTACATATTCAAAGTTTGCTTTGAAACTAAGGCAATCAATACATGTTTGAGTAAGTTGAAAATGGGAAAGTGGAAAATAACAAGAAAATTGAAAATGGAATGAGATAAAGGTCTCAATCTTCACATTTCACTCAAAAATCAATTTCAACTCACTTTCATGCCATAGGAGTGGCCAAATTTTGTATTGTATATGAGTTCCACTCCACTTTAAACCATTCCACACTTTTACATTCTACCAGGCAGAGGTAACCTTCCTTCCAAATCCTCCAACTACCCATTTTCCAGTTACTCAAGCAAGGATAGCTTGAATTTAGACATAAAACAAACATCTCACCCCAAAATAAATGACTTTGATTTCACATGCACCAAGATATTTATCATTATAAGAATAAAGGAGCACGGGAATTACATTGTCATCAACAAGGTTTTCAAATACGGTCAGCAACCGTGATTTCAGTACAACATCAAGGTTTTCTTAGTGTCCACAACCACAATTGTGGTTGCTTTGGCTGCATTTGTTTGCAATTACCCACCACATAAAGGAACGCAACCAAATCAAAGTCCAAAGTAAAGTGAAAATTAGGTTTTCGCGGATATTTTCCAGTTAATTGCATGCCAAAACAATGAACATAGTTCAGTGTTAGATTGTGTAACCATTTGTCACAAAATTGAAAGACACAAACTAACCAAATTATGAATTAACAAAATGTTAAAAAAAATTATATAATTGCCTTAGGTTACTTCGATCACCAACAACACAAACAATATTTATTCCCCAAAATCAAAATCGAGAACCGAAACAGAGCAACAGAGAACGAACCGCCACGAACGAGGAGGAGTTAACGGTGAGGAGCGAGATCTCGTCGACCTTGGGTCTGAACACGGAGATCTGAGAATTCGCATTGGAGAGCGAGAGCCTCGTATCGCACGGCGACAACTGAACGCTGTTGTTGTTGTTGTAGAAGAACTTGTCCTTCGGAGCGAACGCGATTCCGAACGTGAATCCGTCGGATCTCTGCACTCGCGTGTCCGAACACGGCGCGAATACTCGGTTGTCGTCGCCGGCGTCCGCCGGAAGCGCCGCCGCGAGAACCGCCACCGTGATCGCCGCCGTTAGAACTCTGATAACCTCCATGGAAGAAAATTCTAGAAGGTTTCGCCAAACCCACGCGGAGTCGCAGGGTGCGGTAAAGTGCGGATTTCGGTTTTCTCGCGTTAATTTCTTCTGCCGTTCACCGGTTGAGGAGGTAATGCCGTTTAGCGTTAAACGACTCCTGAGAAAGTACTACAATAATCGTTCCGTTTGTTGGAACACTGTCCGAGCCGGAGTCGTACCTAACAATTTTCAAGCCATTTTTTCTTTTTTAAAGTTTAATTATCTTTATAGTTTACATACTCATTATTCTTCCTCCTCTCCATAGTTAATAAGTTAATTTTTTATTCTTTAAAATTTAATAAATAAATTGTTTAGTTTATAAAATTTACATTTTATTTTTTATAAAATTTTTGTCGTTAAAATTTATTAATTTCATTAATTAAAAAATTTTAATAACATAAATTTTTTGAAAATTAAAATATAAATTGTATAAACTAAATAATCTACTTATTAATTATAGACTAAAAAGAATAAATTTAGAATCTATACCGGATTAAATGAATGATTAAATCTTTTTTAAATAACACTTGTAATTTTTAATTTGGATATTTTTCTTTATATTTTATTATTTATTTAAGTTTTAAATTTAATAATTGATATGTTCAATAAAATAATTTAAAAATTGATGTTTTATTGAATAAAAATTGTAAACAGATTTTATTTATATAAAAATCTAATCAATGTTATAACAAGTAAAAATTATAGATATCAAATTTCAATAAATTAAAATGCAAATATTAATTCCTTAATATTAAGAACTCCAACTTAAATAAGTAAAGATATAAACCCCATTATTTAAAAATAAATCAAACTTAGAGTATGATCACAAAGACCATGTTTAAAGGTGGAAATAAGTCACGACGAGTTAGGCTTTCAGAGGCTTGGTGACTTTGATTAAAAGTATAGGGTCAGAAAATATTTAAATTTATATTACACTTTAACTCTATAAAACAAAGAAATAAAAAATCCTAGTGCGTATTCCATCTAAGATTTGTTGGGCATGTGGTAATTTTGTTGTGTGCTGAGGAGTTTTTTCAACGTTTTGATTATGTTTGCATTTCTATTAATTACGCTATTATATATTTATATATTTTTTTGCGTTAAATATAATATATCATAACATTTTTTATTATATTTTAGAGGATTTAACCATGGTATTGCTTGCTTGCTTCCATTGTTGTTATATTGAGCCATTTGCATGTTGAGTTTGATGGGTGGAAACCCTTGTTTGCAAATTTTATTTTGTTGCTTGGTTGTGCACTCATTGCATATGTCTCTTCATCTTTTTGGCTCTTTAGGTTTAGGGTTTAATCTTTTTAGTTCTTAAAGAAGAAATAATTTGAGAAGGTTCAATTTTCCAAAATGAATTTGTAGTCCTGTATATTTATCAATATATTAAACTCATAAAAGTAATTACTTTTTTTTATATAATTTATGTAATTCTATTCTGTACAATAGAATAAAAAATTTATGAAAAAATTTATTCATTTTTATTAACGTGTACATTACTTCTAGTTTGATAATTATTTTATCATATGTTTATATTTTTTAAATATAATTTTTTAATATTGATTGGAATATTGGCGTTATGTTGTGAGGTGGGATAGTGCTTATACTTTGCTCTCATTTTATTTTATAAAATTTGTTCTGCCTTTTGAGAAAAAAAAAATTGTACTTGTAAAGTATAATATTATATATAATTGTAGATCGACATGTTAATAGTGATATAATTGTCAATACATGATTAAAAAATTCACTTTTCTAATTTATTTTTCTGCTAATAGTAATTTTTATTTAAAAATAATTTATAAATTATTAAATTTTAAAAAATACACTTTTAATAAATTGGTAGTTTTATTTAAAAAGTTGGCAGAATTTTTAAATTAATTTCAGTAAAAGAAAAAAATATGTAAAAATAAGTAAAATTGAAATTGGTTATCTTTGTTACTCCCCTTCACAAATAACTGTACTCCCTTTACTTTTTTAAACAGAGACTAATAATTAAAAAACAGTTGTTTAAAATTCAAAACAATTATTTCCCAGGTCAATGAGGGAGGGAATAAGGAGGGCATAAAAATTTAAAATAAAGAAAAAAGAAAAAAAAGAAATAAATAGTAAGAAACCTTGAGAAATTGGTAGGTTTTTGAAATTTAGAAAAGTTTACAGTTTTAATTAACAAATTGGAAGATTATTCAAATTCAAATAAATTGATAGTTTTTTTAACAAATTGGAAAAAAAAATTGACAGCAACAAATTATAAAAATTTTAAATTAAAAAATTGACTAGTTTTAGAGAGTGATCAGCATACATTCACACCAAGTTTATTCATTTGAGTTAAAACTTGAAATGTATATTATAGTTTGGATTTTAACTAATTTAGTTCTCTTTTGGTTTTTTTTTTCAATTTGCGCCAAATTTAATAGTGTAAAAATTTCTCTTGACTTAAAAACATTAAACGAAGCATGAATATTAATTTAACTCATCATTTTTGCCAGCAAGACAATAATTGGCTATTGTGTGACAGATTTAGATTCCTAATTAACATCCTGCAAGAAATTTTTTTAAAAAAAGTATACTTAGTTAGCTATAAATGAGACCTAACTGGAAAAACAGAATGGAACAGAAATCAGAATTTTTTACGTAACTGGCAACAATTTATTTAAATAAATTGTGAATTAACAAAAAACAAAGTGAGAGTAAATTATGTTATTAATTTCAAATTGAAAAACAAACCTGATTGTTTGTTCTTTGAATAAATTTGATTGTTATGATTTAGTAATATATTAAAAAAAACATTGATTGATATGAAGAAGAGAAACTGAAAAGTTGATAAGATAAAAAAAAATGAAGAGAAAGATAAAATATAACAATAGATGATGAAGAAAAAGATAATAAACAAATGAAGAATAAAAACATATATATGTAAAAGAACAATTTTTTTTTTCATAGAATATAAAAATATGCTCGAAAAAAGTTGATTTCAAATTGAAAATTCAAAAGAAAACAGAGAGTAAAAGAGATTTCAAATTGAAAAACGAAATTCTGCTTGATATGATATGATTTAGAATATATTAATGAACAACATTGGTTTAATATACAGAGGAACCAAAAAGTTGAAAAAGAAAATAAAAAATAGATGAAGAAAAACATAAGAGATGTATCAATAGATGGTGACGAAGAAAAAAAATAAATGAAGAAGAAAAAAATTCATAAACAAAATAATTTATAGAAAAAAGAAAAAGAAGCAAAACGTATAGTGAAAAAGACATGCTACTTTTCTATGTGAAGCAAGAAGTTGAATATTAACATAAACAATAAAAAATAGATGAGCAAAAAAAAAAAAAAGAAGAAATATGATGGTGATGAAGAAAAGATAAAAGAACATGTAAAACATGTGAAAATTTCTAGTTTTTGATATTTTTAATAAGCAGAATGTGACTGTAAAAGGAGGATTTTGGCTTTAACTTACATCAAAAGAATAAATAAAGCCTCAAAGCATGGGTCATCACTTCCTTCTTGCTTGAAGCATATGTTCTTTTCCCTATATGAAAATTGCTAGAAGCACCAACGAACTTGAAAATGATTTCTTTGCAAAAGTTGTTTTACCAACCTGAAAATTATTTCTTCTTTGCTTCCTTCCCACTTTAAGCACATGTTTCTTATTATATTTTATCCTTTACAAAGTCTATAACAAAAAAAAAAAAAACACAAAAGAAGAAGAAGAAATACGTGAATAATTAAATCTGTTGAACCTGTAGAGCACACGATAAAAAGGCAATAAGATTTTCTCTTCAACTATAAAAACACATAACAATAAACTGTAAAATAAGTAAACACATAATTAAGAAGAAGACACGTAATAATGCCATATAAAATGTTGCAAGCCGTATATGCTATGACTTTCTTTTCTCATGCACAGTTGTCAGTTTCAGGAAAGGAAGGTATTGTGCGGTTACACTTAAAAGATAGATGTGTATTGTTTGAGGCAGGAGTGTGCAATTACATTTAGATGTGTTAAACAATTACCAAAGGGAGAATGTGATTTGATTTTTAATATTCTTCGATCTTGTAAAAAAATAGCATAACGGCTCATACAAACAAATAAGATAAAAAAAAAGATACGATAGTAAATCCACAGATATTCTTCCATCTCTAGATCTGCTTCCACAACTTCCTCCAGTTCAACAAAAAAGGACAACAAAAGATAGGTGGCATTACCAATGGTAATCTAACAATGATTAGTAATAAACAAATGTTACAACACAAATTCACTCATTTCCCATCTTTAAATATGTATAGTACTAGATATGCGATCAAACATGCATATTCAAGAAACACAAAAACAATTTGCTGTTATCTCTCACCACAATTTTCGGTGAGATCAGATTTTTAGTGAAGAGATAGAGAAGAAAAAAAGTCACTGAAAAAATACCAAGAAGAAAGATTAAAGGCTGATCCATTTAAGAAAAACAGAACCAAAGGAGGAGAAGAAATAGATGAAGACTGATTCATTTCAGAATTTCACGTGCTTCGTGACCTTCATCTATTCTATTAACATTGCTTTTGTCTTACTCTTTAACGTGTGTCCATCTGTCCTATGGTGGCCAAATCAATTAGCCCTTTCGATGCTGCTTGGAAAACCTTCTACATCGTCACGTACTCACCCAAACATAACGTCCTCCCAAACATAGCCCTGTGACTCGACCCAAACATAAAATCAATCCTTCAACTTGAGTAAGACAGCGCTGTGATTCAACCCAAACATAGCAAATTTGAATTGAAACATGCGCTATCAAAACTCGTGCGATCGATTTGAAAAAAGGTAATATGGATGTGGGAGAAGAAGATGATCTGAGGATTTGAGGCTGAGATAGATGAGGCGAGAGAGACGACATGATTGCATGAGTAATGTGACTTTTTTAACTGTTATCTATCTAGAGGAAACTGTTATTAAGTGGGAGAGGGTAGTTATTCCACGGTGTTGTGCGAGTAGTGGAGCCGTTTTGTTATTTTTTTTATTTTGTCATTTATGTATTGAACAGTTTTTTCCAGGGGTAATTATACAAATTAGGTGTGAGAGTATGTAATCAAGAAAGAGTAAAATGGTCCTAAATAAAAGTGAACGCCAAAAAGAAGTTAACAAAATATATTCCTTTTATATATTGGTATAAATATAATTGATTTTTGATGTGTAATTATATTAAATATTCAAATGAAACATTTTATAGTCCATAGTGGGTGTTCATGACTTAGCTTGCCTCACTAATTCAACCTAGTCTGAAGGAAGGTTGGATGCGTTTGGGTTTAAGAAACTAGACTTGATGTATTTTAAAGACAAATTAGATTATACTTTGGGACATCCCAACCGGCCGGTTTCATGTCATTTTTTTAATAAAAAAAAGTATATTATTTTTAAAAATAGTTATGTATTAATAATTCAACTTCTCGAGTTAATATATAATATTTTATTAACATGATATTATCATAATATATATATATATATATATATATATATATATATATATATATATATATATATATATATATATATATTATCATAAAATATATGTCACAAAATTGACTCTATCAAAATTTTAAGTTGGATAGGAACTCAAACAAATTCATCCTAACTCATTCTATGACATTCCTAAGTGGTTTTATATAAGAGTGGCAAAGTGGGTCAACCCACCTCTAATCCACCTTAAGTGAGGCGACACAAGTTGACATGTCAAAAGGAGCAAGTTGGGAAACATAACACACCCTACTTAGAGGTGGGTTTACTCACTATGACAAGTTGTCAGTTCATAAAATCACAACTAAAAGAATTACATTTTACAAAGGCAAAACGACGACGGTTCGTAAGAATCATTCACTGCTAGAAAAAGAGGGTTCTACATCGGTGGACGACGGTGGACACATGTCTTTAAAGCTAATGTTGTAGTAGAGGGTGGATGTTTCTACATCGATCGTAAAAGGACCGTCTTATAAACACGTGACAAACGAAGTCGTGCCTACAGCAGCACCGATGTAGAAAGCACTTCTTTCTACATCGTTCTTGGCTAAAAAACGACTTTGTTTGTCACGTGTTCTACGACGGTCATTTTACAAACGATGTAGTTTGTCATGTGTTCTACGATGGTCCTTTTACGACCGATGTAGAAAGCTTTGTTAAGCACCAAATGATATCACCACCTGTGATGTTTACAATACAATCAGAATAGCATAAAAACTACTACAATGCAATGATAAAACACATAATAGTTTTCAAGCTTTGTTAACATATAAATCATATTATACATATAATGTATAAAATCAAACTCTCGGATAAATATTTTTTTATTAAATTAATAATAACAATTTACACTTCACTCACAGAAATGAACAACTTACCTAAAACTATAATAACAATTAAATTATTATAGTTAAATTAATGTTTTTTAATATATTATTATCATAGGTTAATATAAATAGAAATTCTCTTATTGTATGCTTATGAAATTGGTAAATGCACAATTTCTCAAGCCAAGCTCTAGACTATTTTCATTGGCTTTAAGGGATTTCATAAGCTGCAACAAGTTAAATGCTCTTGACAGTTGCAACAAGTTATTTCATCAAGTATTTAAATTTTGGCATTGAAAAAACATTATTATTGTGATTACAATTAATAAAAGTAGAGGATTGATGCATAGTTTATTACGCATTTAACATAAAATAATTACTACAATAAATATTATTTAAGTAGTTATTGTTAATTTTTATTAAGTAGCTTGTATTTTCTCAATCCTCTAATTCTTGTCTGTGCAATTTTATTTGAAATACACAATGTTGTAGTATAAGAAAACAAAAAAAAACGTAATCAATACATGTAGCAGGGTTTGCACACCAGTAAGATAAGATACAATTTTATTATTCTTCTTAGTTTATTAGTTTCAACACAAACTCCTTAGATTCAATCATTACAGATTTTGGACCCTGGCCTGACATTATTGAAATTATTTTAATGAGTTGGGCCTGGTATATCTTGTTTCATTTAGCCTTGGTATAAGCCACTTTAGTTGTGTGCTCTGTTTGACACACCCAAATTACTCAAGAAGTTTCAGTCCAAGATAAAATACATGAAACTGAGGTTGAATCACTAAGTATATAGGCATTTAAACTACAATCAGGAGATGAAGAAGTCAGTCTAATTTAAATTATATAATACTGTTATGTCACAGAAAAAAGAAACTGTGTACAAAATGGAACTTCTTACTCGAGGCTGTTGGTTTGAGTGTTTCTAAGAAAATGTCTTTTTAATTAAAAATATATAATAAGAACTATTTATTTAAACCATATATGTATATAGCTTTTTAAGTGATTACGTGATGACTAGCTAACTTGTAAATTGATCATTCATGTATCGTTGTATGGCCTATATATACACATAGGGGGAAAATTAAGTGAAAATTATAAACAAGCAGGCCCTCAAATCACATACCATAACCTATGCATTGCAAGGAAGTTCACAAAGAAATATTAACTTTTAAGGCTTAATGTCTCTACAATAGAACTATGGAGCAGCCAGTCAGCCACTACTATACCACAGATTGACTGTTGGAGAAAGAAAATATAACAGGAGGAATATAGAGCAAATAAGGAGAAGGTAAATCGGATCCAAATATATTTACCGACCACTTGAGATTTAAACTAATTTCATATACAATAACTTATATTTCAGCTAAATCATCAACAAACTATTCCAAGTTGATAACCTAATACAAAACAGAAAGACCATGTAAAAGAGCTACTGCTTTTAGCTTCTATACACAAGCATAGTTTCACTTCAAGTGAAATTTTATTACTGCACTGTTCTAATCATAAATAATAGTTTCCTAGAAAGAACTTACATGATCTCTGTGTAACGATGTCTCCATGCAGGAAAACCAAGATGGCTCCTCACAGGTCCATAAACCAATAAAAGGTCAGGCTCAGGACCTTTGCTACCTGATAATAATGATAACTGATAAGTACTTTCTTGTAAAAGACAATCAACTCTTAAACTATTAGTAGGTTTAGAAAGTAAACATACCAACAATTTGCAATGCTTCATTCAATTGAGGTTCTAAAAGGATTTGAAGATCTAGTTCTCCACCCAATTTATGTTGCTTCAAGTTCTCCACAAAAACCAAGTTAGCTGCTTTGGCCACTGCCTCCCTCCCATCCGCATGAGAAAGAAATTTTAAAGTCATGTGATCTGGATCATGGAGTGCGACAACTTCATTAACTTCCTACACTGAGTTAATGCTGATGGCCTTATCTTTCTCTTCCTCTGTGAATGAAGTGAAGGACACCATTGCTGTATCAAAACCAAACTCAGTTAAAAATGCCTTTTGTTGTAGGCTGCAATACATAAACATTAAAGTAGCCAAATTTACCTTTGAGTCGTTGAGCAGATTTACAATCAGGATTCAAAAGCTGAAAATAGTACATGTACCTAATAAGTACCTCTATTTGCCTCTCAAGTGTTTGATATATAAATATAAATTCGCCCAGAACTAAAAATTCTTTATCTCAAGAAAATGACCCTTACATGGATAACCTTCCTATCTTGGACAAACACAAAATCCAGCTCTCCATGATCTATGATAAAGTTTACAGCACCTGGCCCTGTGTTTGGTATTTTTATTTGGAACAATGAGTGTTGTGTTAGAGGTAAAAATGAAGAAAAAAAAAGACTGACTTGATCATTTGTAGTCATAACTCCTAATTGTTGAAAAAACAGAGGAAATAGAGAAAAATGGGGTTTCTCCATGGATCAAAAGCGTGAGAAAGCAACAGGTACCTTCCATGGGTAGGTGATTATTCTAAGCCAAATCCGTGTGTGGGACAAGCATCTCCTCGTCCTCCTCCTACTTCAAAAACCAAAACACACAAACCAAAAAGAAATCATCACTATCACCCTACTTTGGATCCACTGAAGAACCAACCCCAACCAAATCCCCAAATTCTGAGCACGGAATGCATCGTAATTAAAGCAAATTCCACTCGCGCAGATCAAAACCACAACCCCTAACACGAAAACCCATCCACTCGGTGGCAACCCAACCCTCCCCACCAAAACCACAATCAAAATTGACACCATTCGCCAAAACAGAAAAAAGGAACAAAAATCAAGCAAGTAAATAAGAGAAAGCGAAAAACGACTCGTGAAATTGAAAACACGCGAGTCATTAATGGCAGCGTGGGGGGAGTTGTAGAATGAGGGGTAAGGGAACGTACGTCAATGGGAGCAAGAGTCATGACAGTCATGGCGATTACGCAATTGACCTCCGTGGTGTTGCTTATGGAGAAGCGATGAAAGAGAGAGAAAGAGGAGAGAGAAAGCAGAATGAGGAAGGAGATGAGGGGACGCGAAACGACGGCACCGCGCTAGAGGTTTAAATTAAACCTAATAAGGAGGGATGCGAAGGAGGGGTGCGAGTAACATAAACCTAGCACCAACAATACAAAGACGGTCGTTAGGGCAAGACCGTCTTTGTATCAAAATAAAAAATTTCATCAACGACAGGTTTGTAGAGACGTCTTCGTTTCATTCAAGTTAATTACAAAAATGCCACTGTTGCGCTTTCTAAGACGGTCCTTTATAACCGCCTTAGAATCAGTGACGTAAAAGGCTCAATTTTTAGTAGTGATTTTAAATTCGATTGCAGTGAGAATTTTGTAATATTGGACGACTTCAATGACGACGGTTTTACAAAACCATCTTAGTTGCCGCTCCCCCCCTTCTCTCACACTTACTGTAACATCTCACTTTGAATCCATGTGTTTTTTTTCCTTTTGGGTTTGCTTGATCAATTGGGGTTATTAGTGGTTTGATTTTGTTGAATGAATTGGTTTTTAATCCATTTTAGGTTACTTTATTGTCAAATCTGAATCGGCACTACTACAACATCTCAAGGTTAACATCGGTTATTCACAAAATCGATGTTAACAAAAGCACGGTGACATTTTTGTAAATAAGTAGACTTAGTTAACATCGGTTTTTCCGAAACCGATGTTAACTACTCGATATTAACATCGGTTATTTAAATAACCAATATTACTATGGAGTAGTTAACATCAGTTTTGGAAAAACCGATGTTAGTATCTCATTGTTAACATCGGTTTGGGAAAAATCGATGTTATCGAGTTGATGTTAACATCGGTTTTAAGAAAACCGATGTTACCTAGTTGATGTTAACATCGGTTATTTTTAAAAAACCGATATTGTTATCATTATATATTAAAAATCTAAAATTGCACAACCCGCGCACTTGAACCCTATCGTTCTTCTTCTTTCTCCTTCTGCCTGAGTTCATCTTTGTCGCAAACTGGCCTGCGCTTCCATGATTGCAACCACATTGTGGAGTTCGTCTTTGTGGAGTTCATCTCTGCCACTTATCGATTGAGCTATGTCCTTTCGTTTTAACATTAGGCGTTCCTCGTTTTAACATTTGCTCACTTTCGCAGGTCGAAGAAAACTAGGAAAGGAAAGAGTCCCGGAAAGGGTGGGAATCGATTTTGGAAGTCCAATGTGGTTCGCCTTAAGACTCCCAGGGCGTTCTTCTTCTTTCTCCTTCTGCCTGAGTTCGTCTTTGTCGCAAACTGGGCTGCACTTCCGTGACTGCAACCACATTGTGGAGTTCGTCTTTGTGGAGTTCGTGTCTACCACTTATCGATTGAGGTACGTCCTTTCGTTTTAACATTAGGCGTTCCTCGTTTTAACATTTTCTCACTTTCGCAGCTCGAAGAAAACTAGGAAAGGAAAGAGTCCCGGAAAGGGTGGGAATCGATTTTGGAAGTCCATTGTGGTTGACTTTAAGACTCCCAGGGAAGCCATCGAAGGTATGTCTCTGTTGTCATGTTTCGAAACCAATTGCTTAACTTTGTATATATCATGTCTACTTTGCTGCTTAGGTGATTTCTTCGTGTTCTTTAGTCGCTGTCAAGGTTCGTTGTTGCTTGTGTTCTATGTGCTACTAAGTGATCAGTGCTGATTAGGAATATCTCCGCCACTGACGACAATTGACAATCGGTGAGCATATGCATCTGTATTTGTGCTTCTTACCAAGATGAGAATATGCTTGTTGCTAATAATTAAAATATGTTGTGTTGTAGTTCCTTTGGGTATTTGTATTTTGAAGTAATGGATTTGAGTCATTTGATGTTGCGGGATGTATTCTTAAAGTCCAATAAGCTGGTTTAAAATAAAGTCCAATATTGGCCTAGAACCTAAGCCAAGTTATGTCTAAATATGAAAAAATATAATGCTTGAAATGGAGTATGGGTGTGAGATGCTAAAGTATATTGATTGCTTGCTCTTGTACTATTTGCATTGTTGGGATATAGTCCTGGATTTGTTATGGGAAATTCTTTGATAAACCTAAAACTCTATATGTCATCTTAAAGTACCATGATGCTATAGCTTTTAGAATTGTTTGGTAATTATGACGAATAATATTCTATAGTGTGTTATGTGTGATCAAACCTATGTACAATTGACCCTGAGATATGATGCCCATGTTTGAAATAGTGCTGTTCTGCTGTCCACTGATGAGGAACAGCTGATTATATTGTTGTTCAAGGTTAGAGTCAGCCCCCAACCATTTATCTTTCTAGAATTTGACTTTGTCCCCACCCCCTACCTTCCATACCATGTGCTGATGAATAGAGCTGAACTCAGGCTGCTGAAATAATTTTCGAAGATCCCTCCACCATTGGGAGTGCCATACTTTATCTCTGCCATTACTAAGATCTGCCTAGCCACCATATTTGGATGTTAAAATTCTGACCCATAACTGATTTTGATTAGAGGATAAAGCCCATATCCATCTTCCCATCAAAGCTGCATTAAATCTGGAAATATCCTTGATCCCAAGTCCCCCAACCTCCTTGGGAAGGCAAATGACATCCCACTTCACCCACGCAATTTTCTTGAGCTCTTGAGAACCCCCCCACAGAAAATTCCTTTGCAAGGATATCAATTTCAGAACTACTCTTTGTGGAATCTTAAAAAAAGATAGGAGATATATGGGTAGAGCAGTTAAGACTGAGTTTATCAAAGTAACCTTCCCTGCCATTGATAGGATTTTCTGGTTCCATTTAGATAGTTTAGCTTCATATTTTTTGATCAGTGGTTCCCACACTAAGCAGCTAGAAGGCTTAGCCCCAATAGGAATCCCCAAATAGTAGAAAGGGGTCTCCATATGTCTATAGTTCAGAAAATGAGCTGCATCATGTACCCAATTAGTGTCATCTCCAAAAATTCCCACATGGCTTTTTGAAAAGTGTTTTTTTTTCTTAGCAAAAATAGATAAATATATTAATAATAGCAGTACCAGTGGTACTATAGATACATAGAGGGATTGGGGACATAGCTGGTTCACAATGTGGAATTTACATTATGGACCAGCTACACCCAATATCTACTTTACATAATTAAAAACTTAACCCCAGCAACTGCCCTACTTTCCTAATTACACAAAAGCTTCTTTTAAATTAGAAGACCAGTGATTAAAATGAAACACAAAATCCTTCTCCGTAGCTTTTAGAGTAGAAGAAGTGCATCATCCATCACTTTGGTTGCATTAAATGTCTGATTTTCAAACACCAACTTATTTCTATGGTGCCATATGGTCCGAGTAAGGGCTATCCACCAACATGTCCACCTTACAGCTTTGGCCCCAACTGCATTCCCACTGTTGTGTTGTAGAAAGTGTGCCCTCGGATTTTTTGGAAGAGCACACAGTGACTTCACCCACGCCAGAGACTCCCACCAAAAGGGTAGGGTCTTGTTGCAGCTGAAAAACAGGTGTGCTGCATCCTACTCCAAGCTGTTACATAGTGGACACAACGAATCGCTTATTTCCACTTGTCTCCTCCTCAAATTCACCTTCGTTGGTAGGCGATCTTTGATGAGCCTCCATGAGAACACCAATGCCTTAGGTGGTAACTTTAGTTTCCACAATTTCCCGAAAACCCCATCCTCATCATCCCCCCTTATTGCCTCCAGCAGAATCCCATATCCAGATTTTGTAGAATAGATTCCACTCAGATATGCTTTCCTAGTCCATGAGTCTGCTCCTTGCTGTTGGATTGATGACGATCCAATTTCCTCTAGAAAATCTGCAGCCATTGAAACTTCGCTGTCAAATAAATTTCTCCTCCAATTGAAGCACCATTCCCAACCACCATTCCCAACCTTCATCTTTGTGACTTCCCAAGAGGCTGATAGTTTGTTGTTTTTGGTTGGAAATTTGGTATAAAGAGGGAAATCTTTCCGTTAATGGTCTGTCCTCGGCTGTCCACTTGTCTTCCCAAAATCTGATATTGTCTCTGCAGCCCACTTTCCATTCTATTTGCTCTTTCAATACTGCTGACTCCTCTTGTTGATTAAGATGCCTAAGGTCCTTCCACCAATGAGAGTGTAGTGTGCTTCTTCTTTGATCATCTAAATTTCTCCAGCCGCCATACTTTGAATTCAGTATTCTAGTCCATAACTGTCCGTTTTGTTGAAACAAGTCCCATCTCCACTTTCCAAGCAATGTTGTATTAAACTTCCTCAAGTCTTTAACACCTAATCCTCCTTTCTCTTTAGGGAGACACACATTTTCCCACTTGACCCATGCGATCCTCCTTTGCTCCGAACCATCGCCCCAAAGGAATTTGCGCTGGATATTAACTAGTTGTTGTATTACTTTGTTGGGTGCCCTGAAAAAGAAAAGAAGTAAATAGGAAGCGCTGTTAGGACTGCGTTAATCAAAGGCTTTTTGAAAAGTTAATCTTCAACCAGATGCCATTTCAAAACCCCTAAGCATGGCCTTCAACAATGAAATTATCCCATGAAGCTTCTCCCACAAACACGTATCATCTGCATATTGTAGAATGTTTACAGGCTCTTCTGCTTCCCTACTAAATAGCTTCTGTACAGATCTTTGTTATGCTGTCCTCATTATACCAGTCAAGCCTTCTGCCACAATATTAAAAGCAATGGGGCTAAGGGTCCCCTTGCCTCAATCCTCTAGTGGGGCAAATTCCTTTGTAGGGCTGTCCATTTATTAGGATTGATATAGTAGCTGATTGTAACATGCATTGATCCATTTTCTCCATTAGAAAACCCCATCCTATCCACATATATCCAGAAATGACCATGAAACAGAATCATAGCTTTTCGAATCCACCTTAAACACCAAAGCTGGCTTCTTACATCTTTTAGCTTCCTCTACTACCTCATTGAGATCAAGTTCCATGAAGGATGTGTCTATCCTTTATGAAGCTGATTGTCTTTCATCAATGAGGCAGGCATCACTTCCTTAGTCTATTTGCCAATAATTTGGCTATTATTTATACATACAGCTAATGAGGGAGATGGGTCTATAGTCATTAAATGACTGAGGATGTTTGTTTTAGGAATTAGGCCAGAAAGGATGCATTGCTGCCCTTAGGAAAGCTTCCATTGACATGAAATTCATCCACAAATCTCCTGAAATCTATTTTAACCCCCAAAACTCCTTTATAAAATTAAAATTGAATCCATCCGGCCCAGGACATTTAACTCCTCCACACTCCACACACATCTTGAGTTCAGATCTGTAAATAGGCAGTCAGCTCCTCTCTTTGGTGTGAGTAATCTATTGAATGAACCCCATCCAAGTAGGTCTGCAATTTTCCTCAGGAATCTTCTAGCAAAATTTGACAGCTTCATCCTTAACCAATTTAGGTTGCTGGACCCATATATCTTCAATGAATATTCCTTGAATTGCATTATAATGTCTTTTGAAGTTTATAGATTTATGGAAAAAGGCTGTATTTCTGAGAGTATAATTGACACAGCCATAGCTCTCAAGCACAGAGTTTCTTCCACCATTGCCTGAACCGATTCTCTGAAGTGGGTTTTTCTTCTTCAAATCTGTTATCTTTTTTCTTCAGACGTTGGTTTTGTTTCTTCAAATCTGGGTTTTTGTATATATGGGATTTGAAGTTGTGCCTCAACAAAGGCAGCAGAAACTGTAAGAAAATTCATAGATCTGAGATTTTGTGACAGAGAGGTGATGGACATTCATAGATTCAAGTTTTTTTCTTTACAGATTTGGGTTTTATTGGCCAGAATTTCTTTATTGTTGCAGTGAAATTTTCTTTTTCTGTTGGTTTAAGTTGATTATGGATGTTGTATTTTAATTGAAATGGAGATAATAGAAAAATTTGCAATTGGGTGGAATTTCCCCTTGTTCATCGATCGGCTTTATAGCATTGTTAATTTCTCCATTTTCTTGATTTGTATAGTAAGGTTCCGGGGACAAATGTTGTATTCAATTTGAGAACCATGTGAAAGGTTTTGTGTACAAGCATAAATTAATGTCTTTTGATTTCATTGTGATGGCTTCAGTGGTTCATACATGCGTTAAATATACCAAATTAAAAATTGTCCATGAACTGTTTGATAGAATGACTGAGAATGAATTGAAATTTTCTTGGAAAGTTGTATTCTGAACTTATTTTTCTTACAAATCAAACTTTTTACTTTGAAATCAGTGTAGTTTGTGTTGAATGTGATAGAAAGGATTCAGAGGTAATGTCTTTGGAAGAAGACAAATGAACAGTATAGGATGAGCATAGGAGATCCTCATTTGCAAATTTTATAATTTTCATGTAACCGACTGTTACCTCCTATAACAGGTCATCAGTGGTGCCTCTCTTGTGCATCAGACTTTAACTAATTCACCATAGCCAGCACTGTGAATTGTGAGGGGTCTTTTTCCAAACCCAGAAAGAAACCCTTCCATTTTTCACCTTGGTTCACCACTAAAGTGTTGTCGTAGCTTCTGCTCCGTCGTTTTCTCAGTTCACTGTTCAATCTCTCCTTGCTCAGTATAAAAGTTCCTCATTTTGTGGCAAAAGGTGCACATTGCTAAAAAAGGCTTTAAATACACTCTCAGTATAATGTCTTCTGAGAGTCAATGTATGACCATGAAGTGAGAGTCAATTGTTGATAAAAGGCTTTAAATACACTGTGGCTAATTTCTGTATGGTTTTTTTTTAGGTTATCATTTACTACTGCTAATTGGCGTTGCTGTGGAAGTCTTTGATTATAGCAACTCCAGGTACGTATGTACGTCTACTATCTTTATATGTATTATGATAGACTACTGTTTTGACATTTGTCCTAGCATTTATACACACACACACACACACACACACACACACACACACACACACACACAACCACACACACAGAAACACACACATACACCCACCCACCCCCCCACACACACAACCACACACATAAAATACTAACAGACCGAAAATACTACTAATCCTACAAAGGAACACCCCCCCCCCCCCCAAAACCTTCGATTAATCTAATGTTTATCTAATTAAGCAACACCTCCTTAATGAATTTGTCCAAGTTCATGAATGAACAACCACTGGGTGTAGTGCCTTCCTCTGCCTTCTTCTTCAACTCCACGATCTTTTGTCTCATTTTCTTTCCTTTCTCTCCCGCCATCAAGTCATTCACCAGCTTCTCCACCTCTTCTCTCTTCACATTGGTATGAATTTCAATCCCAATTTCCCATTTATTGCAAATATATCTGCAGTTTGTTGGCTGATCTGCAAAGAATGGCCAACACAGTATTGGTACTCCAGCACAAACACTTTCAGTGGTTGAGTTCCATCCACAATGAGTCAAGAATCCACCAAGGATGGTTCAGCACTTGCTCCTGTGGACACCAACTTGCTATTAGGCTTCTATCTTTAGTTTCATTCATAAACTCAGATGACAATCACTGAACCTCCAATGACAAGGTCAGGCCTAATGATCCACAAAAAGGGTTTCTTGCTGTTGGCCAAACCCCAAGCAAACTCCAAGAGTTGTTCTGCTGACATAACTGTGATGCTGCCAAAATTCACATAAACAACGGATCCCGATTCCTTGGATTCTAGCCATTGAAGACACTTTGGATCTTCCTTCCAAAGATTGGAACCTAAAGATGCGAAGTTGTTTTGTGACTTTGATTTAAAAGTAAAGGGAAAGACCAATGGTACAAAGAAAAGGGAGCATAGAGGAGAGACCATTCATTGCATCTCTCTCAAGTTCATCAAAAGTATTAAACACAATAACAGAGTGATGCAAGCTCCATTGGAGCTTGTAGGCCTAGGATCTTCTTCATCAATGGATTCCTTTGCTTCTTGGAAGATGAATGGCAGCGGAATGGAGAAGGAGAGAGAGAGGAGAGTCACTTCAAGGAGAAGATGAGTCTAGAAGAAGCTCACCACCATAGGAGGCCATGGATAAGAGCTTGGAGGAAGAAGGAGATGAATGACGGGAGAGGGAGAGAAGAGCACGAAATTTTGTGCTCTAAATGAGCTTGAAATCTGAAGTTTAATATTCAAATGATCAAAGTTAAAAAAAAATGCACACACATGACCTCTATTTATAGCCTAAGTGTCACACAAAATTGGAGGGAAATTCAAATTTCACTTGAATTTGAAATTGAATTTGTGGAGCCAAACTTTGGAGCCAAAATTTCACTAATTATGATTAGTGAATTTTAGTTATGGTTCAGCCCACTAATCCAAGATCAATTCCAAGATTCTCCACTAAGTGTGCTTAGGTGTCATGAGGCATGAAAAGCATGAAGGACATGCACAAAGTGTGACTATATGATGTGGCAATGGGGTGTAGTAAGCAAATGCTCACCTCCCCGTCTAAAATTTAATTGGATTGGGCTTCTACCAATTCAATTAAATTTATTTCCAACCACACACACAAATATCCACTTAGTGCATGTGAAATTACAAAACTACCCTAATACAAAAACTAGTCTAGGTGCCCTAAAATACAAGGGCTGAAAAATCCTATATTTCTAGGGTACCATACCTACATTATGGAGCCCTAAATACAAGGCCCAAAAATAATGAAACCTTAATCTAATATTTACAAAGATTAGTGGGCTCGTACTTAGCCCATGGGCCCGAAATCTACCCTAAGGCTCATAAGAACCCTAGGGCCTTCTCTTGCATCTCTGGCCCAATCTACTTAGAGTTTCTATCCAATGCCCTTGCGGGGTAGGATTCCATCACAGAGGCACTGAGAACTCTAGTAGCTACTTCAATTAAATATTCTAGCATGAAATCATTTGGATCTATTGTCCTTATAAAGCTAGGCAGATCTTTCAAGCGGAAATTTAATCACCAGAAAATCTTACTCTAATTTCCTCATTTACAAGATTCTGCAACCTTCTAAAATCTAGAGCCCATCAAAACCTTTCCTTTGGAAGAATTATTAACCTTAGGAAAATCTAGTGAGCCCACAAGATTATCTAACATAGAACTACATTTCTCAATTCTAGGGTTCCTAGAACTAACATGCTTTCCATCAGCTTCCCTCACTCCAAATTTAACGGTGCTATCTATGTCGTGCAAGGACTCAACTTCCTGCTTCTTCTTTTTCTTCTTCTTATGCATTTCACCCCATCCACATTTTCTTCTTCTTGTTGTTGATTAAAATTTTCACCATCAGCATTCCCACTGCCACTTTGTTGCCTTTTGAACTAATCGAATTTCACATGCCGAAGGCCGAGCTCCTTGTTAATATCAACACTTTGAACAGAATTTCCCACTACCTTCCCACTGTCATTACCATTCTCTGTTCTGTGCCTTTTGTGCTTCTTATGAGAGTCAGATGATCCAAGCTCCTTGTGGAGGTGCTTGAGCTCGTTGAAAGATGCAAAAGCTCAGTGGAGATATGCATTGATGACATCAGAAGTACCATTGTCAGCAGAGACAAACTTTGTGAGAATTTGAGCTGCTTTCGAAACTGATATGTCTTTTACCGGAACACAATGTCCAGAGATTGTCTTCATCTTCCTGCCCTTTGGCTCTCGCACATATATTATCTATTTTCGCTGAGCAAAACAAAAAAAATAGTCTAAATTGTGCAGTGCACAGTTAAGAGAAAAGTTTCCCTGGTTCAGACGTGAAAGCTCAGAGCTAAATGCATTGCAAATGTCTAGCAACTTGGAACTTATGTCGAAGTACACATCAATCCATTTGTCCTCCCAATCACTCACAGGAAGCTCAAGGGCAGTCATAAGGTGAGGATTTCATCCTTTTTTTTAGGCACAAGATAATTGGTTTGTAGAATCAGCTAAGCCCAAACCCTGCAGAAAACGTTCCCTCCTCTCCTTCACAGTAACAAGGTCCTTCAGACTTAAAGCAATAGTGGATAGATTTCCATCATCTGTAATCACACAAAACAACATTGATCACTAGTTTGCCCTCAAATTTTACTAGCATGACAACTACACACATCCTCATGATACACACAGACCCTAATGATACACACACACACATATACCCAACTACAATAATAAAGCATAAGCACCTTTTAAACCCAACATTTGAAATTAGTTACATAAATAACTGCTGATGTCTATATTTGTCTGTAATTGAATTTTACCTTTTGTATGTTGTTGTATGTGATCAGTGTAATTTGCTATATAAACAACTGTTGTTCATGCTGAGTGAACCTTAGATTCCCGTTTGAGACTGAATGCAATGACTCTTGCGGACAGTTTGCATTAGTCATTGTATTTAGTCTTGAATTTTCCGTTTGGACAGTTTGGGGAGACTGGTATTTTTATGTTAGATTCATTCGTGAAGGTTATTATTATTTTCATTAATTTGATTAAATTTTGGTTCAATGGATTTCAAGTTGTTCTTTGAGTGCATACTTGATTATCGGGAAATTCATTTCACCGATGTCATGTCGTGTACTTGGAGACCAATGCGAAATGCTGCCGAAATTTAGTCAAATTTTTGTAAATAATGGTAACCCTGACGTTTGAAGCTAACATAAAAGACAGTTTTCCTAAATGGGATAGGGCCACACCTATAAATAAAAAAGTGAGATTTTCATGCATGGAATTACTTAGATGGATCGAAGTTGGATGAATGAAAGTCGCATGAGCCCAGAATATGAGGATGGCGTCGAACAGTTCTTGCAATTTGCTTCAGAAAGAGGTCGACCGAATGAAGAAGGAAAATATTATTGTCCTTGCATCAACTGTTTTAATGGAAGACGACAACTACTCTATGACATACGAGACCATCTATTGTGTGATGGGATTAAGAAGAATTACACGACGTGGATATGGCATGGTGAAGTCACAGACATGCAGAGTGGGTCCCAATCTGAACTGTTTGATGTAGAAATGGGAGATCGGTTAGAGGACATGATTCGTGACCTTGGACAAGAGTCTTTCCAGCAAGCACACACCCCAGTGTATGAAGGATTGCAGAGTGATTCAAAGAAGCCTTTGTATGTAGGGTGCTAGAATTCCTTAACCCTGTTGTCTGATGTGTTAAGTCTAGTTAATGTGAAGGCCAGGTATGGGTGGAGTGACAAAAGTTTCACCTCACTGCTTGAGGTAGTGCACAATCTGCTTCCAGAGGACAACATGTTGCTTAAAAGTTACTATAAGGCGAAAAAGATATTGTGTCGATGGGTATGGAGTATCAGAAGATTCATGCTTGCCCCAACGATTGCATACTGTACAGGCATGAATTCCAAGAAATTTTGAAATGCCCTATCTGTGGGACTTCACGGTACAAAGTGAAGGATGAAGAGGAAAACAATTATGATGAAAACTCCAACAAGGGCCCCCCAGCGAAGGTTTTGTGGTATCTTCCAATCATTCCAAGGTTTAAGCGTCTTTTTTCAAATGAGGACGATGCAAAAGACCTTACATGGCATGCAAATGGAAGGATTTCTGATGGAATGGTCCGTCATCCGGCTGATTGCTCGCAGTGGAAGAAGATTGATGGTTTGTATCCAGATTTCGGGAAAGAGCCAAGAAATCTTAGACTTGGACTAGCCAATGATGGAATTAATCCATATGGCACCTTAAGCACTCAACACAGTTCATGGCCAATTCTGCTAGTAATTTACAATTTGCGTCCTTGGTTGTGCATGAAGCGAAAATACATGATGTTGTCTATGATGATATCGGGCCCAAGACAGCTAGGAAATGACATTGATGTTTATCTAAGTCCGTTGGTTGAAGATCTGAGAAAGTTGTGGGACGAGGGGGTTGTAGTGTTTGATGCGTTTCCCAAGGAGACGTTCGAAATGCGTGCAATGCTTATTTGTACCATTAATGACTTTCCAGCATATGGGAATCTCAGTGGTTACAGTGTTAAGGGTCATCATGCATGTCCCATCTGTGAAGAAAACACAAGCTACATACAACTTAAACATGGGAGAAAAATAGTCTACAATAGGCATCACCGCTTTCTAACACCCAATCATCCTTACAGACGACTGAAAAAAGCTTTTAATGGAAGTCAAGAGCATGATATTGTGCCGATACTGTTTACTGGTGAGCAGGTATATCAGCAGGTTCAACACCTGAATACTGTATTTGGGAAGACCCAAAAGAAGGATAAAAGTAAGAGTTGCATATGGAAGAAGAGGTTCATTTTCTTTGATCTTCCGTACTGGTCTAATCTTGACGTTAGACATTGTATTGATGTTATGGATGTGGAGAAAAATGTTTGTGACAGTGTGATTGGGACGCTCTTTAACATTCAAGGCAAGACGAAGGATGGCTTGAATACCCGTCAAGATCTAGCTTATATGGGCATACGATCACAGTTGCATCCAAGGTCTGATGGGAAGAAAATTTACTTGCCCCCAGCCTGCCATACTTTGTCCAAGAAGGAGAAGATAAGTTTGTCAGTGTCTTCGTCGGGTGAAGGTTCCACAAGGATACTCTTCAAATATTAAAAGCCTTGTGCAGTTGAAGGAGCTTAAGCTTGTAGGGTTAAAGTCTCACGATTTTCATGTGCTCATGCAACAATTGTTAGTCGTGGCTATACGAGACATCTTGCCAAACAAAGTCAGGTTAGTGATAACTCGCCTGTGATTTTTCTTCCATGCTATATGTAGCAAAGTCATTAGTCCTGTCAAGTTTGATGAGTTGGAAAATGAGGCCGCAATTATACTGTGCCAGTTGGAGATGTATTTTCCCCCTGCTTTCTTTGACATCATGATTCACTTGATTGTGCATCTGGTCAGAGAAATCAAATGTTGTGGTCCTGTTTATCTACGATGGATGTATCCGGTTGAGCGGTACATGAAGATCTTAAAAGGGTATACAAAGAATCTATATCGTCCAGAAGCATCTATTGTTGAGAGGTACATTGCAGAAGAAGCCATTGAATTTTGTTCAGAATACTTAGAGAAGGCTAAACCTGTTAGCCTTCTCGAGTCTCGGCATGAAGACAGAGTGGGTGGTAAGGGTTCAAGAGGACTGCATGTGATCACTCCAAGTGTAGAACATTTGTTACAAGCTCACTTGTATGTCTTGAACAACAGTAACAAAGTTTTGCCATACATACTTAAGCATGAAGCTTTAGTTGAATAGAATAATCCAAAAATTTCAAAGAATTGGGTGTTAAAAAAGCATAACAAGATTTTCTGTGATTGGTTTAAAGATACAATCTTTGTAGAAGAGAATGCTTCAGAAACATTAAGAAATCTAGCAGATGGGTCTAAAAGAAATGTTATAACTTGGCAAGGATACGACATAAACAAGTATTCATTTTACACAAAAGCACAAGATGACAAAAGTACAATGCAGAACAGCGGGGTCACCCTAAGGGCTGAATCTCAACACTTTGCAAGTGTCAATGACGCCAATCCCTGTGTAGCTTCCATCCCTTACTTTGGGTTCATTGATGAAATTTGGGAGCTTAACTATGTGAAATTTACGGTATGTGTTTTCAAATGTAAATGGGTTGACAGCAACACCGGTGTGTGCACCGATGATATAGGATTTATGCTGGTAGACCTAAAGAAACTTGGTTACCACAATGACCCTTTCATCATGGCAGAACAAGCTAGACAAGTATTTTACGTGCAAGACCCTTGTGATGAAAGGTGGTGCGTTGTTCTACAGGGCAAAAGAATTGGTGTTAATGTAGAAGATGATGATTCATACATGGACACCTATGTTAGTCCCTTGACCGCTCAAATCACTCCTAACGTTGTCGGAGACGAAGAAGCTGACGACGTTCATGCTAATCGTAATGATCATGATGAAGGAGAATTGATTAACATCGTCTAATGTAATTTTCTGCAGAGACAGAGGTCACCAAACCAAGTAAGTGACAACTACATTTTTTTCTGATTGAGGCATCGGTATTTTGTTTTAGATGGCATCCTTAGGACTTCATACAGCTCATGTTTGTCTCCAGTTTCATCATCCACCACCCTTGTCTTCTCTGTCTTCTCACGTTTATTGTTGTTAAACCCATATTTATGCTTTCTTCCCTTCATGTCTTGTTTTATCACAACTTTAGCCGAATCTCCTATCTTCAGCACAGTTGAATCTCCTGTCTTATTCTCCAATGACACACTTTGATGGCCTGTATATCTTTTCTTCATATGTTCTAGTGCTTCAACTTCAGAATGCATAAAGCAATCTGAATTTTCCAGTGATCACCAAAGGCTTCTGCATCAGCATTGACACTCTCCACCCTCTTTGCTTTATGCTTTTGTGCTGCATTCCGTGCTTCCTCCGTATAAATCTCACATTTATTAGAGGTTGCACTAGAACGATCAGCACCAATCTGTGCTTCTTCCTCGTCTACCAACTCAATATCTTTCCTTTCAACTTTTGTTTTGTAAATTACAGTGTAGTTTACAAAAGCAAAGGTGAAACGAAAGATATTGAGCTCGTAGAGGAGGAAGAGGCACAAATTGGTGCTGATTCTTCTAGTGAAACCTCTAATAAATCTAAGAATTATAAGGAGGAAGCACGGAATGCAGCACAAAAGCATAAAGTAAAGAGGGTGGAGAGTGTCAATGCTGATGCAGAAGCCTTTGGTGATCACTGGAAAGTTCAGATTGCTCTATGCATTCTGAAGCTGAAGCACTAGAACATGTGAAGAAAAGAGATACAGGCCATCAAAGTGTGTCATTGGAGAATAAGACCGGAGATTCAACTGTGCTGAAGATCAGGACGGTGTCGAGGACACTGTCTGTGAGAAATACGACATCAGCAAAGAAAAGTGGGCCCAGTTTTGCTAGACTCGCAGAGACCCTTCTTGGGAGGTATGTTCCTTGCCATTTAACTTGTTTTTCAAAAAAGTTGATGTTTTTATACTTCATTCTACCAATTTGAAACATTATTGTTTAATTTTTTCAGGATGTGCGCAAGAAGGCATAGGTCATCCAGAAGCAGAATACTGCCCCCCACGTTTTGTCTCGTGGGGGTTATGACTATTTGGAGCAGAAGCTCCTGGCTGAGAAGACGAAGAAGAAGCTAAGCAGCACAGTCAGGAAGCGTTGATGGCGTCATCGACCCTCTATCCTCGGTCAGACGCCATGTGAAGTGGAAGATGGCCCGCACAAAGAAAACAGGGGAGATGACGACTGAGGCCGCAAAGGAAATCGCTGAGAAGATCGTATGTCATTTTCAACTAACCATTACAATTATATTTCAATATTTTGTGAATGCCATGTACCACTGTGTGTTTTCTGTGCAGGATTCCTTTGAGGAGCAGGCCACACAGGGATCCTTCATCCCCCATGGACGTCAGGATGTTCTCGCTGCTGCTATTGGACGTCCAGAGCACCCTGGATGTGTCCGTGCTGCTGGAGTCGGTGTCACCATTAAGCAATACTTTGGATCGGCTCCATAGACGTCCCAGAGCTCTTTCTCCCTGCCTCTTGAAGAATTGCAGCAGCTGACCCAGCAAATCAGGGACCAGCTAGAGGAGTCCATCATAGAGAGAGTGACGCGGCAGGTCATGGCATCCTTCAGCCAGATGCAATCCCAGCTTCAGTCGTAGATGCAATCTCAGGGACTTGCACTGCCTCCTGACCCTCTGGTTGGTCCCTCCGGTCCTTGAGTGAGCACAAAGGGGAGTTGTGTTGATCCCTCAGGAAACGACCCTGAGACGGGTGACTCTGATAGGTGCGGCTTGTACATAGAAGCAGATCCTGCCTGCCTGGTTGCCATGGGGAGAGTTTGTGAGGGATCCACTGTTGTTCATAAAACTCCTTTGTTGCTTGGCCAAGTAAAGGTGTGTGGAGGAGGTTACAGATGCAGATGCTCCAGTTCTTGTACCCACTGATGAAGTTTCCTTAGTGGGGCAGATACTTCACACCTTCCTTGCTTGACTGACACATCTGGTCAAGTCTTTATCACAGTAGGTACTTATTGTCCTTACTATATGTTTCTTCTTTTTAAATTAATTCATTAAGCATGCCTCAAATTAGGCTATTTAACTTTGTTTCATGAACAGGTAGTTGTGTCTCTGGCAAAACCACCTTCAAAGCCCGATCTGGAGGTCGATGATCCGCTTTATCTGATGACATTGATGATCCCAAAGCTTTTCTTGAGGCCTTATCAGGTTAGATGGGATGCCATCGTGTTCGGGGTCTTTAATCCAGATTTCCCCTCTACATAAAGCACGAAGACCTCTCCGAAATCGCACACGGTGGTCAATGTCTCAGCATATCAGTGTTACAGTTGTGGATTCTGTAAGTCATTTTATATTACTTTTAATTGCCTAAGTTATTGCTTTCAATTCATAAATATTTAACTTTGACTTAACATAAACAGGCATCTCACTGAAACATGTATGCGAGCGGGGAATTCTGATATGTATGGATTCCTCGAGCCACAGTCCATTCAGAGGTCTGGGCTATCGCAGTTTGAGTCTGAAAGTTACATAAAGACTTGGAAGCAGAGTTCAAAACACGATATCTATCTTGGAGCCTACCTAAATGGGTAAGTCACAAAATAACTGAATTTAATTAATGTTTACTAATGTACTAACCCATATTAATCTCCACTGCAGCGGACACTGGCAGATGGTGGTCATCCTGCCCAAGGAACACCTAGTTTTCTGGTTTTGTTCATTGCATAACAGGCCAGAAAACTACCTTAAGGGGATTATTAATAGGTTAGTGTTCTTTTCAATACATTTGCATTGAAATACCTCAACATACAACACCAGTTTTTAATTGTTACTCATCTGGAACAGTACTTTAAAAGGTCTTGATGATGCTCCACAGCCTAAATCAAAGTCTCCTGCTAGGTGGATTGTCGTCAAGGTACATCATTTACATAAAACTTCCACTTATATATATTTCTTTATGTGTATGTACACTAGTTGTTTAATTAATATCCAAATTTCATTATGTATTTAGTGTAATAGACAAAAAGGAAGTACTGAGTGCGACTACTATGTGATGCACTAGATGTCCACCATCATTTTAGGAACTTTTAGGAATAATTGGGAAGCGGTAAGTTTATTTCAAACAAAATCTATTTATTTATAATTTGTATTACATTATTAACTTATTATGATTTATTTCATCATGCAGTATTTTAATGATCCTAGACCATTAGAGCCAGAGAGATTAAAGGCATTGCGGATCCAGTGGACACAGTTTTATCTCCGAGTTAGAGATCAGGCCTAGGATTTAGGGACATTATCTTTAGTTTAGTTTACTTTGGTTTAACATTTTTGACATTTTCTATGTAATATGAACATTGAATTCATTTGATGATTGTTCTTTATGATAAATCAATAATTTGATGTTTATTATCATTAAAACTGCTTGAAAGCAGAATAAAATGTTTATTTGCTGTGAATTGGGCTTGAAATTGCATTTTACAGGTACAATTTTGGGTTTACTGTAAAAATAGAAAGTATATATAAAAAAATACTTGAAAACAACATTGGTTATTAACAAAAATCGATGTTAATATGGTAAACAACATCGGTTATTTACAAAAATCGATATCGTCATGAACCTTAACATTGGTCATACAGAAAACCGATGTTAACTTTTATACATTAACATCGGTTATTCATACATAACTGATGTTACCGTTTCTATATTAACATTGGTTATTTATACATAACCGATGTTAATGTACAAATGTTAACATCGATTAAATAACCGATGTTAACATTTGTACATTAACATCAGTTTTCTATGAATATCTGATGTTATATCCAAAGATGTACAACAAATAAGTATATGCATCATCAACGTTGACATCGATTTTCTACTGAAACCGATGTTAATGTAATATGTTAACATTAGTTTTCGTAGAAAATCGATGTTAATATATTACATTAACATCGGTTCTTCTAGAGAACCGATGTTAATATATAACATTAACATCGGTTTTACTACAAAACCGATGTCAACTTTCGTCATGCATACACTTTTTTTGCTGTACTTCTTTGTGTTTAACATCGGTTATTTAGAAAACCGATGTTATCATATTTATGTTAACATCGGTTTTTGAAAACCGATGTTAACGATGATACATTCAACATCGTCACTTTCAACATCGGTTTTAGAGCCGATGTAGAATGCCCTAAATAACCGATGTTGAAAGTGTAATTTCTAATAGTGTGGGTCTGTAAATTTGGTTTTGTTTCTTTGATTGATAAATATGGGAAAGATCCAATGCTTCCTATTTCCTTTATTTTTTGGATTTATTTTCATTATATTGTTTTAGAATTCAGTTTTGATTTGATAGTGAAAAATAACATAATGTATATTTGTTTGGTTAGTGTAATTCATTGATGCACTGGTGGTATTGAGTGATAATGCATGCCATATATCCTTAGTTAAATACATCTACATGATAAACATGCTATTTTTTTTTCATATGTTGTCCTAATAACTATAATTATAACTTCTCATTTGTTTCCCTTGTTCTGAAACATTGATAGATCTTTTCAATAGGGAAAAAACATCTAAGCAGTTAATGTTGTTATTAATTTTGATTTTCCAAAGAACTCAAAAACTTATTTGCACAGGGTATGTTTGAATTCCGCTTTCTCCCTTATCTTGATAATGTGATTATGTGTTCTTATGAATTCTCTGTTGATATACAGGTCGATCATTCGGGGAGGTTTGAACACTTAGGTTTAGTGGTGAACTTGGTCACCTATGAGGATCGCTTCAATTTGTAAGTATTTTTGTCAGCTATGACTAATTTCAGAGATAACTCTTGTAGATTTCTCATGTGTTTCCATTTATTTTGTCTAGATATAGGATTAAACAAGAACTTGGCACTGAAATAAAACAAATTCCACCACACATTGATCAGGCAATATATTGCCGATAACTAGTGGTAAATACCCGGATTGTATTCACAACCGTGGTGACTAGCATTGATAGGTGATAGAAATTTTTTTCTTTTCATATGACAAATGAAACTGAATGTGTGTATGTTATTATTTATAAATGTTTGCAAGTTGGTTTCCTTGTAAGAAATTAATCTTTCCCACAAATGGAAGTTGATGTCAAAATTTCTAGTTAGGGAAAAAGGATATGGCTTGTAACACGTTTTGCTACCACTTCTGTTTTCAATCTATTTCCCTTTCTATATGAACTAAGCCAAGTTTAAGCAACAAAAAAAATTACCTTAATATTTTTTATTTTGTCTCTTAGGGGGATTTCAATTGATTGTATATATGGTTTATGTTTTCTAATTTTTATTTAACTATTCATTTTACTTGTGAACCTAATGTCTATTAATATTGCTCCACAACATTGTTTTCACCTTTTGTTTTTCTTTAATTGAAATTAATATAACTTCAAGCTTTAATGTGGGAAAATGTTTTTGCTTAACTGTTAGTCAAGAACTGGATAATGAAATAGAAAAAGGGGTGGGGGGTGGGTAAAGGGAAAAGAAAATTTGTGAAAAGCATATGAGTGTGCTTTTAAGAATTTAAAAGTGATTTAAAGAATTCTTTTCATAATGAAGATCCAATTTTATCTCAAAACATTTTTTATGGCAAGCTTTACAATTCATCATGGATTATCAATTATCTATTATTAATGTATATCTATATTCCCTTATCAATACTTTATTTTGGAGTAAAATATCAAGTTTTATATACTTGACATAACATATTGCCGTAATTCTATTCAATTATCAATGATCCATTATATTAATGAAGTTCAAAATAGATTCCTTTGTTTCTTTAATAAAAGCATATAATTCTAAGGCAGATAGTTTCGTTAATTTAGGTCTTGCTCAGTCAGTGGTCTGGGATGCCATGGTGCCTTCAAAAAAGAGGACACATGTAGGTCGTCCAAAGCCTTTGTATGTTGAGAAGCTCATGAGAGACCTATGCACTATTCTTCACGAACAACAGTCTTATTTTTCTGCATCTTCTGAAGAGGATCTTCTTTTTGAAAGTGACACGCCAATGGTATCGGTTGAGATAGGACATGGAAGCATCCTCATAAGGCATCCTAGCTCTATAGCTCGTGATGAAGAGTTTGAGGCTAGCACTCTCTCAGTTGATAATAAACAATGCCTAATGAATGAAGCATATTCATTTTCTAGTACCATTCCTATGTATAGTGATTGCAATAACATGAACTTCTCATCTCATAGAGTTGAAAAGATCAAAAACTTAGTTGGCCAAATCATGCAACAAGAGAAACTTGAAAGACATGTTTTCCCAGACCAGTTTACAATTTTTCATTATTCTAGTCAGTTACGTAGGAGCATTGATATAATAAAAAAGAAGTTTCATTTTGTTTATTCATGGCTGAAAATAGACAAATTCTTCTACTAGCATAAATTTAGGGGTATGAGGATCTCAACATGTTTATAGATTTTCATTATACTTGTAGAAATTAGAGATAAGTGTGTGGAAATTGTTTTGGTAACATAAAGTTTACTTTTTTTTTTTTTAATTTCAGGGACAAGTCTTAGCTTGAAAAACTACAAGTTCATAGAAATTATGATCCACCATTGCGTTCAATAAATTTAAATGTGCGTTGAACATGTTTTTGCATCAATACTATCAATAAAATTGGATCTCCCTCTTGCTCCCCCCCCCACTCTCTCTCTCTCACACACACACATATTATGTTTCATAATCTTTTATTAAATTCTCCATTCATGTAACTACTCTCAGGACTTTCAAGATAACATTTGAGTTTTAAATATGATTTAAATTTGTTTTGAGAATAAATTGTGAGTATCTAGCTCTTATATATACCTTTTGTTTTTTGTTCTTTCATTGAAGATTAGATGGAGAACCCTAAAGAAAATAACAAGGTAGAGAACCCTCATACGGTGAATGCAATTTTGCGTCCAACTTTTGTCTTTTCTGCTAAAAACTAGCTAACGAAGTCGGAGATGCAGAAGCTGATATGGATCCTGATTTGGAACAACAAATATTGGATCCTACATTAAAAAGGTTTGTTATCTGATTTAAGTTTCAATTTGTTCTTGCAATAAGAAGGTTTTGTTTACAGGCATGCCATTTAATGTCTTCTTTAATTTCTTTTTAGAATATTGTCAAATTGATTTGCTACCCAAAGATCAAGGGAGAAGAAGAAAAATCATTTAGCCAATTTGGAGATTCAAAAGAAAACTTTTGTGGTGAATAATGTTATTAGTTTTTTTGGAATCAATGTTATTGACAAGGTTATTTGAATATTTAATTTTTAACTAAGTTGAATGATGTCGTATGATCTACATGATGTGATCAACCTTATTTAATGAGGTAGGACTATTTTTGTTGTTGTATTATTATAATGCATTTATATATGTGTGTGTACATATGCATAATGGAATAGCCCAAAAACAACCACTAGAAGATTTGTACCAAAACAAGAGGTAGGCTCAGATAGTAGAAGAAGAACCTTTGTACCAGGAAATTGATATTCTTAAGAATTATTCAATGTTCAAAGATGGTAATTAATGTTAATTCCCTGGCTCTAATCCCCATCTTATCTTATCTTCAACATGTTATTTTTTGTATGTGTATGCATGCAGAAAATACAGTTGTGTCATTAACCCAACTTGCAAAACATGATTTATTAGAGATAATTTCACTAATTTTAAGGATTTTTCTTATCAACTGAAATTGAGAAGAACAAAAGCGAAGTGAATAGGAAGAGGGAACTACGACTGATAGAGCAACAAGAGGAATTACAAGCACGATTGGTTAATTTGAATATTGGTCCACAAGAGCCTATGTCCAATTATCCAATCTCAAATTATTATGCAAACTCATATCCAGGTAACATGACTCGTATTAATTTTATTTAGCTTTGCATCCATTCACATAAAATTGTTTCACGTCAATAAATTATTTCTTCATTTTTTTGTCATTAAGAGATTTTAAAAAAAGATTATTTACAACTATTACTAGTATAGAATGGTCCAGTTACATGTAGGAGATTCTTATATACTCTTCAAATAGAAAAATTGTTAAATTTTTATTATTTAATGTATGTGTGTGTGTGTAACACATAACTTACAATATTAAAAATATTGTACTAGCTACTTTTGTATGTATTTTTTTGTGTACCAGATATTATTGTGAATAAGACAACAAAAAATGGTCCTGATGTAGATTGCAAAATCTATTGTCATTTGTCTTCATGTATGATTAATTAATGTGAATTCGAGATATTGTTTTTTCTTAGTGCATGTTCCTATAAAATTGTTCTTGACTTAAGGAAGCTTCTTTAATCCATTTTTTTTAATCAAAATAAATTAAACTAGATTTACAATGATTTAAGAGTACAATGAATTTTATATTAAATCAATGCAAAAATGTTCTCAATTTCTCCCCTAATTAGTAAGCTTATCAAAGTTAGCCGTATCCCACAACAAAAATTAATCATACAAGCAAATCTTAAACTGTATATGCTTTTTTATTATTCATTGCTTTGTTTCTCATACTCTCAATATGTTATTTCTTCTAATTCAAATATGTATTCCATTAAAATTGACATTTAAGTTGTTTGTTTGCTTTAATGTAAAAAAAATAGTTAATGGTATGCATGGTTATATATGTCTTAAAAAGGCTATTTTCTAGGATGGTTTTTAGACAACCGTCCCAGAAAGTACACATTCTAAGACGGTTTTTAAAAATTGTCTTTAAATGTGTCCTTTTTTAACATTTTAAAAAAAGAACATATTCTAAGACGGTGAAACAACAATCGATGTAGAATCCAACATATTCTCTAGTAGTCCTTTGATTGGCATGAACTGTTATGATGGATCCTGAATATGAAGGTAACTTCATGGCTAAATAAGGGGTAGATATTATTGCTCCCAATGCATTTAAAGAAGGTCGACCAAGCATTATGTTGTAGAAGTTGTGGGCATGTACTATCCCATATCAGATTTTCAAGTCTTTTTGTTGTGGCCCGTCATGGCCAAACTTGGTGCACAACCATATGCATCCCTTGGTTCTGACCTTCTCTACGGTAAAACCAAATAATGGATCGTCATGAAGGAGGAGTTCAGACTCTAGAATTCCCAACTACCAGAAAGTGTTCCAAAATAGAATGTTTGTCAAACTACCTTGATTGATTAATGTTTTTTCTTTTTCACAATGCAGTTAGTGATTTCCACACTTATCACCTCCGAATCATCTCAGACTGAGTTTATTTCTTTGAAATTAACTACTGTGAAGGTAATCAATGGCATACTTGATGCCTTGTCAGGGGAGACCATGTTAATTGATTGAACCTGTCGAAGGTGTCTCTTTTGGGCTGAGGTCGTTGCCCTTCCTTCGACAAATCCTCTTGCAATGGTGTTGATAACACATCTAGGTTGGTTGAGGGATTTTGCTTCCCTTTCTCTAGACCGGCTTTGGCTCCTATGTCTTTCAGTTTTGGGAGCACGGTCTCGGTCCCTACCCTTGTTAGGGTCTTGCCTATAAGTATTATTAGGCTAATAGGATTGAAGTTTATGAATAAAATCCTTCAGGTGTCTGAGTTTGATGAGGTCTTCAATCTTGTTTTTCAAAACACTACATTCCTCAATGGAGTGTCCTCGGTTGCAATGATATCGTCAACGCTTGGAGAAATCGGCTAGAGGTGGGGTGTTTTCCTTTTTTGGCATAGCGAGGATCTCGGTGGCTAGAGCTTGATCTAGGATTCAAGATCTGCTTACGGTGAAGGGGGTGTACTGAGCATAACGAGGTTCTTAGGGTGGGCGATCCCTTCATCCATCGTCTCTTGCCTTACCTAAGTTTGGCTTGTAAGCTTCCTTTTTAGTTGAGGTAGCCTCGGCTCGTGCCTATTTCTTGTACTAAGTCAATTTCTCCATTTGCATGTATTTGGCTGTTCTCCTTCACAGCTTATCCATGTTAGACGTAGGCTTTTTTCATAGACTATTCATGAAAGGACGTAACCTTAGTGTCGTTATCAGATGGTGCATGGCAACTATCGCATCCAAGGTTTGGATATTCAATGCAATTTTGCTGAAATGTTCCACGAATGCCCGAAGTGGTTCTCTCTTATCCTGTCGGATATTGACCAAAGCTACTGATGTCAGATGATTAGACCAGCTGGTTGCAAATTGTGTTCCAAATTGAGCTACCAGCATATCAAAGGAGTCCACCGTATTGGGAGGGAGACGAGTGAACCAGTGGAGGGCTTGACCCTTCAAGTGGGAAACACTTAGCATAAAAAAAACATCATCTGTAGTGTACAAGGTGACTTGTGTGACATAAACATCAAGGTGCTCGTTCGGGTTAGTAGTGTCATCGTACTTCTCAATGGTAAGGTTCTTCTAGTTGGAAGGAAGAGCGACTTCCATGATATTGGGGACGAAAGGATTTTTGAATTGTTGTAACTACTTTCCTAACATATTCGTGGATTGCAGGTGTGTGTCTTGTCATACACTAGCATTGGTGGCCTTTGGAATTTCAAACGTCGTCAATTGTGCCTCTGCTCCCACAAATGGGTCACATTCAGGTTGCCGGGTGTGGTTGGCCTCTTGCAATTGTGTGTTCTCCTACTGAAGGGTGATAATTTCTTCAACACGATGCCAACGCATTTCTGATACTTGGGCTTAGAGTATCCTGACTGTGGAGGATAGATCGGTCTGATCCTTGACATGGACTTCCTCACGTTGATGATTTGCTAGTAAATTTGTCGTTGTTATGCTGATTCCTATACGCGTGATTGCCATAACTCTTGGCCCAAGGACTATCTTACTTAGCCCCACAGTGGGCACTAAAATGTTTCTATCAAACCATGATTGAATCGTATCTCTTCTACTGAAAGGTCTTTAGGCTTATCATTTTCTTCTGTATGTTCTGAATGGGTAGGTGAAGGGCGAGGGATACCTACAAAAAGCATTTGAATGCTCAAGTTACGATTCGACTGAGACTGATATGTACAATTAGTCAAAAGAATATTTAATGCTTAAGAATTGAACAATGTGTTTAGGGGGGTCTCCCTTTTTATACAAACCTTTGTAGGTCTTGAACCGTGGGCCTCCATGCAAGAATTATCATCTAGGTAATTCTTTCCTAAATTGGGGTTAGACTATCTAAACCTCTTTTTTCCCTTAATTAAACCGTATTGCTTTATTAGGGGTTTAACAACTTTTGTCTGTGGAGTGATTGAGATTCTCTTGTGCCAAATAGGTATTTGGTGAGATCGAATAAGAGGTATCAATCCTACCAAATACTTATCCGGTATAATTTGATTTTCTATATAGTTTATGATTCTATTCAGATTGAAAAATCAGTTATTCGTTAATATAAGAAAGTAATACAGGATTTGATTCACTATTAGCTTTTGGTTTTTGCTTTTCGTGGTCATCATCTAACATAATCAAAAGCATAATTGGCCAGTTTGCACCATAGCTTCCACCTGTACACATGCTTTCTCGTCTCCCTGGCAAGCCAAGAGGTTTATGCAATCATTAATCAAGTGGAAAGGAAAAAAAAAAAAGTCAGGCTGCGACAATCATCTTGTTGATTTAACATTTTCATATATAAACGCAAGTTATTGAACTCCAGGGTTAATCATTGGAATTTGATTCCATAAATAAATACTCAATATTAAAAAAATTACAAATAATTGTTAATTTTAAAAAATTAACGTTCAAAATTATAATAATAAAAAAATTATAGACTGACAATATCAAAAAAATTATGCAGCCATTTAATAACAACCATTATATAATAGATTTATTAACATTTAAAATAATCCAAACTATACTTTATGATTAAATAACGATAACTCCAATATACATATGCATTATAAATTACAAAATCATCAAAATCTACTCTCCTTTTTAACCTTTTTAACTTGTACATCTCACTCTTCTATAAGGTGTACATCTCACTCTTCTATAAGGTGTACATCTCACCTTCCTACCTTCCAACAGTCGGATCAATTATTAATATTTTTTTATACTTTTAATTTAGAATACAAGGTTGATTCATACACAATTTTGTTTAATCTTACGTAGTTTGACTTTTCTAAATTTAAGGGTTTTTTATGAAATAAATAAATATTACAGTATTAATGTGGTTGGTGTTGGCTTTAACAAAAACAGGTGAACCCGGACAATTATTTTTGAATTATAGATCAATCTTGCAGCACGGCAGAGAGATAGGGTACACTTGGCTTTAAACTTTATAAGGCAGATAATGTACACTTTTCTAAACATATATTTTACTATTATTAGTTAAAATTTATTAAAAATTATAAAATTAGGATAGTCATAAAAGGACAAAATATATTTTTAGTATATGTACTTTAAGTAAAATTTGATTTTAGTTCTCAAACCTCAATTTTAATAAATTTAGTTCTTAAACTTTAAAAAAAAGTAATAATTTTTGTTTTTTCTCAAAATCATTTGTGACGATGGAAGAGAGATTAATACCAAATTTTCTTTTATTAAAAATATAAAGACTAAAAACATATTTTATCTTTTTTTAAGAATATTTCAAGTGTGTTTCTGATATTTTTTTGTCAGGTTTAATCTACATCTATAGCCATAATAACTGGCAAGCGAAAAACTAATAAATTTTTATCCATAACTTTCCTAGTAATGCATGGAACGTGGGCGCTCTCAACGATTGACCACTGACAGATAAGTTTTTCTAATCTAATGCTCTTTGAAAGGAAGTTGTGAACTCAAATCAATCGTAGATACATGGAAATAGTGACATAGAAGGATCGTTGACCTTCAAAAACCTGTGAACATGTAAACATAATCTAACGTTGAGAAAATGGAATGTATTCACATGCAGTGCCTCATTGGCCTTTCTTTACTTAATCCGAAATACAAGTCTTTCCTTGATTCAAACGCAACTCTTGATTTCTTAACCCCTCCCCTTCCTTCCCCTCGTTGACTTTCTAACATAATATCTTTCAGCAGCAAAAACCAACCAATACTTCATTCCTAGTGAATCTCATATTCTCATCCATCACCATGGCTAACATAAACACTTTTTTCAACCCCTTTCAATTCAAAACAATCTTCTAGCAAGCACTTTTTCATGATTTCATTATCATCAACAAGATGAACAACACAACCGATTCCGGATTCCTCGGGTCCAACAACATAAGTGGCTTTGGCATGGGGATAGGAATCTCAATTGGGATTCTTCTGCTCATCACAACCATCACACTCACCTCCTACTTCTGCACCAGGGCACAAGTGCCAACTCCTCCAAGGAGAAGAGGAACAAGTAATTCCAATCCACAATTCCTTGAGCCACACCACACAATAGTTGATGTTGGCCTTGATGAAGCCACAATCATGAACTACCCCAAAATGCTCTACTCTGAAGCCAAGCTAAGGAAATCTGATTCCACTTCAACAAGCTGCTCCATATGTCTTGGAGATTACAAAGGTTCTGATTTGCTAAGGGTGTTGCCTGATTGTGACCATGTCTTTCACCTCAAGTGCATAGACCCTTGGCTGAGGCTGCATCCAACTTGTCCTCTCTGCAGAACATCACCAATTCCGACACCTCTCTCAACTCCTCTGGCCGAAGTGATCCCTTTAGCAACCAGGCGAGATTAATTCATTGTTTGAAATGTGTTTTTTTTTTTTTTTTTCTAGACCACAAATATTCTTTGCTGGAGACAATCGTATTTGAGTCGGGTAGGATCTCTATGGGATAGTTTGAAATGTTTTTGAAATGTTTTTGCATTGTAGTATTAGTACACTAAGGACTAAGGTTGAGGATTATCAAAATTTCATAAAGTACTTGATTGATTGATTCTATATTGTAAATTCTTCTCTTGTACCCTTTTTCAAAAAAAGAAAAAGAAATGTTGAAAATTGATACATATTGGTTCATCGTGAGTAGAAACTAGAAACTCCTGCAATTTATGCTTCATTTTTTTTCTTTTGCTTTAAGTTTTGTGTACACAGAAACAATTCATCTTTGTAAACCGGTTTGGGAGCTTGAGAACCTGGCAGAGTAATCAAAATTAGATGCAGTTCTATAGGTGTTCTTTGTACTGTTTTTTTAATCAAAATTAAAGTTTCATCTCAGTATTTCGCATAATAAAGAATTACATTAAACGTCAACATAAATTATCCAGGTAAAACTCCAATTCTAACCGAATAGTAATGCCTAAAAGGCTAAAACACCTTAGGATCTGCATGTAAGTTTTCCCCTTCTTAAAACTGGTCTATTGAGAGAACATAGGAACATCTATTCCTATTAGATTCTGCCTTTTAGACAAGTCCAACACCAGCTTATGTTATCAAACAAACAGTTAATACTCAAGGAATATTGATTAAAGTACAACATATAGGCTATAGCCGCTTAATTTCTTAGACGTTTAACATATGGTTGTTAAATTAGTACATATTTTCCCTAACTCCAAACAAAGAAAAGGAAAAAAGAAAGATAATCAAAACAAGAGATATTTCTTTTGCTTGCTGTATACAGCCAGACAACAGAGCCACAAGCATAAACCTGCTCAACTTTAATAGCCTCTAAATTCTAACCGTTTTTCTTTTGTCCTAAACATCAGGGTATATGTAAACCACAAGCCTTTGCAGATATAATGAAATAACAGAGCCATACAATTGTAAAATTACTTATTATCTATTTCAAAATGGAATAAAAATCCAGATTGAATGTTAAAAATAGATAGGAAAATAGAACATGAAGCAACATAATTTTTTGGTACTCATTCAATAAACTTATTTATAAATACTTATAAAAGTGAAAATAAGACGATAAAATAAATTGAGTTTCTCACCAAAGTTAAAATTACTTTATGCACCTTAATTTTTGGATAAATACAAAAGTTAATTTTAACTTATGCGAGAATTAAAACCATGAATTACCAATGAAATTTCTGATCCATAACTGCAAAATTTGTGTCATAACACAGGAACATATTGAAGCTAAACAGTAAGAAAATAACACTAAAAAACGCATTAAATGCTCTGCTATGGATCCACCATAGGAATTCTCTGCACAATATTGCTGCTAGCAACATTCAACATTTTGTGTAATGTCTAGTGTTAATAGCTTTTATGTTTTTTTGTTTTTGTTGAATGTGTGAATAGCTTAGTTTCAAAAAGTATTTGGGATCAAATTCTCTGTCTAGCAATACAGTTCTATCAACAAATTATAGTTTGGATACAATTTTTTTCTCGAAGAAATGATAGGTTTGAGAATGTAAATGGAGAGTACCTTAAAACCATTTAGGTTGTTGCTAGGTGCACCCAGCAATATTGCTGGTGCACCTAGCAATTATGTGAAGTTACACAATTGGCCCTTATAATAAAATTAATAAATTAAATTTTTTTAATGAAAAAGCCTTTCTGTTTGAAAATTTCTTCCACGACCCAAAGCTTCTTCTTCCTCCTTCGATTTCTTCTTCTTCTTCCGCGACCCAAAGCTTCTTCACCTTCGAGTTCTTCTTCTTCCGCGACCAGAGCTCCACGCGTCTAGTAGTCTTCTCCGCGCGTCCAGGTCTTCTTCTCCGCGCGCGTCGTCCTCTATTGCCGGCATTTGAAGCTTTGAAGCATTCGTGTTACGCCCTATAGGTTAGTGTTCTAACCTCATTTTTCTCCTTTAATCGCTTTTGATGGCCATAGGGTAGAAGACATGTTTGGTCTGGTTTGGTTTTTCATGGTTTTGTTGCGCGAGGTTGAAGACGAGCCTTCTTCCGCGGAAGGTTCGTTTCTTCCACGTGTGTCTGGGTGCCGTTGGAGGTCGGGCGGAAGATCGTTTCTTCCGCGGACTCCAGCGGAAGATGGAAGATATGGCACTCCCGTGGGATTCCGCGGAAGAACCATCTTCCGCGAGAAGGAAATGTCACGGACTAGATACCCGCGGAAGAAGCTTCTTCCGCGTGTGTCAAAGACGTTCGCGGAAGAGCCATATCTTCCATCTTCCACTGGAGTCCGCGGAAGAAAGGTTCTTCCGTGGGAGTGCTTTTCCTTCCTGCGGAAGAACCTTCTTCCGCGAGTACCTATTTTATAGAATTTTGGATTTTTTTTTAAATTATTCCAGAACCATCTTTTGTTCATATTATTATTTAGTTTGTGTTATTTATATATGCATTTGTATGTGTAAATTGATATTATATTTGGTGTGATTTATATATGCATTTATATGTGTAAATTGAATTACAATTTGGTGTGATTTGAGTAGGATGATTAATGAAGCTAAGTTGTGGGCAGTGTGGTTGTCAATTAGCTAATGGTATTCAGCTAAGGCATTGTGGTTGTCAATTAGCTAACAATTACAACTCAAATATGAATCATAGAAACAACTTTTAGTTGCTTTTGATACATCTTGATATGAAAATTTGATCAAACATGAATCATGGATGTCAAGCTAAACATGCACTGAGTTATGTGGAAGGTGTTGGAATTAATTCGAAGTTGAATTATTGTTACCGGCTTAAGACCGAGTATCGATTCTTTAAAAATAAGAACTAGAGAAAGCGGTAGTGTGCTTTTAAAATTTAAAGAGAATGGCAACTATATTGGTTGGCACGAGTGTCTTATAGATAATGAGCGCGGGTCAACCAATGTGTTTAAAGGATGAAACATTGAAGCCACTTAAAATTAGTTGAATGTAGATGTTTTAGTTAAAAAAACTGGTCGAAGTTAGTCGAAAAGAGATACACCAACAGGTAGATTGTTCCAATTAGGAGTTTTATGATGTTATTTGCTTTTCAGCAAACTTGATTGTTCCAATTAGGAGTGTTGATAGATTGATATGATTCGGATTTGAAAAAAATATGATTGAATTTAATTAGTTCAATTTAGTTTGAATTTCATGATTTTTTTGTCTAATTTGAACTAAACCAACATGATATTGATTTGGCTTCATTGACAATTAAAAAGTTGAAGTATTTGAACTTCTATATTAAGTGGGAGGGGGGCTAAAAACCTATGTCAACCTTGATGTGTTGTAATAAATCAAATAAGACCTATTTTTGAAGGCCAATAATGGCTGGCCAAAAGAAAATTCGTACATAGTCAATGAAGTCATAATCAAAACACCAATTGGTGTTTCTCAAGGAAACCATTGCGTGACATGGTTGTGTCCATTTGGAATATTGGAGTGTGTGGTTGCGGAAACCATAATTTGCATGAACATCATTGATTGCCCGAGAGTTTGATGTGGTAAAACTTAAGATTTTCATATATTCAAAATTTCCAGCATTTGATGTCAATTACTACTTTTGAGCAAAGGAAAAATTGTGAAGCATATGGTGGACATGCCTTTGCCAAGTGGTTTCAGTTGGGTTTATCACCAAGTTCACAAGCTTCACAAATTTATGACCAAGTTCACAAGCTCCTCATATAATTTCTTTGATTTAACTTGAACTTAGAGATGAATTAAAGGAATCTATACCACTGCAATTGATTCTAATAGCAATGTATAAAGGAAAGAAAAATAAACCTTCTGGTTTAATAACTAGAATTGTGTCTTGAGAGAATCACAATGACAGGATTTGACTTCTACTAATCAATTGAATTATATTTGGTGTGATTTATATATGCATTTGTTATATATGCATTTTTATGTCAATTATTTGGATAAATTATGTTGAACTAACTATATAATCTGTGGATTTGGATAAATTATGTGGATTAGTTAGGATTCGAAAGCTTTGTTACACAAATTATTTGAGTGTTTAATTTGACGAATAAAAGTAAATGTTCTTCATGATTTCAGATCATGGTTAGAACACGAGGTCTGCGTCGTGTGGTAGGCACAGGTAGAGGCAGAGACCTTAGTCAGGATGTGGCTGAGGATGTTCCTCGCCGTCGTAGGCCCACTGCCTCAGCACGTAGGCAACGGGTTACCCAGAGAGTCGAGGATGTTCCTCAGTTGGCTGAGGATGTGCCTCATGCGCCTGATGGTAGCCCAGAGAGGACAGGAGCCGCCGATGGTGCTGAGTCTGATCGAGTGGCTAGTGATGGAACAACTGCTGATGATGAGGGGTTCCCCAGTGGGCCACGCGATCCATCTGATTTGATAGGATTTGCTGATCATGTGGCACACAACATATGGAGTGGACAGGTACGTACTTATTTTATTCCAGTAATTAGAAAGTAGTTTCTTTTATTTTGAAATACACAAATTTATAAACTGTTATTCAATTTAGGAGCGACCCGATCTCAAGTTTGTCTCCCATGGTAGGAAAGTAGATAAATTTGGGAGACCGGCTGCTGAGATCGAAGGTATGATTGCGACCACCGGATTGGATCCATTGATCAGGTGTTCTATGATTACTGGCGCGCTGCATTCATTCGAGCCGCTGGCTACATCTGACGCAGTGGCCCTGTTGATGGAACTACTTGAGGTCACCCCAGACGAGGCTCCAGCTGAGACACGTCAGGCAGGTGGGCCTCATGTTCAGTTGTCCTGGCTTTGGGACATGTACCAGAGTAGGTGCTGAGCCAGGCAGTGGGTTGCTGCAGCTCGGGTGTACCTACTTCATTTGGTTGGTTGCACTCTTTTCGCTAACAAGAGTGCAACCCATGTCCATGTTGTGCACCTACAGGCATTCAGAGACCTGGCACAGGCAGGGACATTCTATTGGGGAGCGGCCGCTTTGGTCCACTTGTACGATCAGCTTAACGAGACGTCGCGGGCCCTTACACGGCAGATGGCTGGTTACATTTCACTACTTCAGGTGACTATCGCTGCTTGTAATTTAAATTAAAGTAAAATTCAATCCATGTTTGATTGCTGATGTTGACTTTGTGTTTGTAGTGCTGGATTTACGAGCACTTTCCATCAGTCCACAGGTCTGTTGTTGACGATGGTTATGCTGAGGCTAGCCCACGTGCCTGTAGGTGGCTTACATGTAAGGCCCATATGACCGGGATTAAGGGAGCCCCTTATAGAACACGTATTGATGCCCTGACAGTCACTGATGTCTGTTGGATGTCGTATGCTGAGCATTGGGGAGTTCGGGGCTATGACTTGATCTCCTCGTACATGGGGCAAGTCAGATGGGGTCCGATCATCGTCTACCTTCGACCAGAGAGGGTGGTTCGGCAGATGGGGTACATTCTGACCGTTCCTCCACCATCGGTTCGTGATTCGTTGACATGTACTGATATAGATGACCGGTGGGTACAATTTTCAGATCATGTAGCGCCTACAGGGGAGCTCTGTGTAGTTCCTGGGCAGGTGGCCCCAGACTACATGGAGTGGTTTTTTCAGATTTCGCACCCCTTTGTGACGTCGACGGAGGACACTGTTGAGCTGAGACCTACGCCTCCCCCTCCCACTCATGATGATGACTTCGTGGAGCCACCTATCGCCGAGGTTCCAGTCGCGTCAGATCCCCCTACGCATTCTGTGGTAAGCTGTGTACTTTTTGTTAACTTAATTATTTTTTATAAATTCATACTCACTTGTTATTTTCACTGAGACAAGTTGATTGCACAACACGTGTCAGGATGGGAAGGATTGTTGAGCATTTGGAGCGCGTCATCAACCTCAGGATGGTGACTGCAGGGACTGACTTATATGATATCATGGATCTTTGCCTGAGGATAGCTAGAGATGACGACCCAGATGACAGTCTTAGGTCGCGACAGAGAGCCCGCATAGATTAGGATTTATCTTTTTCATTGTATTTGTTTATGTATTTAAATTTTAGTATTTGTTTTTGTATTTGTTAAAACACATTGACTTAGATAATGTCTCTATTTCTTTATGTATTTAAATTATGTTTTTACTTGAATTGTTAATTTTAGTATTTGTTTATGTATGTCATAAATATAAGTTAGAAATTTTTAAAAATAAGTTAGACATATTAAAAAATAAGTTAGAAATTTTAAAAAAATAAGTTACAAATTTTAATTGATTGAAACAAATAACTTAGAAATTTTAATTGAATGTAATTAATTGGACAAAATAAGTTAGAAATTTTAAGCTATACTGAAAATTATTATATAATTTAAACAACAATAAGTTAGAAATTTCAAATAAAGAAGTTACAAATTTAAAATAAATAAGTTAGAAATTTAAAATAATAAGTTAGAAATTGATTGAAACAAATAAGTTACAAATTTTAATTGATTGAAACAAATAAGTTCCAAATTTTAATTGATTGAAACAAATAAGTTACAAATTTTAATTAAATGTAATTAATTGGACAAAATAAGTTAGAAATTTTAATTTATACTGAAAATTATTATATAATTTAAACAACAATAAGTTAGAAATTTCAAATAAAGAAGTTACAAATTTTAAATAAATAAGTTAGAAATTTAAAATAATTAGTTAGTCATTGAAACAAATAATTTCCAAATTTTAATTTATTGAAACAAATAAGTTTGAAATTTTAATTTAATGTAATTGAATGGACAAAATAAGTTAGGAATTTTAATTTATACTGAAAATTATTATATAATTTAAACAACAATAAGTCAGAAATTTCAAATAAAGAAGTTACAAATTTTAAATAAATAAGTTAGAAATTTAAAATAATAAGTTAGTCATTGAAACAAATAAGTTCCAAATTTTAATTTATTGAAACAAATAAGTTAAAAAATTTAATTGATTGAAACAAATAAGTTAGAAATTTTAATTTAATGTAATTGAATGGACAAAATAAGTTAGAAATTTTAATTTTTACTTAAAATTATTATATAATTTAATCAACAACAAGTTACAAATTTCAAAAAAATAAGTTAGAAATTTAAAAAAATAAGTTAGACATTTAAAAAAATAAGTTAGAAATTAAAAAAAAATGAGTTAGAAATTTTAAAAAATAAGCTAGAAATTTTTAAAAAAATAAGTTAGTCATTGAAACAAATAAGTTACAAATTTAAATTGATTGAAACAAATAAGTTACAAATTTTAATTAAATGTAATTGATTGGACAAAATAAGTTACAAATTTTAATTTTCACAAACATTTATTCCTTATAAGTTTTTTTGCTAAAAGTTGATAATAAAACTTTTATTCCTTTTTGATACATACTACACATTACAAACGAGTCACAAACATAACAAATTGACACACTAAGACATATAACATCGACTAGAACATCATGGACACAAATTTAATTTGAACGAAACATCCTAACATTTAACTAGCATTCAATCATGCAAGGACGTAACCACATCGTCCTCATTTTCCATAACCACTTTACTAAAGAGAGCCAAAATTTCTATTGGCACAAATTGTTTCCAGTAATTAGACTCTACTAGCACCTTTAGCATGTCGTCGTCACATTTCAGCTCAACAATTTCAAATTCTAAAACTTTCTCAGAATACTCCAAATGACTAGGTTGTCGATAAAACAAACGCCTTACAACTTAGGATTCGTGAATCCCATGAGGTGGATTCCCTTTAGGTGCTACTTGTTTAATCAAATCCTTCAGTTGATCTATGCTACATCCTTTTGGAATATCAAATTTTTTTGGATTTATTCCGGTGAACGCGTAACCCACAAAGTTGTTTTGGCGTGGTATGTTCCACCTTCCGTTGTAATATAGAACCACATCATGTGTAGGGATGCTGGGGCGTTCAAGTAAGTTTAAAATTGCATCTGTTGTTCTATCAACGGTACATAACAACTCAATCGGTCCAACAAATGAAAATTGATCATTATACATTAACATGGTGTTCACATCCATGTCATTTTTCAATTGCATACTTTCAAAGTAAATGTTGTTACCTGTATCTTCCACTGGTCGTCGGTAATGAATTTCATCCACAACTTGATTGTTGTTTAGCCGAAGACTGTTGTGTATTCTTCTTTTGAGAGTTGAAAAATCGCATAGGTTTGGTACTCGCATGGGCACTGGACTAGAACTTTGAAAATAAACCCCACACTCGTTGTGAATGACGGTTCCATTTGGAAAAATGAATGCCAACCTCGAGTTCACGATCGTCTGGGACGAAGTCTTTCCTAAGAATGCCATTGTTTATCGAAAATTAATTTGACAAACTTTGAATACCAGTTGTTGTTGAGTACCATGGACATCCCCATCTATCATTTATATAAATGGCTCAACCAGGCACATGGCTTCCCTTTTATCAGACCCGTGACTATTTTACATTGTGAAGCGTAAAACTAAAACAACCTCCTATCACGTCGTTCACTGTCGGGTCACGTCAGTCATTGTCGTATGAGAAAAAAGTTGGTTTCGGGCCATGTAAACTTGCCTAAGTACCCCTGTTCGAGATTTTTTTTAAATTATCTAGGAAAGCTGTGAGACTCTCCAAAGGTGGCCTGTCTCATGTTTGCATGTCAACGAATCCAAAAAAAAAACAAGAGACACCGGTTCATTCGAACAGGGCCTGCAACGGAAGGCCCAAAACTAAAAAAAGTTAGTTTCGGGCCATGTAAACTTGTCTAAGTACCCCTGTTCGGGGTTTTTTTTAAATTATCTAGGAAAGCCGCGTGACTCTCCAAAGTTGGCCTGTTTCACGTTTGCACGTCAACGAATCCAAAAAAAATAATAGGAGACATCGGTTCATTCGAACGGGGACTGCAACGGAAGGCCCAAAACTCAAAAAAGTTAGTTTCGGGCCATGTAAACTTGCCTAAGTACCCCTGTTCGGGGTTTTTTTAAAATTATCTAGGAAAGCCGTGAGACTCTCCAAATGTGGTCTGTTTCATGTTTGCACGTCAACGAATCCAAAAAAAATAACAGGAGACATCGGTTCATTCAAACAGGGCCTACAACGGAAGGCCCAAAACTAAAAAAAGTTAGTTTCGGGCCAACATTTCCTCTTGAGGGACGACACGTGGCCTGCTACTCTGGCCCTTATCTGGCATGTCCATCCTTCTTGGCGCAGCATTTAATTCGTCGTCAGAAATAACTAAAGGACACCTCGCTTGTTTCTCTTTCGGTCGCCACCGGTCTTGCATGTTATCGTCGAAGGCGCCCTTGCGCTTGCCGGCAGAACCTTTTCCGGCGACCTCCTTGCCTTTTCTTTGGTCTTGTTCGTCATTTCTACAGAGAATGCAATGAGACCAACGCCAATTGCATGGTCAGAGTTAGAGAAATGGAGAGAGGAAGAAGTGTGTGACTGGAGTGTGTGTAACTGTGAAGAACGAGGAGTCCAAAATGAATTTTACTGTAAATCATTTGAGGAAAAAAGTGTCTGACACATATCATGTGGTGCGTAGAAGAATCAGCCATTGGTCAACTTGTGAGAGGAAAAAATCATTTAACTAATACCAAATAATCTTAAAATTAACAAAATAATTTAACTAATTAATCCACGGAAGAACCTTCTTCTGTGGTAACCCACGAAAGAACCTTCTTCCGTTGACTCTCGCGGAAGAAGTTCTTCCGCGTAGTTCCACGGAAGAAGGTTCTTCCGTTGACACTCGCGGAAGAAATGTTCCGCGGGCATCCACGGAAGAACCTTCTTCCGTCAACTGCGGAAGAAGGTTCTTTCGTCGATGCCCGCAGAACATTTCTTCCGCGAGTGTCAACAGAAGAAGTTTGGCAAAAACGCTGAAGGGCATTTTTGCCATTTTGGAAATTTGCTGGGTGCACCAGCAATGCTGCTGGGTGCCCCTAGAAAATCCCAACCATATACTTGCAAATATACATATTTATCCCAAATGCTAAATAATTGAGAAGGTCAATGTACAATTACCATTGAATGCATACCATAAAGCTTTCAAATGACATTCCCAAAATTTCTTAATCTAGAAACCACTTCAATGCGTTCAAAATATAGGCTAGCAAGTTCATAATGGCGCGTTTTGTTTGCCAAACGTGAGTATTCCTCTAAATTGAACCCAGCCTTTCCTCTATATCACACCTCATATCATATTTCATATCACATAACATAGCATAGCTTATAACCCATGGATTCAAAAAATGTGCCAAACTTGAACAACATCATTAAAAAGACCAAAGGCCGACAAAAGATCGAGATCAAGAAGACAAGCAATGAGTGTAACCTTCAGGTGACGTTCTGAAAGTGTTACATGAGGGATTTCAAGAAAGCAAGTGAGTTTACCACCTTTTGTGCCATGGATCTTGCTGTAATTATGTTCTCACCTGGTAAACGGGTTTTCTCCTAGCTTCGGCAGCCCCATTGTAATATTCTCATAGTGTGATGTTTTCAAACTTAATAATTTGATTAACATAAAGTTTTTCTCAATGATTTATGACTCTATTGTCCAATGCAAAAAAAAGTTAGATTTAGATAAAAAATTTTAAAATATAAAATAGGCCTTTAAGTAAAGCTAACAAGTCAAGCTAGACTTTCAATAGGTTAGGCCAAGCATAAAAGTAAAACCTATGACAGGTAATAAGTCAAGTTTAGACCTTAAATTTTTTAAATAAGTTATTTATTTAACCAAAGTCTTTTTGGTCCAGCCTATTCCCACCCCTACCCATAATATATTATTTTGTGTTAATATTCGCAAGTATTAACACAATCATGTTACAAACAGGTATGACTATTATGGGCGACTAAGTTCTCAATCTAAATATTTAAGGCAACTACATATTCAAGACTCATACCCTAAACCTTTGATTAAATTAGAATAATCTCACGTCAGTTAATTCACATGTTTGATGATATTTTATATATATATAATTAAATGATATATTCAATTGAATCTAGTTATAAATGATTTTATGATTTTATTTATTATCGTGGTTCTTTATGTAATATAAAAGTTGTTTTATTTCTTCTATCAGTTTCAAGTTCTTTATCTTATATGTTAAGAAATAACACAAAATTTGTACATGTTTTCATAATAACAATTAACTAAATAAATTAATATAGGTATGTAATGTAACAGGGTGTTACACCTTGACTAATCATACTAATAGGAGAAAATTGTAAGTGTACGGTGGTTGTTGTCAAGTAATAAAAATTATCGTTATTATTAATTTATCATGATAAAAAATGAGAGATTTTATTTGATTGAAAGAGAATAATGATAATTGAGAGAGAGATTAAAATAAAACAAAAATATAAAAAAATAAGGGAAATCAAAAGCAAGAACAAATTTCCGGTATTGACATTACCATAGTGATAATTAAAAATCCAAAATTGATTACCTAATTATTAAGAATAAATTCTGTTTAAAGTTGAATTATTTTATTTTAGTTTAGGTTCCCTTTACAAAGATTTTGTGTAATTGAATTGATCCCCACTTTTGTGGTAGTTATGTTGAATTAAACTCATTAAACTTTGCAATAATTCATAAGTGCTCCCAGCAAAACCTAAAGCTATTTTTTTGTGATTTAGATATTATGTTTATATTTTTCAACAATTAAGTTCAACTTTGAGTTCTTCCCAAATTTCTAAAGGGTGCAAACATGGGGCCAACAAATTTACATGAATAAGCTCAATAATAATCAAACTAAAAGGAATTCATACATTAATAAAAGGGGGAGAACCAATCAATTTGAAATTATTAATGTATCATAGGCATTGTCCTATCCCAAAAACTAAAGAAACAATTCAAATATACTAAAAGAAAAACCACAATGATGAAGCAAGAATATTCAAATGGGGAAGGAGGAAGAGAGACAAATCATCTTCAATCCTGATCCTTGTGTCATGGCTCCTGCCCAAGGTTTCACTCGGTTGGAGACTTCCTAAAAAAAAAACTCTAAAAGGTCTATTTAAAACCTAAAGTCATGGGTCAGTGTGGCTACTCCCATAGAGGTGTTGGGAAGGCGCTGGAGGAGCTTCTCACGTTTTTCATTAGCATACGTCTTTAGCTCCTCCAACATTTTCTTATACGTCTCTAGTTGGGCATCATTCATGCTTTTGATTGGCATGACAAACCAAACGTGTTCCTCCGCAGCATTCAACATACGATTTAGATCCTTTTTGTGCTTCTTCTCTGCAGCAATTTGGTCGGACAAGTTGTTAAGGTGCACATGGAGCTCATGCTCGTCTATGGAGGCCTCATTCAGCTCTAGGTTGAGGAGGGGAGGTGGGCCCTGTGCGGTGTAGTGTTGAATAACAGAATCCACACTAGGGCTGCCGAAGGAGAAAACCCGATTACCAGGTGAGGACATAATTACAGCAAGATTCATGCCACAAAGGGTGGTAAGCTCACTAGCCTTCTTGAAAATTCCGGTGCGACGCTTTGAGAACGTAACTTGAAGGTTACGCTTGTTGCTCATCTTTTTGATCTCGATCTTCTTTTGTCGGCCTTTGGTATTCTTAATGATGTTGTGTTCAAGTTTGGCACATTTTTTGAATCCATGGGTATAGGCTAGGCAACTTTTCGTGATATGAAATATAATATGAGGTTTAGAGGTTGGGTTCAATTTATAGGAATACCTAAAGTCTGGTTTGGCAAACCAAACGCGCCTCTATGAACTTGCTAGCATGACTTTTGAAAGGTTTATATGTTATGCATTCAATGGTAGTTGTATATTGACATTCCTCAATTATTTAGAATTTGAAATAAATATATGTACATTTGCAAGTAAATGTTTTTAAGGTACACTCCATTTACACTCTCAATCTTATCATTTCTTTGAAAAAAAAATTGTTTAATACTTTCTCTGTCCCTTTTTATAGGAATCTTTTCAAAAAATTTATTTGTTCTTATTTTAAGATTTTTTTCTAATTTATAGATGCATTATTCATTTTTTTTCTTAAAATACACTTAATTAATTAATAAATACTAGAAATTAATTAAAGCAACTTTTTCTCTCCCTTATTAAGATTGGATAATATGAATAGCCTAAAAAATTGTTCGCTCTCCAAAATTAATTAATTAGATGAGAATAGATTAAGTGGAAAGAGAGATGATTAATTTTTTTTAAAAATATAATTTTGAAAGAACAATACAAATAATTGATAATTTTAATGTAATTAACTAAGTTAACTATTTTTCTCAAGAGTTATAAATTAGTTAAAAATATCTTATAAAAAAGATAGAGAGAGTGATTAATTAAGAAATCCAATAGGTAATTGTTTACTATATGCCAAAAATGTTTTGATGCACCTGAATTTATTCTCCCTTTTTAGTTCATTATAAGATATTAAATTTAGAGTTAATATTAATTACCAATATGTCATTGGTACAAGATAAAATATTCTTAGATTTTTTTAAACTAGGACTTGGATTTGAGTCTTAGGAATGAAAAAATACTATTAGAAGGAAGACTCCATTAAAGGTTGTTAGACAAGTTGTTTTAGAAAAAATTAATCATTAATAAAACTAATAGATATTTGGCACTTAATACACACAAAAATTCATATACTAATTTAATTTATACTATATATTTTATGAAATTAGTATAATATATAGTTTATTTGTAAAATAATAAATTATTTAATATAGTAAATATTTAATGTAATAATTAAATTTATGAAATTAATTAATACATTAATTATAATGAATATATTAATTAATAAGTATACCAATTAAGTTTATACTAAAAATATTTTAACAAAATTTCAATTAATATGTGTATTACATTTGAATTTAATATAAGATTATAACATTAACTTAGTGGTGAAAGAAGTAGGGAAGGGGAGAGAGGTCCCGAGTTTAAAACGTGACTAATAGAAACTTAACAACTAACAATCTAACATTTGGCCAATAAAAATAAAAATAATAATTTTTTTATATTATATTGGAAATTAAATATATTAAATTACTATATAAATTTACGAATTTTCTATATGCTGATTGCTATATTAATTAGCATATGAAATTTAATTCAATATAATTCATATACAAATTAATATAATAATATAGTAAATTTATAAATTAATATAGTAATTTAGTATATTTAATTTTCATTAGCATATTAAATTTAATTTTTTTATTGGTCAAATTTTAGATTTGTAGTTGTTAGTTTTTCTCTTAGTGCTGTTTTGAACCCATGACCTTCTCTTTCTTATTTTTCTTTATCATTAAACCAATCTTATAATCACATATTAAACTTCAATGTATACACATATTAATTTAATTTTCTTAAACTATTTTTAATATAGTATAAATTTATTTGGTATACTAATTAATCAATAAATTTATTATAATTAATATATTAATTAATTTAATAAATTTAATCATTACATTAAATAATTGTTGTATTAATTAAAATATTATTTTACTATATTAAAATATTATATATTATACTAATTTAATAAAACATATAGTATAAATTGAATTAGTATATGAAATTTTTGTATATTAAGTTAAAAGTATCTACTAATTTTATTAATGGTTAATTTTCACTAAAAAAACTTGTCAAGTTATCTTTCTTTTAATTATATTTTTTTTTCATTCTTAAGACTCAAATCTCAGACCTAATTTAAAAAAATCTAAGCATAGTTTAATTTGGACCAATGATATTTCAGTAATAATTATTAATTCTAAATTTAATGTCTTACGGTGCAAACTACAAAGGTAGTATAAAGTCAGGTGCACCAAAACATTTTTGGCATATAGTAAACAATTACCTATTGGTTTTCTTAATTAATACATTTTTGGCATATAGTAAACAATTAACTATTGGTTTTCTTAATTAATTAATCCCTCCGTCCTTTTTTATTAGATATTTTTAACTAATTTATAACTCTTAAGAAAAATAATTAATTTAGTTAATCAAATTAAAGTTATTTTTATTTTATTCCAAAATTGTACTTAAGTAAAATATATTTTAGTGGTAGACTGCAATTTTTGTGGCAAATAAATATTAGTCAGTAAAAAGTTAATTAATAATTGGTAAAGGTTAAAAGTGTTTAATTTTCTGACAATAATTAAAATGAGGTTTAACTACTTCTCGTTATAGTTAATGGTAATACTTTTATAGAACCTGATGCACTAACCATAATCTAATTGATGGTAAAAAAATTTAAAAAAAAATTGAAGAGTGTTGGTAAATATTTTAACAACCATCTATATATACTACCACTTTTTTTGACCGAATCTATATATTACCTCTAAAAGCGCCATAATCATCATAAAAAGAGAACAAATTTAGGTGCATATATATTACCACTGAAAGGCACTATAACCGCCATCAAAAGGGATCGAATTTAGTTGTAATGAAGAAAAATTAAAATTTTGAAATAAAGATGTCACATTAATTATTGGTCATCAATGTATGTATACCAAATACTGAAGGGTGAATGACAATTGATAGTAGAGTAGTGTAATTTCTTACGAAAAATCATGGTACAAATTTGCACGAATTCACATGTATTTATTTTAAAAAGAAAATATTGTTACCAATTTGATGGAAATCATGGACACAACTTCGTGCAGACTTTTCGGTCAGTTTCCAAGCTCAATTTACCTAAATTTTTCTGAAAAAACAAAGAAAGATGAATGAAAATTGATGCTCCTATATTAAATACAAATAAATAGGTCACCGTTGTTTATTTGCCACACTTCATTCCAAAATCTAAAATAATATACATTGTATGAATATATATATATATATATATATATATAATAAAATGGAAAGAAAAATTGGAATGGATAAGACACTTTGCTGAAAGAAAGAAAAAATATAACTTAGGTAATCGAGAGACCAGAACTCTCACTAAATTCTTTATTCAAATGTTATGTATCCACTAACTCTCCCCATTACCTTTTTATTCCAATTTCCAAGTTTCTCCTTATTAGAATTATTGTCTACATACAAACTCTCTCTCTTCCTCTCATTTATTAATTCATATACTATTCTGCAACCCGTACACATACACGAGTTGTTTGGTAAGCGAGTTTGTAAATGTTGATTAACAATCAAATAGAGTTAGCAAACATTAATGAATAGCAAAATAGAGTTAAAGTCAAATACAACAAAATAGAGTTTGGTAATTGTTTGTTGAAACTACATCAGTAAGATTTTTTTTTTAAATCCCAGACTACGAAAGGCAGTTTAATCGGTGTCACAATCGTCCCAATCCTCTTGGCTTCTAATTACAATATCCCAAATTTTTTCATAATATCTATAGTAAATAGAGATTTCATCTCCATCATCAAAGTCCATTTCTTCAAGAAAATCATACCATGGTTGAAAAATGCCTTTTCCACCAATTCCAGGATTCGGGATTTCAACTTTCCATTGCAATGGAGGACCAGATTGCCTTAAGGCTGTTATGTGGTGACCACAAGCTTTAAGAGGAACTTCTGTACAACACGGGAGTTTATGCAGATAGAAAAAAGTAAAATTGATAAACTGCTAAAAATATGTTTAAAGAGATTAATCTATGAAAGGTCAACTTACCAGGGGTTCAGGAGCATTGAGCATTTCCTGAGTAAACCGAACAGTCGAGATATGCTTTCTAGATGAATGCCTCTGCCTGTCACAAGTTTGCCGCTCCAATGGTGGTATGAAGTGTATGTCAAATACGCACTGATGGTCATAGGCAAAAAAGTTAATGGTGGTTGACTCGTAGATTTTCAACTTTCTTGAAATTTTTGAGTCCATTTGCCAAATACACTCTTTCTTTGTGTCGTCTGACCTGTATTTCGTAAATGACTCCATCATATCTCAGGTGAACAGACTCGTGATACTGTGGTGCCCATTGTGTATGGTAGAACGTTGGAAGTTGTATGATGTTCTGCAAAAAAAACTGAGAAATGTAAATGCATGTATATGTAACGGTAATACTAATGAAAGAATTGCAAAATAAGAGAATAATCAAAGATGACTTTGTCGTTGTTGAAGGCAGCGATAAATTGGATGATCAACGGCAGCCCGATAATGGGATTTTTCATCTGCAATGACAGAGATATTGTAATTTTAATAGTTTAAGTGTTGATGTTGAAGAAAAGGAGAAAAAAAATTTATGCGGTAAAGAGCAGCATAGGAACGACTTACTTCACTTGAAATTCAATCAATATCAATGAGATTATAATTTTAAAAAATCCATGATGTAATCTTTACTATTAAAAAAATCCAATAAAAGAAGAAGAAAAAGCAAGACGCTGAAAAGAACAAAGCCAAGAAAATAATTAAGGAAAAAAGAACTGGGTAGCAGAAGAATACCCAATGGACTCCTTAGGGTTGATGTCATAGGAAAAATCTTTGTATCTCTGGATGTCACTGAAAAAGAACAAAACCAAGAAAATGATTAAGGAAAAAATAAATGAGTAGCAGAACAATACCGTTTCTACTCAACCCTAAACTCAAAGAGAAACAGTGAACGTGCAGAGTCCCTAAACTGAAAAAGCAAAAGCCAATCAAAACCCAAAAAAAACCTTTGTATCTCTCGATGGAGAATTATATAACTCAGAAGACAAAATAAGTTATTTAAAATCACTTTATCTAGTTATAATCACCAATCGACAAGATAATTATTTATATTCACTATATTATTAATCACTAAAAAAATATTCCGTATACTTATCACTAAAAAATTAGAATCTTCTAGCTAGTATTCTATTACTATTAAACTTTTAAATTGAAAAAAATGATTTTTTTCTTAGATACAAAAAAAATGTATTTTTCTTACATCCAAGAGAGTCTATACTCTTTACTCATTTCTTCCTTTTACATTTTTGTGAGCCAAACAATTAACTTCTCATGCCTCAATAACTAAATAACTAAATGTAATTAAAATATTAATAGATGTTGATCACAAATTTTAATAATCACCAATTAGTAAGATAGTTATTTATATTCACTATATTATTAATCGCTAAAAAATATATTTCGTATACTTATCACTAAAAAAATTAGAATCCTTTGGCTAGTATGTTTTTATTCTATCACTATTAAACTTTTAAATTAAAAAGAATGTCTTTTTCTTCTTTTTTTCAGATATAGGAAGAATGAATTTTTCTTACATCCAACAGAGTCTATATTCTTTACTCATTTTTTCCTTTTACATTTTTGTGAGCCAACCAATTAACTTCTCATACCTCAATAACTAAAGAGCAAAAATCTCGCTCTCTCGCTGCCATATATCAACAAAGCTTCCACGTGTCACCAAATTAAGCAAGGGCAATATGACCAAAAAAGAGAAAGGTTAATTGTGCGAGAAGAAGTTCAGAAGTTGAGACTTGTAGTTGCTTTCTCAAGATTCACTGATGAAGATGAATTTGGGATCACAGATTCTGCTTCGAAGCAAACTCACTCCTTTAATATTGTGGTTCTCTTGCTCAATTGCGTCCACCGAAGATGCAACACGCTTGCTCAAGCATAAAAAAACATAATAAAATAGAATCCAATAAAGCCACTACTGTATGCAATTTGAATTCCAAAAAAAAGTAGAAAATATGTGAAATTTTAAAAAATGAACAGACACAAATGATACAGGAATATAGAATGAAGTGGGAAAAAAGAAATTGTAACAATGAGAATTAGGTATCAATCAGATTTATTTAAAACAAAATATTTAAGTTGAGATGTTTAAAATTTGAAATTTGAATTGTTTGTATTTTTAGAAGAATAAAAAGGAAGGAATTGCATAAAAAAAAGTCACATGTCAAAAGAGAAATAAAACAAATGACAACTTCCAAGATTAAACTTATAGTATATTTATTGATATTGATTTATATTTTATTTTATATTCATATATATATACATATATATATATATATATATATATATATATATATATATATATATATATATTACTCAATACTTACAAAAATTACTTTGTTTAATTTCTTGGATCATCCAGTACTCAATTTTTTCCCCTAACAAAGGAAATCAAATGAATAAAAGGGTAAGTTTCATTGGAATGATACAAACCAGAAGCAACAGTTATCCAAAAAACAGCCACTAGGTTTCGTAAGTTGCATGTTAAAACTGGCTGCTCAAGGCAACAATTTTACATATTAAAGCCTGCAACAATACATTAATATCAGCCAATATGTGTGCATGATTTAGAAAAAAAAAGGGAAAATAGAGCAAGTCAAAGAAATTTATTTTCAAGATCATCAAAATAGAACAATCTATCTTTTGAATGTTAACCACAATCCAAATAAGATCACCAACACTGGTAGGCAATTCTGATGATGCAGCTGCTAAATGATATATTTATTATCAAAATTCTTTATTTTCTATCGTACACCTTCTTTGCTGGGCTAGGCCATATAGCTAATAGAATACTTATTCAGTTATACAAATGAAATAGTGTGAATGATATTAACAAAAAGAAAGATAGAGGAAAGATAATAATGCCCGATAATCTATAGCAGTGGCAATTAAATTAGAATATAGTTGAATTGCAATTTCCCTGGACATGTGCTCTGCGTCTCATTTGAACTAAAGAATTTCCCCTTGTCAATATATTTATACCTACCCAACGGATTGGATAATTATTCTTAAAGAAAGAAATGAAAGAAAAGAAGCATTGTTAATTAACGAAATAAGACAAAATGAAAGGTTGTTAGAGAAAACAATATATATATAGACAACAATAGGATATTGTAAAGTGGCTATAAAAACGGCCAATTCTTATTCTCTGACATTAAGCCAAATAGATATTAAATAATGCATTGTGAATGTGAAATGCAAAAAAAAAAAAAATAGCATGTCAGATAAAATTCTTACTTTCTTCCCCACCCATCTTTTGGAGGAATTCAATCAATGGTGCTTTTCGTGATGCTAATCATAATTCTATTTATATTTCCTATATGAATCAAAGTCTTGCCAATAAGGAGTTTTCCCTGAAGAATATGAAGATAAAAATTCAAGAAATAGGCAAAACCAATAACATAATGTCAAAAGAACCTTGTACAACCATTTCTGAAAGTCATTATTCTATTATGTACATTCACATAGATATCAAAATAAACATTTTCAACAGAATATACAATTAAAAGTATACAACTTACTCCTCCATTGGCCAAAGCATTGGCCATGATTGCTGCAACTTCCATGACCCATGAAAGAGGATTCCACATAAATCCTAAAAACTTCAAAACCTTGCTCTTCTGCAAAATTCATACAAAAGCTTTGCAGAGAAACTAAACCTGGAAGTAGAAACTAGCTTTCGATTAAGACAGGAATAACTCTCTTTCAAAGTTCTCCGTCAAAGGAAAACAAACAATTCTTTCTTATTAACCAACACTTCATAATATCATATCATGCCTGTGTCAGATTTTGATAAATATATATTCCTTTCTCTTTCATCTCTCTCTCTCTCCCTCCATTCCTTTCTCTCTCTCTCTCTCTCTTTCTCAAGTCTCACCTTCTTTCTCTGCTTTTTTTTCCTTTCTATCTTTCTTTTCCTTTCACCCCAAAATGTCCATACTTTACATTTTCCTATCAAATAATAGAGAAAATGGTATGTTTCACATATGCTAATATGTAACTGTCCTGGTCAACAAAGAGATGACATGTGCATTATTTCCAAAAAAGAGTACCTCAAATACAGTAAGATGTACTGAACCAATTTGGAAAAACTTCGATTCAAGATTAGGAAGCTGAGTTCCATATTCATACTGAGGCAAATGCTAAAATAATTCTACTGTTGTAGAAGCAAAGCTTCATGGTGAATCAAAGGTGATTCAAAGGTGTTTTGATGATAACAATAATGATAACAAAAGATGATGACAAAGGTGATGACAAAAAAGCTCAAAGATCAATCAAAGAACAACTCAAGTGAATCAAGAACAATTCAAGAGTTCAAGATAGAATCAAGAAGAATTCAAGACTCAAGAGGAAAGTTAAGAGTCAAGAATCAAAGATTCAAGGTTCAAGATCTCAAGAATCAATATCAAGATTCAAGAATCAAGAGAAGGCTTAATCAAGATAAGTATGAAAAGTTTTTCTCAAAAATTGAGTAGCACATGATTTTTTCTCAAAACATGTTTACCAAAGAGTTTTACTCTCTGATAATTGATTACCAGATTGTTGTAATCGATTACCAGTAGCAAAATGGATTTGAAAAAGTTTTCAAATTGAATTTACAACATTCCAATTAATTTCAAAAAGTTGTAATCAATTACAATGTTTTGGTAATCGATTACCAGTGCCTTTGAACGTTGAAATTCAAATTCAAAAGTGAAGAGTCACATCCTTTCACATAAAAGCTTTGTGTAATCGATTACACTAATTTGGTAATCGATTACACTAATTTGGTAATCGATTACCAGTGATTGTTTCTGAATAAAATCAAAAGATGTAACTCTTCAAATAGTTTTTGACTTTTTCAAATTGGTTTTTAAGTTTTTCTAAAAGTCATAACTCTTCTAATGGTTGTCTTGACCAGACATGAAGAGTCTATAAAAGTAAGGCTTTGTTTTGCATTTCAAGTATCTTGAACACTTATTCATACAATCCTTTACAAGCCTTGAATCTCTTTGAACTTCTTCTTCTTCTTTGTACCAAAAGCTTTCCAAAGTTTTCTAGTTTTCTAAACATTGAAAACTTGTGCTATTCATTCTTTTCTTCTCTTCTCCCTTTGCCAAAAAGAGTTCGCCAAGGAATAACCGCCTAAATTTTTTTTGTGTCTCTCTTCTCCATTTTCCAAAAAGAACAAAGGACTAACCGCCTGAATTCTTTTGTGTCTCCCTTCTCCCTTGTCAAAGAATTTAAAACGACATAGTCTGAGAATTCTTTTGATTCTTCCCATTCCCTAATACAAAAGTGTTCAAAGGACTAACCGCCTGAGAATTCTTTTGTATCCCCATTCACAAAGTATCAAAGGTTTAACCACCTGAGATCTTTGGCTTAACACATTGGAGGGTACATCCTTTGTGGTACAAGTAGAGGGTACATCTACTTGGGTTGTTGACTGAGAACAAGAGAGGGTACATCTCTTGTGGATCAGTTCTAGTGGAGGGTACATCCACTAGGTTCAAAGAGAACAAGGGAGGGTACATCCCTTGTGGATCTTTGCTTGTAAAAGGATTTTTACAAGGTTGAAAGAAATCTCAAGGACCGCAGGTCGCTTGGGGACTGGATGTAGGCACGGGTTGTTGCCGAACCAGTATAAAAACTCTTGTGTGTTTGTCTTCTTCCCTACTCTTTTAATTTCCGCTGTGCATTTAATTTCCGCTTTTACTTTCTCTTAAGTTTCTCTTCTACTCCTTATTCTCTTAACAATTTAGTAAAAGCCTTAGAAGAGTAATTTTTTAATTAGTAAAGGTTTAGGAATAATTAATTCAACCCCCCCTTCTTAATTATTCTGAGGCCACTTGATCCAACAACTGTGTTTCTAGATTCAGTTGGATTGACTATTGCACGTCTTCTAGCCTTTTCCAATTGGCTTTTGTCATCAAATTGAATTTGCGGAGAAGGAGCATCCATTTTCCTATCTTTATCTAGAGGGTCACTTTCCTACATTTTTTTCCCTTACTCAAATTTTCAGTAAGCATTTCCTTTTCAAAGGAAAGGTTCCATTGCTTTTCCAGCATTGACTTCTGCAGCAAAAGAAGAGCCTCCAGAGAATAACCCATTTCAGAGCTTTCTACCTCTAAGTCATTAGAGTTGTAACTCTGAAACCATGGATCCACAATGGTAGGGGCATCATCAACATGCTCCTTAAGAGCCTTAATGAACTGATTCTGTTGGTTCGATGCTGGAAAAGTTGGAGTATAGTTGGATGACTTCTTGGCAACTATTAAAGATTTTTTAGGAACAATTTGGTAGTGTGTGGATCCAAAATCACTGCCATAAGAAAGCTTTTCTATAATATCAGAGTAATGGTATGATGAACTCAAGAGCCTCTTTCCTCCACTGAGTCCAATTACTACAGCAGTAGCCATTATATCCCTTCTTAGCCACTATGTACGATTACCATCAATTTTGCCTATTATAACAATGATCCTAAACCATATCCACTACTCTCTATTGCTTCAGCAACTTCCCAAATTCTTGCTATCCTTCTGATAAACCAAAGAATATAAAAAATATTAATTATTGTAATAATATAAATAATGAATTATTCAAGATTTCCTTTATAAAGAAGATTAATAATTTCTTGCCCCCCACCACCTAGAATATGCATACTTCATGAAAACAACAATACATGTCTGTAGCAAATAAAACTAGAAGTACCCAAATGAAAAACAACGCAATTTTTAATGGAAATACAAAACCTGCAAACTAAATTATATCAGTGGCCACTAGAGACACACAGGAAGGACCACCTTTCTTTTATTGTAATAATATAAATAATGAATTATTCAAGATTTCCTTTATAAAGAAGATTAATAATTTCTTGCCCCTCACCACCTACAATATGCATACTTCATGAAAACAACAATACATGCCTGTAGCAAATAAAACTGGAAGTACCCAAATGAAAACCAATGCAGTTTTTAATGGAAATACAAAACTTGCAAACTAAATTATATCAGTGACCACTGGAGACACATAGGAAGGACCACCTTTCTTTTGTGAAGATTGCTTTGTACTTTTACCTAGGGTGGCTCGACCAGATTCAACAACTGCTTTACTTCCCTCGGCTGGATACAGAGTGATGACCAAAACTATAAGCACAACTACACAAACTATATGAAGCGAAACCAAGTATTTCAAGTTCCTGATTGTGGCAACTGAACTATTTAATACAAAATTTCATATTATCTCTTTCACTGCCAAACACAATATATAATGCAAACTTAATATAATTTATCGAATTTCATCAAATACTTTCATAAAACAAAGGAATAGAGAAAAAAAATGATGCCCTCAAATATATGAAACCAAAAATAGCAACCACTCTTAAAACTTAACTGAAATTATGTAACATAATCATAGATTTTACAATCCATATTCATAACAATGATAACATCAATCTAAAATTTCAATAAGAAAATAAGAATAGTCCAATATAACATGCTAAAGTTTATAGTTTCTTTTATAGTTTTAAAAAACTTTTTTTTTTTGTGTGTGAAAAAAGTGGTAGAATGGGGAGGCACCCCCAATGCTACTGGTCGGGGTGCAAATGGCATGCTGGGAATGCTAACCGAAGCCCACCTAGAAGATTACTGCATAGGTCTAAGCAGCAAGTAGTTTTACACAATCACACGTGATGGATCAACAAATACAACATCTGACTTCTAAATTAGTAACCATATATATTTAATCAATCAATCATGCCTATAAAATTAGTGATGAAGGAAGAGAATAAATAGCAATTACTACAAACAAAACCTAAACAACCTTTAGAAGCAGCTTTAGCAGCTCTCTGTGCCTCCTGCAAGGCCCGTCTCTCAACCTTGGTAGTTTTTGCTTTCAACGGCTTTAAGCTTGATTGGAGAACCTCTTTCTCTTCCTCTTCCTCCCCTCTCTTTTCTAATATTAGAAAGAACAACGCACGTGAATAATCCCCATGAAAAAGGATTCCACATAAATCCTAAAAGCTTCAAAACCTTTAAAGAGTGAAAAAAGAAAAAGAAAAAGGAAAAAATTGAAGGGAAAGACCTTCTTCTCCTCAAGTTTGTTGTGGCCAAAGATGACCAGCCTCTCCTCAGTAGATTCTGTTGTGAGTCCATTTGAATCACACCTCAGAGTCTAAAAAACTTCCTCAAGTGGAACGTTTTCCTGCAAAGAAATTAAAAGGAAAAAAGTAACCAAAAACCGGGAAGGGAAAATAAAAATAAGACCAAGCCTTAAAATTACAATTGGAACCCCCCACGAGATTAATTATATCAAAATTAAAACCCAAAAAGATCTCTTGATTTTGAAAACATAATCAATATGAACGTGTCCCAAAATCATAATCCACAAAACTACCCTTTGCAACATCTAATCCCCCCAAAACAAACAAATCGATGAAATTCAAAGCAAAAGGACTCAAATTTACCCGCACTTACAACAGTTGAGCGAATCCACCAGATCGCAGAGGCCACCCCTTTCTCCATTCATGAGTGCCCAAACCATTCACAATGCAAATGTCAGAACCCATTAATCCAAATTGCAAAATTCCACTGCCAAATACACACAATCCAAAACCCAAATCAAAACCAAAAACCACAACAACAAAAAAATTAGACCTATCACACACTAAAATTACCCAGAGTCCATACATACCCATGCACAAAGTTTCAAGATTCACAAAGGGGAAAAACCAAAGGGTAGTAAAAAAACAAAACCCCAGAACCAAAAAACCAACCTTTATCTCACCCCAAATGAAAAACAACAAATGGGTCGTTCCCATGAATGAAAGAGAACCCAACTTTGCAGTGCTAGCTATCAAATCTATCACCTCAAATCTCAAGAACCACACGCATCTTACATTAGGACTTAGTTGAAGAAGAAGAGAGGCAAAGCAACGAAGAAAAACAGAGACTTCTCTAGAAAGCACGAGAGAGAGAGAGATGGAAAGATAAAACAGAAAGCAAGAAGGCTCGGGATGAAGGCTGAAAAAGAAGACACATTGAGAAATACGTGGAGCAACCAATAGAGGTGGAAGTGTGATGCGGAAATGCCCAAAAAACCAACAAATTGGACACATGTCAAGCTTCTAGGTATGGGCACAATAGGCTTTTCCCTATACTTCTCTTTTATTATATAGGATATGGATATTCTTTTTATTACCATTATTTTTGGTATATAGTAAACAATTATCTACTAGATTTCTTAACACACACACACACACACAATTGCAAAACTTTCTCTTCCCCTTTTACTCCTATCTCTTAATTACAATTATTTGCCTACTAAACAGTTACATATATTAATAAATCCTATAGACTCTAATATTTTGTTACCACTCGTTCTCATCCTAATATAAACCTTCATAAAAATTATTGTTAAACTTTTGATATTTATCTTTAATTCCTATGGATAAAAAAAACTAACAATATTCCTCCTCTTAAAAAGTTCACCTTGTCAACCTTGAGGAGAAAATTAGGTAAGTTGTCTTGAATAGTAGCAACTGATTTCTAAGAATTTTCAAACTCTAGTTAAAAAATCCTGCTATGCAATTAGCACTTTGTCAAACCCTATTGAAATCTCACAAATACCTAAAACAACTATTGGTTGAACATGTAACTCATCAGCACAAGGGGAAATGGCAGGGGAATAGCTTTGTGGTGAGATACTTCTTCAATAAAAGGTGGGTTTTTTCTCTTTACTAGAATATTCAATCTATAAGCAACTTGCCCAATCCTCTTGGAAATTTGAAATGGGCTATAGAAATAGAGGGTTAATTTCTCATTAGATTTCTTAGCCAAAGATTTAAGCCTATAAGTATAAAAAATCCAATTTTTTTCACAAAACTAAACTTGACATACCATCTTAAGAATTTAGCAAATTGATCTTGAACTTAACTTGTGTGTAATCCCATATTCATGGATTAATACAAACAAATATTAATCGATTTTCTAAGAACATTACAAACAAATATATTCTTATTTGATTTTTGAATGTGCTTGCATATAATTTTCAATAAAAAAATTATTTTAATTCCTCAATAGTACTTTTAGGATATTGATAGCAAGACCCTTCACTACTAGAAAAAAGGCAATCTACATCGATTATATGGTTCCATCTACATCGGTTTACGACCGTCGTCGTAGAGGACATCGTCAAAAGTGGTCGCCTATTCTACGACGGTTGTCAAGGACCGTCTTAGAATGCTCAGCATTCTACATCGATCCTTCAGTTGTGATCGATGTAGAAAACTCAACATTCTACGACGGTTGTTGAAGAACCTTTGCAGAATGCTGAGCATTCTAAGACGGTCTTTCACACGCGATACATCGGTCATGTTAGAATCAATGTATAAATGATAATTTTTTATTTATTTTTTGTATATGGAGCCTTTACATTCCCAAAAATGAAAAAGATGCATTTCATTTGCATCTAACGGCTAATAAATTACAAAATTTGTCCTCCTAGTAGGGGTTAGAAGGATCTGCAATAAGTTTTATGGTAAGCATTCCCCAGTTTCAATTAGAGATATAACAACCTAGTCCAAAGACATGACAACACTACTTCTCCAATTATCATTAAAAAAAAAATAAAGACACTTGGTACAGTACTACTACCATAAAAAACTATTAACACATTAAATACCTTAAAAGCAAGTCCTTTTGCAGCAAGCTCTTGCATTGAGGTTTGTATTGCACCCTGTTGCTTTGGTCCACATGGGATCCACATACCCTCAGGATTCTTAAAGAAGAACATTTCATCTTGGGTTTTGCGAACAGATTCAAATAAAACATCCTTTACCTGAAGAGGAGGTCCAAAAACTTTCTACGTAAAGATTCATCAAGTATAAGATTAATGAAACCAATCAAAATTCAATAATAATAAAAAATTACAAGTTTAATAATAAAACTCTAAACTTTTTAAAATAATCAGTGCCCTTAGTAATTCAATTAATTACTTATGCATTATAATTGAATTAAAAGCGCCAGTGGTGAAGATAATATATATATATATATATATATATATATATATATATATATATATATTATTTTCTACTTTAAGTTTTAGAAATAAAAATTCAAATATTTTGCTGCAAAAAATATTGCATATGCATGTAAAGAACTAGAGAATAAAAAGAACCATGGGACCAATATAACTCCTGCCTCTCACGTTGTAGAAGTGTTTCTTAAATAGAAATTAATAGAAAGAAGTAATTAGATATTGCTAGATAATGAAGAGTAAATAATAATAATAATAATAATAATAATAATAATAATAATTACACTGACGAACAATTATTGCTACTTTTTCTGAGAAGCCTTATTGCCGAACCTAAATATAAAATTTAACCTGAATAGTGAGGAATACATATTGTATCATAACAATCTATTATTTGCTCATTCACTAAAATGCAAAGAACCAATAAAAGAATCTTGTCTGCAAACCTGTATTGGAGGCCCAAATTAGTTTTAGTTCCAACATATATTTGTGGCCTATACAAGTGAAAAACAATTTAAAGATTTAACTTTAAAATAATGTATCATACAACTGACATATAGTATCTCAATTATTATAGTACACGCCTTCATAACTTGCAACCTTCTTCGGTAGTTCTCCATCAATTTCAAAGCCCTGCACAGAGCAGGCATGAGAAACTTTGTATATTATAATAAAAAAAAAATTATGCTAATAAATTGGACAGCAATAGTTGAGAAAAAAATTTAAAAATTAATTTGCATACTCAAAAAAACATTGTCAATACAAACAAACCTAACCAATTCAAACTACTGCAGCTATAAAAAGCATACTTGAAACAATTATTTAAGGGCTCATAATGAACCTTTAGTATAGCATGTTGAATTATTGCAATGGGGGCTATGGCTACCTTATAGTATTAGCAGTTTATTTTTCTACTATGTTGATTTTATATTCTTCCCCTCAATAGCTTTAGTCTTATTTTCTTGTCATTCCAAACTCTATCTTGTGCTTTTTAAACATGATAATTCATTTGGAAAGAGCACCAAGTTCTTGAAATAACAAGATAAAAATTTATAGTACCTCACATTATAGCACACCTAGAATAATTAAGAAGTCATTTTGGCATAACTAAAATACTGAAGAAAAAAATCGTTACCTTAACTTGATTTGTTCCCATCACCACAACTCCTTTCTTTAGTCAATTGCCACGAACTATGTTGGGGACTCCAACATCTACTACCACAATATCTACTTCAGAAGTTATATATTCTGGGTTCTTCGTATACGCGTGTAACACACTGATTGTTGCGTGGTGCCTCTACTAAAAAGATGATAAAACAATCAGCCATTTAGCAAGGAAGTGGGTAACCCAACAGTAGCAAGGAAGTGGGTAACCCCGCAATTTACGTTACCTGCAATTAGGGGTGGAAATGAGCCAAGCCAAGTCAAGCTTTATTAGGCTTGAACTCGGCCTGAGTTGAATATGTAAGGTTTGAGCTTAGCTCATTACCTGTCATAAGCTTTTTTTTATGGCTCGGCTCGACTTATATAAAAGTCTGGCTTGGCCCACGAGCCTATTTAAAAGTCTGTTTAAAGACATCTTTAATTAATTATTTTAAAACCTAGTCAAATATTAACTAAAAAAAGAAACTTATAAAATTTTGTATAAGTAATGTATAAATCCAAAAATAATTGATAAACAAAATCATATTGAATTCAAGTCGTTAAAGCACAAAGTATATCAAAAGAAAATAAAAAGAGCATAATATTAAAAGATGTATGGATTAGAGATGATTTGCAAAAAATAAATTTTATTCTACGTGAACAGTGTGCATGAACAGTAATAAAAACTGGAATTCTAAAATCCTAGAATTATTTTCCTCTCCGAAAAAAAACTCCCTAAACTAAAACCTTGATGTTGTTATATAGGTCCTCAGTCCCAAAGCTTACAAATCTATTTTAAGTCCAAGCCCATAAACGAAATAAAATAAAATCTGGACAAGATAAGATAAGATGGGATGAAATAAAATCTGAATAGAATAAAATCTGGATAAAATAAAATCTAGATAGAATAAAATCTGGATAAAATAAGATTTGATAAAATAAAGTTATTATTATTATTATTATTATTATTAGTTAAACAAGCTGGCTTGTCAAGCTTAACAAGCTTTTTTTATGGTTTGAGCTTGACCTTTTTATCTAAAAAGGCTTTTTAAAAAGCTTGAGCTAGGTCTTTATAATAAACAAGCCAAGCCGAACCGAGTCTTACGTAGGTCGAATTGAAGACCCTCGACAAGCTGTTCGGCTCATTTCCACCCCTACCTGCAATAGCAAGGAAGTGGGTAACCCCACAATTTTACTTATTCCAATTATCACTGCTCTTTTCCCCTTGATTTTCACACCGTGCCTAAGTAACAACTCAATGCAGCCCTTGGGAGCACAAGGAACAAAGAAGGGCTTTCTTCCTCTTATGCAATTTCAATTTTTTAGCAATAACTTAATTTTGTAAATTTTTTAAAAATAATTTCAATTATTTAGTATATTTATTACTTTTTTCACATGTCTTTTAAGTACTAATTCATTTCACCCAATTTTGAAGTTTACTATTATCTTGGCTCCTAAGGAAAATCGAGGAGGTCTGGTAAGACTGGTATTTTCTTCCCTTGTCGTGGAGTGACAGACTTAGAATCAATTGTAAAGACAATAAATAATAAAATAATAATAATAATAGGAATGTGTGTGTGGTATCCATGTGAAGTTCTCAGCTAAAAAAAAAGCAGCACACTCTAAGCAATAATAAATAAATAAACAATAATAATTATTTTAAAAAAATATTCTCAGAACAATTACCCCTCCATTTTCTTGCAAAGCAATAGCATAACGATCCCTTGAAATTGAAAAAATTTGTTCTTGTCCAACTGAAAATTCTGCAGAGCAGTAGCATACCAGGCCAACTAACTCAAAAAAAATATTTAATAAAGATCTAGGAAGCACCAAGCATCAGTACACCAAATCACTTTCAACTTTACTATTTATGTTCATTAACAATAATATGGCTTATCAAGGGAGATCAGTGATACCAAGCATATATAATTTTAGACTTTTTTCAGTCTATTATGCAACTAATCAGGTGATAGTATAGTAGTAATTAAAGTGAACTTTCTTTATGAGCAAAAATGGTACAAATGTACAACAAACACTAATCAATTATGTTCACCACTACTAGAATTGAACCTACAAAGCCAAACAGACCAAAGTATTGAACTCATATGCAGATTAGCAGAATAAAAATCAAAGAAAAAGATATACTACATACGATAAGTAAAATAACACCAAGAGAGTAAATTTTATAAATTGCAGAACAATAATAAAAATCTAATTACTTCTAACAAATTAGGAGACAAGAGTAAGTTCTAAATAGGAAAACTAATTTGAATTATTAGTAAAATACAATTTGTAGACATAATAGTGAGAACAATTGAATGACTCACCATTCATTTTCCCAGCTTCCTACAATGTGAGAGATACAAAATGTTCTGTACATTCCAAAACTTAAAAAATAATGGTTGGTGAAATGTACCTTCTTTGACATTCTTAATTTTGTTCAGTTGCAATGCCCTCATGAGCTTCCTTTTCTGCCAATGCATTCTAATAAATTCATATTGTAATTCTAATACTAAATTTTTATACTTTTATATTTCTATAAGATATAACCCCATAACCGTTTGAATTATTTTTATGCAACACAATTAGACAAGTTTGTTTGCATAAACTTCTGCACAAGCACTTATTGTAGAAGAAATTAGGAAATAGAAAAAACTGCACATCTCTTGTAAACTAAGATGAACTTGTGCACTTGACATTATAAAAAAGCTCTTTCATTTACCTTTCACTACTAAAAAAAAAGGCCTTCTACATCGGTTCTAATGACCATTTTACATCGGTTATGACGCATGGTGGTAGACCCTTGTCGTTGAATGACAACATCGGTTGAAGAACCGTCTTAAAATTGTGGACATTTTACATCGGTTCTGAAGGTACAAACTTTTTGAAATTTTTGTGGCATCCTAGCTAGGTAATGTCTCATATGAGACAATTTATAAACTCATGTCAAATTTCATCTATCAAAATAGTTAATGAATAAGTACAAGAAACTACCTTGCTTGTATATATGTTTTAGTAGCTAGTAGTACAATAGAAAAAAAAAACATATAGTTAAATAACAATTTGTCATTTCACTCACACAAGGTATATATACAAATATGTAAAGAAAATGAAAGAGAACTCATATGCCTTAAAAAGAGAATTGCTATGAACATCCAGACTATATCACGGTAACACTAATACCTAATAATAGTGTTTTTTAAATGTCCATAACATGAACAATACCAATCAATCAGTACACAAACTAAGGATCTATTTTATGTTAAATTTATTGATTTTTTAATTGTTTGTTTGAATAAACCACTATTTTTTACAACAATAATAAATCACTATTATTTAAAAACTGCCATAGATACAAAATAACTCCCATTTATTTAGTGATCCAATATAAAAATCTTCCCATTATTATCGAGAAAAAAACTTCCCATTAATAATTAATAATATATAAAAATTAAACTAAAAATACAATCTAGTTAAGAAGAATTTCTCAGTAAAGGGAAAAATTCAAAAAGCATGAGTATATCTAGAGATACTCCTACACATGGCAAACAACTACAGTATATCTAGAGTCCTAAAGGAAAATTCAAAAACTACAGAAAGCAATAAATTAAAATTAAGTATAAGTTATAAATGTATAGTCAAAACTACTTAATTTTGATCTACTGTTAGTATAAAGAAATTATAATGTCAGTAAGCCATATTTTCCTCTCATACGTCATCATTGTTTGATATTCATATATCTTTTGATGTATTATATTTTATATTTATATTGAATAGGAAAGCCAATCTCTTATATCGTGTAACAAAAAAAACGTCTCTTATAACGTGGCTAATACAATTGTACTAGTATGTTAAAAAAAATTGGTGAGATAAATTATCAAAAGTCCAGGCCCCATTTGCAGCAACAATATTCTAGCAAACTAACCACATAACCTTTATATATATATATATATATATATATATATATATATATATATATATATATATATATATATACTACTACTACTACTACTAACCTTGTAAAGTACAATTGCTCTCTCCTCAAAAGAACTATTTCCTTGGGGGCAAATCCATATAAGAGAAACACTTTATTTTTAAGTAGTAAGACGGGAACAAGCAAAGCGTACCTTTCCAATGGGATTCATTTTAAGCAATTCAGGAGTTTTATTAGAGGCACCAATGATTCCAATAGTGGTAAGCCTCAAATACTCAAATAATCTGGACTTACTAGTTGTATTAAGGAAGGGATACAAATATAGAGGTATATGAGCTGCAGATGAGAAAAAGGTAAGTGTAAAGAGTGAACAGAGTAATATCTTTTCCCTTCAAGTGTTAATTTCAATGAGTAAAAACCTTGTTGAAACATATATGGTAATGTCAAAGCAATCTCCTTAATTTTATATTAACAAAAAGGGTTGAAAATATTCTTACAAAATAGAAAAGAATGAATTGAAAAATATTAAAGTAAGAAAATTTAAAAAAGAAAAAAATTCTAAAAATACAATATTTCCAAAATTAAAATAAAAATATTAACACATGTTTAAAAACAGATAAAAGATGCAATGAAATCTTTTTTAAGAAATATTTAAAAACAAAAACAATTGTAATGTACATAGTCCAATTTTTGGATACTTTAAAGTCGAACAAGTATAACATAATAAAACTATTTTCCCAATCAATCTTTCAGCAACAAAATAATACTACCAATAAGTTCGTAAAACAGACATTACGCTTATAAAGAAAAACAACAAAACGCATAAATTGTGTGCCTCTTAAGAACAAAAACAATTTTAATCATAAAAAGATTTTAAAATAGAAACTGCAATAAAATTTTATGTCCATAAAATCACTTTTGTCAGACACTCGTCTTAAATTCTGCACATCACAATAGTCCTTCTAAACAAACAACCTCACAGTTCAAACAGAATTCCACACATATTCATCAGACATTATTACTACAAAAGCTTTATATTCAAAGTGTATAATTCACTCATGATAAATTCCACAGTTCACAATAACTCCACAAATTAAACTGGAAGTTTAAACATAAAATTCACATATGTTCAACAGAATTTACCACAATACTCTCAGCTATTCACTCGTCATCAACTCAAACCAAAGATACCCCAAAAAATAGAATAAAACCATTTTATATGTGAAAAAAAAACTGACACATAAAGCCACAATGGTTTTAGTCATATGCTCCACGGTATAAAAAATAAGTAATGTAACAACAGACAAAGGGGATCTAACTAAAGTTTTTAAAAAATAATTGAAAAAAAAACATTTGTAATTTACATAACCCAATCTCGTCTGCAAGCCCAAGCGCAGTCCAGACCGGTTCGGCATTCTGCTGAACCTGCACGTTGACAATGTCCTGAGGCAGAGGCGAGTTCTGAACTGGATTTTGGGCCTTGTGAGGCCGACCTCTGGGCCTCGGAGTCGTCGTGATGGCAACAACAGCAGCCGGCACTACTGATGTCCCTTCGGTGGGTGCAGGTCCAGGAATAGACACGGGCACAGATCTAGGAAGGCCGTAAGATTTTTTTACCATTTGGAGCAATCCCCTACTCTTCAAGTGAGTCAAGTGCTGAGTCAACAAGTTTGAGTGATTCGGTGGAAGCTGCGTATACACTTGCTCAATATACTTCGCTATTGCCCTCTTGCTAGAACCGTCTTTCTCCTTCAGCGCCTCGATTGCCGTGTATATCATCTTCACCACACAAAAAGAAAACAAACACAGTGAGGGTGAGAGAGTGAGTTAACTAGATTTGAAAAAAAAAACAGAGGAATGATAAAAAAAAAGGGTTTTCTGAAATTTACCTCGGCGTAGGGTGGGTGGTTAGAAGGTGGTTCGGGAATGGGTGGTGGGAGGTGGTCATTGGGTTCGGTTGGAAGGTGGACGCGTCTTCTCCTCTTCTTGAGAGCCTAGGAAGATGAGACATTGGGAATAGGAGAGAGACATGAGGAGACTGCACCAGCAAAGCGAGGAGAGGAAGAGTCAAATTTAAAATTACCCAAAGTTAAAGTCGGTTTTGCACAAAACCGCCTTTGTTTTATATTATTTAAAGACAGGTTTCCAAAAACCGCCTTTAAAATATTATTGGTATTTACAAAAATACCATCGCCCCCAAATCAAAGCGGTTTTCTACAACCGACTTTGAATTCACGTCGTGGAATGCGCTATTTGTAGTAGTGTTTATAAAATCTGAAATGCATACGTTGATTTTAGAATACAGGAAAAAATTGATTCATTTTTTTCTTATTTTTTTCTCTTACGATAGAAGGACTAGTTGTCACGGCTATTGCTGAAATTAAAAAGACACCAATAGTAATTGTAACTAACAAACCTTCAACCAAAATCCCCATGAGAAGTGCATTAGTTCGCGTGTTTGGATACTTGAGCTTCCTCGCTTCCAATTCCCCAATTGCATATGACTTTATAGCCCTCGCCGACCACCTGAACCAAACCACACAACCCTTAAAATACACACACACACACATCAACAACAAACAACAACAACCCAATTACATCACTCAAAAACAATGAACTCACTTTGGGGTTTTCTTAGGCGTATCCAAAAGGGGTTTCCTGCAAAAATGGAAGAAGAAGAAGAAAAAAAAAAGATGGAAACTTTCAACAATCCTAGATGACCCATAAGAAAATTCTAGAGACCCATTACGTGTGTTGGCGAAGAGAGAAGCTTACGGGGTGAGGAGGCTAAACGACACGATGGCTGATGTCGCACGACAATTGGTGTTGGGGAGGGAACAAGACGATGAGGTGGCGCGTATGAGGGTGATCCTGGTGCCGAAGAAAGAGGTGGGAGAGAGAGTGTAGTGGTTGTTTGGGTTTGAATGGGGTGAGGAGTGAGCAAAAATTGTGGATAAATGCACCTCATGAGAACGACCAAGCTGACGGCGATGAACCTTAGGGTTCCACTGTTCGGTCTTCGCACGACGCCGACCGGCCACGAAACACACTAATTATCAGAAAAACAAAAATAATACAATTCTATTTATGATGAAGCCCCAGGATATTTGGCCCATATGTAAATATCTCTCAGCATTTTGTTTGTACAGATCACTCTAGAACTTCTGTGACCTATAAATAGGATATTATTTCCTTTTGGGAAAATTATAATTTAGGAATATAGTACATTTGCTGTTCTTATCCTCAAATGGATATTTCTATATATATTCTAGCATTCATATCAATTATACACACAGAGAAATATTCTCCTTAATTTTTGTCCTTGTCTCCTTAATTAATATATCAATTATTATATAAAAATTTAGTAAATTAATATATTAAATTAAAATGTAATGCACTGATTGACTTTGAATTTTGTTAAAATATTTTGTGTATCAAGTATGAAGTATGGTTTTAAGAATGACTAAAATATTTGGTAGGATCGGTTTTTGTGTATTGTTCTTTTTAAATTATGTTTTTTTAACCTTAAGCTTCAAAATTGAAATTATGCTTAAAGCATAATTTTACTTGAACCAATGACATGTTCGTAATTATTATTAACTCTAAATTAAACACGTTATATAATTAGTGTTACATTTAATTAATATGCTAATTAATATATCAATTGTTATATACTAAATTAGTAAATTAATATATTAGTTTTTAATTAATATGTTAAATTAAAATATAATAGACTGATTGACTTTGAATTTTGTTAAAATGATTTTAATATAGTATAAATTTAACTAGTATACTAATTAATTAAAAAATCATTATAATTAATATATTAATTCATTAGTATACTGATGAATTAATAAATTTATTATATATAGTATAAATTTTATTATTATATTATTTTTTTGGATTAATTATTAAGTATTAATCGGTTTTATTAATGAGTAATTTTTGTTAGAAAACTTGGAAAGTCACTTTTAGTATATATATGTTATTTCTTTTTAATCATGTTTTTTCCATCCTCGAAATTCAAAATTGAAACTTTGCTTAGAATTTATAAACATAGCTTCACATAGACCAATGACATGTTGGTATTATTATTAATTCGAAATTTTATATATTAAGTTATTAGTTTTACATTTAAATTAGTATGCAAATTAATATATAAATTATTATATACTAAATTAATATATTAAATTTAAATGTAATATACTAATTTACTTTGAATTTTGTTAAAATATTTTTAATATAGTATAAATTTCATTCGTATACTAATTAATTAAAAAATTGTGATAATTAATATATTAAAGTCAATTACTGTATTGAACACCAATTCATTAATATGTTTACTATAAATATAGTGTAAATTTAATTATTATATTGATTTTTTTATTATGTAGGGAGTATATATCAACTTATTTTATGAATAACTTATCTTGGGTAGAAAACGTGATTAGCCACTTTTAATATGTTTTTTTTTCTTTTCAATGATGTTTTTTTTTCTCCATCTTTAAGGTTCAAAATCGAAACTTTGCTTAAAAAATCTAAACATAATTTTACTTGGACAATGACATGTTGATAATTATTATTAAATCTAAATTTAATACATTAAGTAATTAGACTGTTCCCCTTTAAAAAAAGTAATTTGTCTATTAATTTTTCTGTATTGAATTAGCATATTAATTTTCTTTTTTAGTACAGATACTTATTATATATTTAGTATATGAATGATAGTAATTTAATATATTATTTTTAATTAGTATATTGAATTTAAATTTAATATACTGATCGAGTTTAAATTTTGCTTAACTATATTTTAATATATTTAAAATTTATATAAACATTTTGAATATTTTTACAAGCCATTTAACCTTTTTTAATTAGTATACTGAAATGAACATATTCAATAAGTATATTAAATTTAATATACTAATTAAATTTAAATTTAATTTAGATTTTATATACTTAATAATATACTAATTTAGTAAATAATATTTAATTGGTTATGGATGGAATTTTGTTTAAAATTACTTTTGAAGATAATGCATTGACCTCAAAGGTACAATTTTGCTCCTGAAAATATGAAAGAAAAAGTAATAAATAACATAAAAGAATTAGAATTTTTGTCCCTAATTCTCTCTCTCTCTCTCTCTCTCACACACACATATATATATATATATATATATATATATATATATATATATATATATATATATATAATCTTATATTAAATTTATTACGAATACCATGGTTGATTTTCTGGATTACCGCGTCGGCTGAGGACAACACTAAAAAAGTTGATTATTACTTCCCATTAAAACCCTAGATGCAATTACTTTCATTATATTTTTAGTGTTCATTTAATTTAGATATCCATATTTTGAGGATAATATTTTTACTTATGTAAAAACTTATTTATTTGACTTTATTTATTATACCAAAGATATTTTTAGATTATTATAAATTTGAGATTTTATATTTTTCTAGTATGAGTTGTTTTTTTATTTTTTGTAAATGAAGAGTGTTACATTTTGGTATTACAACCAAGTTGATCCTAAATCAGATTGTGGTAGTGAGTTGTTTTCAAAAAATCAAATATGAGCACATAAGACGGCTTATTAGAGTTACAAATGACATGCTATTCATTTAGATATTGAATTTGATCAACCCAATTTTTTATTGGTGGTATGTATATTTGTGACACCTAATAAGCCAAGGGTGTTACACATACGAAAGTAAGCGCCAACAAGAATCTAAGGTAAGTGAAAGCAATTCAACCCAATTTTTATTTTAGTGGAAGTTTAATTATTATCCTTAATCTTTAAGAGATCTAAAAAAGTTTTGCAATTCAACCCAACAAGTTTATATATATACTTCTCTCCACTAAAAATTGTATCATTTTGCAAGTTGTAAGTAAGAAATTTCCATGTTCTTTCCTTGAATAACTTCAAATTATATTTTTCTTGGTCTAATATGTGACTAAACCTCCCATTAAGAAGGTTTACAGCGGAAAGAGAATGAGTAGTAACAAAATATTACAGTCTTAAAGATTTTTAATAGCCATAACTATTTAGTAGACAAATAAATCAAATAATGAGAGAAGAAATAAATGGGAAAGAGATAGAGTTTGTAATATTTAGTAGATAGTAAATGGGAAGGAAATAGAATTTGTAACTTTAATGATGCAAAATTCCTTTCCTTTGTCTTTGGGTTTGAAGTAAACTACTATTGTGAAATATTTTGGAAAATGTTTGATGGACACCCATATGCTTATCAACATCTAGAGAGATAAAGAAATAGAAAAGAGAAGTGATAGATTTATAGGAGATAAGATGTCATGAGAAGAGAGAAATAGAGAGAAAAAAATGTGTCAAATAGATGTTTATTATAAAAGGGTGTACATGTATCATTACACAAAGATTTTAGGAAGAAGTTTACGTTGCATGTGAGACCTTTTAAGGACCATGAGGAAAATGCATTTTGCATCAATTTCAAAAATGCAGTTTAGTTAAGGACCAAGAGGAATGGTTGGAAGAAGCCCTGAAAGATATAAAGCTTCACAGGTCATGCAAGACCTGTTATTAAATCTTGAAGCTCATCATGGGTATGAACTGCAAGGTAATCAAATGTTTATAGGAAGATTGATTTTGCCTAAATATTGACCCTATATCCCTTTACTTTCATTTGAATTTCATAACTTATCCATGGGATGACACTCTCTGGACCTCTGGTTTCTTTTGTACCTACAAAAGGTTAGCTAATTTGGTGTGTTACGAAAGAATGAAGAAGGGTATTCATAAATTTGTTGCAACCTGTGACACTTTTCAACACAATAAGTATGGCACCTTGTCCTTAGTCTATTGCTACAACATTGGATATTCCTACACATATTTGGTCTAATATTTCTATGGATTTCTTTCTGGGTTTACCTGAGCAAAGGGGTAAAAACACCATTTTGGTGCCCGTTGACTGAGTCACTTAGTATTTTTATGTCCTTACCTTTAAGCCATTCCAAAGATTGTAGCAGAAATTTTCCTTATGAGAAGTGATTATATTGCTTGGTTTTCTAGCTTTTATTGTTTCAGATAGGGATAAAGTTTTTCTCAACCATTTTTGGACTAAATTATTTTAATTAGTGAGCATTCGTCGACTCAAATTTATTTTGACATATCATCCACAATCAGATGGTTAGACTGAAGTGGTTAATAGATGTTTAGCCATGTATCTCATGCTTGGCAAGGACGAAACCAAAACAGTGGCTAAATTTTGGTTTAATACAAATTATAGAAGTGTTGCTAGGTTGAGCCCCTTTTAAGGCTTTATATGGTTAGGACTCTCCTATCCTTTTAAAAGGAGCAATAATGGAGGTCAAAGCACTACTAAAAAAGGTGTTTTTTACTATGCACATTCTAAGGTGGTTTTAAAGAGCCATCTTAGAATGGTTGCGGTGACATTAATGTAATTAAAGGCAAGAGAACGACGACGTTTTTTAATGACCGTCTTTGTAGGGATAGAGGCACAATGGCAATTTTGTAAATTACACCTCTACAAAGGCGGTTGAGTGTAGAGACCATCTTCGTTAGCATCGATATAGTATTGCTTACACGGGTCTTCATCATCACTTGCGCTTATTTTGCACCAAAAATTAATCATTAGTAATAAACCCGTTGATACTTCATACTTAATACACAAAAAGTCAATATAATAATTAAATTTATACTATATAATAAATTCATGAATTCATTAATATACTAATTATTATATATAGTAATTAATATCAATATATTAATTACTATATTAATTATAATGAATTTATTAATTAATTAGTATACTAATTAAATTTATACTATATTAAAAATATTTTAACAAAATTCAAATTCAATCCGTATATTACATTTGAATTTAATATATTAATTAAACATATTAGTTTATTAATTTAGTATATTATAATTGATATATTAATTGTCATATTAATTTAAATTTAAATGTAGCACTAATTACTTAATATATGAAATTTAGAGTTAATATTAATTATAATGAATTTATTAATCAATTAGTATACTAATTAAAATTATACTATTAAAAATATTTAAAAAAAATTCAAAGTAAATCAGTATATTTCATTTAAATTTAATATATTAATTAAAAGAATATCAATTTACTAATTTAGTATATAATAATTGATATATTAATTAGCATTATAGTAAAAAATACTCAATTCTTTTACTTTAGTTAATTTGAACATTGATATTAATGTAATTTAATATTCATTAAACAAAAAAATTATCTCTCTGATTTCATCCCTTAGTATAGTCATTAAACTAAAAGTGGTGACAAAGAAAAGATTCAATAACTTTTGACGAGTCAAAATTTAAACTAGAGACTATAAATTGAATTCCGAAAAATTTTAGAAACTAAAAAAGAAGTAAATCCTTATTTTATTTATATTCTTTATTGTTGTATTTTATACTTTGTAGTAATAGAAAATATGAATTTGATTTAAAAAATAAAAAAATAATTTGAAAATTTAATTAAATCTCTAGGTGGTGTTCTTATGAATTTGTGAATATTTGTAAAAAGGATATAAAAATGACTTCAATGGGTGCTAAAGTAATTAAACAATCATTTTTAATTTCTAAACCCCTAAAATTCCTAAACACGTCCTTGATTCCTTTCCCTTCGGGCTTTACCATACATTACTAGTTGGTGCCAAATCTCAAATTCACTCATTGTTCTTAATTTTAATGAAAGTTGTCCTCTCTTCTCTTTTAATCTTTTAATCTTTTTTTATGACTAAAAAAGGTAATATCTCTTTATTTGAATCTTGATCTTTTTAAAATACTTTTGTGGGGGATGAGGTAAGAGAACTCACAAAATTCGTTGGATAGCATAGGACAATATATGTAGAAAGAGAGAGAAGACGGATGACTAAGTCTAAAAAATTTTAAAAAGGAAAAAATCAATTACAACACAAATAGTCTCTAGATATTGATAAAAAAAATGTCATTTTTGTCTTTAAAAGTGTAAATCGATAACAATTTAAAGGTTCATTTGAGGTGGTAATGAGTTTTTAGTTGTTTATTTTATAATATAATTTTTCAAAACACAACACATTCCACAAAAGATGAGTTGAAATGATTTTTAACTCCATTTTGAAACACTTTTTCATTTACTCTCGAAATAAAATAAAATAAAATAAAAAGAGATTTGTAAATATGGTTTCATTTTAAAAAACACACTCTCATTTCCACTACTACCACTATTCAACCACCACCACCATTTCATTGTTGTTGTCAGCACATGCCATCATCACCATCATTTCACCATTATCACCACTTTCACCATCGCTACCACCATCATTCCACCATTGTGGTCACCGCCACCACTATCGCCACCATTCCGCTTGTCACCACTGCCAATGTCTCCATTGACATTACGCCACATTTGCTACCACCACTATCACCACCATCATATCATTGTCACCACCACCTATACGAAAACCATTTAGTAAGAATTATTCGTATTGTGACAGGCCAGACAATAGGTGAAAAGGTTTCAGAGAAATCCTTGTTACGGATTTGATTAAATCCCTTGCAACTAACCAAACCTTATATTTTTTAATAGAATAATCGAGATTCTCCTTGATCTTGTAAACCCATTTGTAACCAATCAACTGGAAGAGACACCAAAGACCATGTTTTATTAAATATAGGATCATCATACTCCTGCTCCATGGTATGCTTCCAAGGAGGAAAAGCAAGGGCTTGCATAACAATACAAGGTTCTGCAATAGTAAGAAGAAATATGGGGTCAAGCCAAGGTTTAACAATACCAAATTTAGATCGTGTTTGCATATGATTGGTATTTTGAGGTGGTGGAGGGGGAGTGGGAGATGAAGGTGAGGTTGGGGTAGCAACAATAGTGCTAGATGGAGTTGAACGTAGATGGGTGGGAATAAGAGAGGAAGAAGATGAGGGACTATAATTTGTAGATGAAGTTCAAGGGTTTTGAGAGGGTAAAATACCAAGGGAAGGTGGAGATGCTGCTTTGGGTGTGGACAAAGAGGGAAACCTGCATTCATAGAAGAGCACATCTTTGGAGATGAAATTTCTACCATTGGCATCAAGACATTTGTTACCCTTGTGATTAGGAGAGTACCCAAGAAAAATGCATTCACAAGAATGAAACTACAACTTATGAGAATTATAAGGTTGTAGCAAAGGAAAGGAAACACACCCAAAAACCTTCAAAAAAGTATAATCAAGATCCTTGTGAATTAGAGTTTGCAAGGGAATAGCATAATTTATGAGTAACAGACAATTTATTGATGAGATAAATGATAGGGTGAAAGACATGATCCCAGTAGGAAATAGTTAGAGAGGCATGAGAAAGAAAAGTTAATCTCATCTCCATAAAGTGACGATGCTTCCTTTCAATAACCCCATTTTGATGATGGGTATGTGGATAAATAAGACAATGAATAATGCCCAAAGATGCAACATATTGTTTGAAGGGTTAAGCAAATATATTGATAAGGATTCTAATTCTAATAAGTAGCATACTATTGAGGCATATATGAATGTTGTTGCAAAGAATTATATTGTTGTGGAGGGTAATAAGTAGGATTAAACATGTGATAGCAAAATAAAGCATCATGACCAAACTTGTAACAAACTTGACATTGTGTGTTGCTCCTCTTCGACCTCAACAATCCCTTCTCCATCCTCTGAAACCTGAATTGTAACCATTTTATGACTAGACTAAGATGAATATTCTTTTTACTAGGATGAGTATTGGATGGACAATTGGAGCCAATATACTAAACTTGAGGTTTATTTTCAATTACAACTTAAGTGAGAGTAGACTAAGCAATATTTAGAGAAACAAATTCAGCAACATCTTTTTCTTCATTAATTCTTTGTTCAAGCGCAAGGAGTAGGGATTCAATTTTGTCAAAATCAAACCAATTAGACTTACTATTGATAAGAGTAATAAGAGACTCAAATTCAATTGGTAATCCTTCTAGAATTACATCAAGTTTTTCTTGCATTAAAACATTTTCTCCAATAGAGAAAAGTGAATCAGAAATAGATTTGATGCACATAAGAAACTGAGCAATAAACTTATCACCTTTCTTCGAATTTTGAAGTTTAGTGCCTATATGATATGCTTAAGCCTTGATTTTGGATTGAAAATGATGATGAATCTTTGCCAAGAACTGCCATGAGTGATGACATCCAATAAATTTGCGAAGAACAAAGGAAGAAAGTGAGGCTTGAAGCTGCGAAAGAAAAAGTTGATCTTAAAGTTCCCAAACAATATACACTAGATTCTCAATTCCAACATTACAATCAACATCAAAGAGAAATCAATTAGGTCTTTGCTGTAAGACATGAATTTGATGAAGTCAACATGCGCGAAGAACATGTTCAACCTATTGAAGCCAAACAAGGTAGTTTTGATCATCAAGCTTCTCATTTAGTGATCTTAGTGAGAGATCGATTTAGAGTTTGAATATTTTTGGAAAATCTTCAATAGAGAATCATTTTGGAAATTCAACTGAGAGGATCCTTGCTACTTCTTTGTCTTCTTGCATGCTAAGTGTTTGTTTTCATTTATTTTGTACATGTAATAATTGCACCCTTAATTTAGACTTTTTTTTTTGTAACTTTTAATGGTTTTCTAACATTCGCAATAACAGAAAACCATACAAGATCTTGACATAAATGATTCTCACAAATAATAGATAAACAATATGTATATTTATCCGTAATGAGACTTCTCTTTGATGTGTTTTGATTCCTTAAAAGAGGGGGGAAACAAGATTTCATTTCCTTTGAGTCTTCTTTCTATTCTCTCTATCTTTCATGATGGCGGCTAGGGTTGAGAGAATACTCTAAATATCAGAAAGGGGACCTTATTTCACGTTAATGGGTATTAGCCCATTTAAAATCACTACTTCTATCAAATATCAGATATCTTTAGAAATCACTCCACCTAAGCTCATGGACAATTTACAATTTAGTTCATAATCATTAAGTATTATTTATTTATTAGTCCTTGATATGTCACATGCCTCTCACATGAGACATTAAATCTTACATTCTCCCACTTGTCTCATGTGACATTACCTAACATCATAGACGAATAAATAAATAAATAAAACTTACATAATGTGCATTGTGATGGCTAAATCTCTTCATACATTAGGCACATCATAATTTCATAATTGAGAATAGATGCTAATTTGAGTCATGGTGGTTGTACATCAATTAATCAACATAGTCTCTTCCATGCACCACAAATCAGACTTCTCCTTAATATGAACATAATTAGGAGCACATAATTGGTCCAACATAATGTCTTTATTTAAGATGGTACTTGTTCACATTACTCTTGTATAAATATGCATGCAAATGTATAGAACATGTAATAAGAAACATATCATAGATGAGCTCAATGTTACACTCAACAATCTTTATTAGCAATAATGCCCATCTTTTTTGCATGCTTAATAAATGCATTTGGCCATAATCCATTTTCTAAAAGGTTGATTATCATAAGGTTTGTATTAATATGTTCTACTGTCACTCTTTGTTTTTGAACTTCTTTCACGACAAAGTACTTTAATTTCACATGCTTAGCACCTTTAGAGTATTTGTCATTCTTAGAAAAACATTGTTATAGATTTATCACAATAAATTTTCAACAGCTTAGGAATAATGTTAACAATTTCAAGCCCTGAAATGAAGTTTTGCAATCAATTAGCTTGAATTATAGCCTTAAACCATGCTACAAATTTAGCTTCCATAATGGTCAAAAGTTCTACATGTAAACATGTGATCATTTATTCCTCAAAAGTATCTCAAAACTTTCTTTGAAACATTCCAAAGTTTCATTCCTGGGTTACTTTAATATCTCTCTAACATTCCAACGGTAAAGCTTACGTCTGGTTGAGTACAGACTTGAGCATACATAATACTTTCAACAACTAACACATATGAAATTGCTTCAATTTATTTTTGTTCCTAATCATTCTAGGACATTATTCAAGACTAAAATTGTCTCCTTTCTAAGTTGGAACGATTGATCCTAAGCATTTTTCCATCCCAAATCTCTCTAGTACTTTATTGATATATGCTTTATGAGACAAACCTAACAATCCTTGTGATCTATTTTAAAATATTTTTATTCGTATCATGTCACTTGTCTCACCCATATCCTTTATTTCAAAATTACTAGAGAGAAATTTCTTAGTCTCATGAAAAAAGACCAAGATCATTAGTTGCAAACAAAATATCATCAACATTCAAAATCAGAAATATAACCTTACTCCCAGTGACCTTCAGATATATACATGGATCAACAATGTTTTCCTTAAATCCAAAAGAAACAATGGTATCATTAAACTTCAAATACCATTGATGAGAAGTTTGCTTAAGTCTGTATATTGATTTCTTTAATTTGCACACCATGTGTTCCTTTTCTTCAATTGAGAACCCCATTGGTTGGTCCATGTAAACATTCTCCTCTAAATCTCCATTAAGAAAGGCAGTTTTCACATCCATTTGATGTAACTCCAAGTCATAATGGGCTACCAATGCCATGACAATTCTGGAGGAATCCTTTCGTGAGACTAACGAACATGTTTCTTTATAATCAACATCATCTCTTTGAGTAAAACCCTTAGCTACAAGTTTGGCCTTGTACCGTTTAAGGATTCACGAGAGTCATGTTTACTCTTAAAGACCCACTTATAACCAATTCTCTTGCAACCTTTGTTATTGTGTTGCTTTTCTATATTGTTGTTTGGAACAACATCTAGAGGAACACTCACTTTACTACTAGAGGCACAAGTCAAAGGAATTGTACTCCATTGATTTTACCATTTTTAATAAACCTTGCATTTCCAGTTTCAACAACACTCATACTATGATTAGGACAATAAAATCTACACCCCTTTTATTTTTTTGGATAACCAATGAAATATCCATTAATTGTTCTTGCATCTAGTTTCTTTTCTTGTGGATTATAAATCCTTATTTATGCCTGGAAACCCCCAACATGCAGGTGTCTTATGCTAGATGTCCTATTAGTTCATAGTTCAAAAGGTGTCTTCGGAAATACCTTACTAGGAAACTTACTCAACAAATACATGAAAAATTTCAATGCGTACATCCTGAAAGATATGGGTAAATTTAGAAAAGCAGGCTAATTCAGGAAAGTAAAGGCGAGCTTAGTGTAAGAAGCCCGTTAATTTGCACCTATAAAAGAAAAAAAGAGAAGAAGGAAAAAACACACAGAAATTCCAAGAGAATACAATTCCTTATAGAAGACAAAGGCTAGAAGAAGGAGAAACAAGCATTGAGAGTCATTCCTTCCCTCCATTTCCTTTCTTTTCTTCTTCCCTTTACTAAATATTCTCCTCTTGCAATTGTAAAGTCTCCATGACAAAGAGAGGCTAAACCTCCTTTGTTGGAAACTTTACAGCCAACTACTCTTGATGTAATTTATCTTCCTATCTATTTAATAACATTTCATTTGCATTATCCTTTCTTGTGCATAATATTATTGCTCGTGACTTGATCACCCATTTGCATGGTAAGTTTTAGGGGTAGCATTGGGAAACATTATTTTCTAATAGAACTGGGAAAGAGTATCTAAATAAAGTCATCCCTAGGGATAAATTGATATTTGTTTAGCCTGTTATACATCTTTATTCTTAATGCAATTTACTATTTTAGCTCTGCAAAGGGATTTGGGAGAGAAAATAGATAAATTAGGTTCTTTCATGTGGGGGATCAAAGTTAGAGTATACTAGTAGATGTAGGTGTAAATTAAAATAATTATAATAAGAGAAAAATCATTAACGTTACATCAAAGTAGCTTTGGTAGGGTAAGTTTCCAACATTCTCATCTTCTGAATTTTCTTCTACAATAATATTGGATTTTCTCTTCTTTTATGTTTTTAATTAATTAATTTAAATTCTTGTTTAATTTCTCCTTTTATTTGATTCAATTATCTGCCAATTTAAATTATTGTTTTCTTATAACCTTTTTAAATCAATTTTCTTTAAGCTCTTTTATTAATATTTATCTACCTAAGTACAAATAAAGTCTTTGTGTGACACTCGGACTTCTGTTTTAACTTTACTACTTGAAACGAATTGGTGCACTTACCAATATATCAACAATAACATATATCTTTAGAAACCTCTCCACTTAAGCCCATAACCCATTTCTAATTTAGTTCATAATCATTAATTATTATTTATTTATTAGTCTTTGATAAGTCACATGTCTCTCATAGGAGAAATTAAATCTTACATTTTTATCTTACTTAATTGAAATTTAATTGCATTTTTTTCATCAATTTCATTTTTCCATGCTTAATGCGTTTAATAAGGTGGAAACTAGCCAAACGTAGCCAACTTAAAGTTAAGTTGGGAGAGAGATTTTGGGTTAAAGATGTGAAAACCTAAGACATATAAAGTGCATAGGCTCCAGAAGGGGAGGTGTATATGTTGTGTGCACTCTTTAAGAATCCTAAGTGTAATGCATGATTGTTCAGTGAATGCACCTGAAGAATTAGGGTATTTTCTTTCACACAGTATCAAAGGGACCAAACTCATACACATTATTTGTCATCCATGAAAATGAGTATACCAATATTAGTCGCTACATCAACCAACATTATCGTGACTAACATAACATATTAACTTTAAGAGTAAAAAGGTTCATGTTCCTGAAATAGATGTAGACCTTAACTTGCTCATTCTTCTTAATAAGATACACTATATTAGGAAACTCTTCATATTTTTCCATTCTAATCAAACTTGTTGGTAGTAGCCACTCAACTTCCTCCTTGGATTTTGGAAGAAGTTCTAGATTGAAGTTCCATGATAGATGTTTATTTGGATTGAATCCTCCTTAATGAGGAGTCTATTTTCTTTCAATGATCTTTCCCTCTTAAGAATTTTGTGCTACTTCAAAGAAAAACAAACCATATGGTTTAAGATCAGTTATTGCAACCTTGTCCTTTTCCCTTATTGGGTGAATTGACAAACAATCATTATGACAAATTCCTCTATTTTAGTTATCTCCAAGACATGGTTCCCTTGTGGTGAATAAAATGCAACATTTATAATAGAGATTTTGTTCAGAATGGACCTTGGTCAACAGAACAATCTCAACTTTGTCTTATGTTGAAAAGATCATTAATACCTAGTGTAAACTAGATGTCACACACATGCATGTTGGGATTTGACCTATTCCTCCTAGCAACATTGTGGTATATGACAACTTAACATTAATAATAAAGAAATTTAAGGTGTTGCTCTTCGAACCTACGATGATTTTTGTAATTAGAATGCCTGTAGCCATGGCAAGGTCCTTAATAAAGGTTGTCATCCTCGTGTTTGTTTTGACTAAGGTTCGTAAATAATTTAGTTTTTAATTTAAATTTCCTAATTTTATGGTTCATATTGTTTATTATTTTTATACATTATTTAAATTAAAATATAATAATTTGTTTAAAATTATATATAACTAAGAGCATCTTCAATGCTAGTTCCGTGGCAAGTTTCTTAATGTGAAGAAACAGGTTCTTGAAGAAATTGTGCACTGGAGGAAATCCATGCGGAAGGAACCGTTCCTTCAAATTAAAATGAGTTCCTTATATAAGAAATAGGTGCTTAGCATTAAAAAAATATTATCTAACATCAACCACCTTCAATTCACCCATGTACAAAAAAGAGGAAAAATAACTACAAGAACAAGAAAAAATGAATATATCTGGAAAAATACAAAGGGGGAAAGGAATATTGAACAAATTTTGAAAAATCCATATCATCATCACTGACGATGGTTGCACAAGAGAGCGGCGGTAGTGGGTCAAGGATTGGCGGTAGTTTCTTAGGAGTGACATAACATTGTAGGGACCACAAACACATGATTAACAAACCCATAAAAGAAATCATGGTTAGAGATGCTCTAAATTAGTTTTTTTTGTAAGTTAGTTCCCTACATCTCTAATCCCAACAAAATGAAATTGAGTTTTAACTGTCTATACATACCTATTTAATATAGAATAATCAAAATTCCAAACAAGAGTTCAAAAGATTGGAATTTAATATAGAATTAGATTTTTTATATAAAAGATGCCCTTTATTCAAGCAAGACAACACAACACAGTTCCTAATCACAAAAGAAAAGAAACGACCTAAAGGAAAGACACTTCACCAACATATGATGAACATTATTCAAGACAACAAAAACCCAAACCCTGTCAATCCATTTCCCACACATGAAACAGGTTATGCCAATGCTTATTCTAAACCAAAATTAAACAACATCAATTAAAAATTCAAATAAGACATCATCGATCATTGGAGATCTCTTTTGAGGGAATCAAAATAACCCAAGAGTAGGTCCATCTCCATGTCCATTTATATGAATGTTGTTAAATTGACGATGGCACAAGATACTCCCATCAATCACACCCACATAGTTTTGCATTAGTGGTGGCCGGTGCATAGTCAAAGTGCTATTAACATTGGAATAAGAGCTTCCACCTGTAAAAAAACTAAGTTGATGAGTTATAAGTAAGAATGCCCTCAAAGAGAAGCTTCTCACATTTTTCATCGACATGTGTCTTCAGCTCCTCCAACAACCTCTTATACTTCTCGACTTGGGCACTGTTTATGCTTTCAATTGGTATGGCCCACCAAAAGTGATCCTCTGCAACCTTTAACAAATGATTCAAATCCTCTATGTGCTTCTTATCCTTGGCTAATCGGTTGGCCAGGTCATTGAGGTGTGCGTGGAGCTTATGCTCGTCCATGGTGTTGTAGGATAAGAGTGGGAGATGGGGCTTGCATCATATAGCGTTGGATAAAAGAATCCATGTTGGGGCTACCGAAGGAGAAAAATCGACTACAAGGTGAGAATAAGATCACAGCAAGGTCCACACTGTAGAGGGGGGCAAGCTCACTTGCTTTCTTGAAAATCTCGATGCGACGCTTTGAGAACGTCACTTGAAGGTAACGTTCATTGTTCACCTTCTTCATCTCGATCTTTTGTTGACCTTTGGTCTTCTTGATCCTGCCTTTCAAGCTTGGCACGCTTTTTGAATCCATGGATTATAAGTTATGCTATCAATATGAATATGAGGTGTGGAATATAGTAAGGCTTGGGTTCAATTTATAGGCATATTGGGAGTTTGGTTTCACAGACCAAATGTGCCGGCTTAAAATTACCAACTTGTTTTTTGACTACATTGAATTTGTTTCTAGATTAAGCGATTTGGTAATCTTACACTACTACAAAATAGTCTTTCCATGACGTTCTATCAACGTTGGTTCTGGTAAAACCATTATAAACAAAGATGTTGTGGTAATTTTGTAAATAAGTGGCATGTGACGACATCGGTTTCGTAAAAACCGCCGTGGTATATCGATCTACAAAGTCAGTTTCGACAAAATCGTTTAGGAATGCTTTCTCATTTTTGACCTATATATGGCGCACTTATTTCCCTTTCACTCACGCCCTCATTGCTTTCAACTTAACCTAGCTAGTGTTACCCCTCGGTGTCCCTCACTGTTGCTCTCGTGGTCTCCCTTACCGTTGATCTCGCACTCTTTGTTGTTGTTGTACTCGACTTCGACGTTGATGATGAGTGAGGGTGTTGACTCCATTGCGCGTCGCCTTGGCCAACCATATTTGGGTTTTGGGATTTTGATGAGGTTGTCTCTGTCGCGCACTGCCACTGCTAGAGAAGTGAGGCTTCCTTCTCTGATAACGGTGGTTGTGGTGAGTGCGAACAAAACGACACCGCTCAGAAGGTAATAACTTTTGTAGACTCGTTGATACTATCCATCTCTCGAACATGGAATCGGAAGGTAATAACCCTCTATTTTTGTTACTCTCTGATTGAATTGATTTTTTGGGGGAATATTAAATCTATAACACAATGTTTTGTTTTAGGGCAAAAGGGTACGGGGAACTCGTTTGCGATGGTAGTGTCTCTGCTTAGTAGGAGAGCCAAACTTCACAAAGAGCTTCACAATATTGAAAAGTAGGTAGATTTTTTAGCGTTGGCATTTGGGTTCCCTTTGTAGGTTTTTGACAATAAGTGGAGGGTTCAGGTTCCTCAAATTACCTGGGTGTGTTTTTCTTTGTAATTTTGTCATCACCAATGAATACAATCTTTCTTTCTCTGTTACATTCTTTCTCTTTCTTTTTCATCATACCCTGTTCCAATTCTATCACTCTTTTCAAAAGTATTGTTGCACACCCTTTAGTTTCTATGATATATCCACATGCCATGGAGATTCTCATTTGGACTGTTTAAGAATGTGGGAAAATTAGGTAATGCAAGTGTTGTGATAAGTTAGAGAAACATCATGTCATATCTGTCCGCAATAGATTTACCTCTGGATTATTGCACTGTTGTTTTTAAAACACAACCCCCACCCTTGTCTCTACAAGAGTCCCTCTAGGAATTTTCAAATTTCAAATATAAGGATGTATTGACATTTTCAAAAATATTTCAATTTTAATTTATTTCTTGCTTAGTTGTTCCATACTGTCCATTATCCATGACCCATGATCCATTTTTCATTTTTTCTTGTTTGTTATTACTTTGGGTCATGAGTTTAGGTTTTAGTTGTCTTGTTTGAGTAGATTTATAAAATAAGATTTGTCCACTGGGGTAAGTTTCTAAGTAAATCTTATTGTAAGCACTGTAAAAGAAATTTTGTTTTGTCTTTATAGAAATTTTAACAATTCAGTTTGAGGAGTAACACTAGAGTTATCCTTTGTTCATATTTCATTGCATTCCTCTGTTCAATTGTTTTACTTTCTTGTCTTTTTACTAGCTATGAAGTTCTGCTCTCCTTGGATAAGGAAAAGCACCAAGTGGAAAGACACATCACACAATGGATATGTCAGATCACTCTCACTACGTAAAATTATAGAGAGACCAGTCAGGGTCATGCTGTTTTGCGAGAGTGCTCCAACCATGTGGGATCGGCACATGCTTAAAGGAGCACTCAAACCGGGTGACCCCCAAGGCCTACACTTCGAAGAGTCCATCAGGGCCTCTCCCTCCTGATTCAGATTCAACCCCTAAAATAATTTTTTTACACGAAGACATTATTCATGAATTATTATACGATACCCACGACCTCACACTTATATTTCAAACATATTTAACAAGTTACGCTACAATTTCACCCTTGAAGATCCTAACTAGGAATCCTATACTTTTCCTTTAACACTGCGCATAAAACTTTTTTCGAGGTAAACACTGGTCGAGTTATTGTATAACTCATAGCTCACAAGACAAGTAATATCACTACAAGTATTAATCATACACTCATTTACAATCCTATCTCATGTCTATAATTTAACATTTCACAATTTAACTAATTACAAAGTATACTTAACAATTAAATAAAAATGTATAGTAATAATAATAATAATAATAACAAAAACGACAACAACATACAATATCCAACTTCAAGACTTATAAACAAATAAATATAACATACATGTAATACTATATATATATATATATATATATATATATATATATATATATATATATATATATATATATATATATTATATTCAACATATATATTAACATAATATTAGCATAAACATACGTTGTTAATGTAAGTATATTAGAATAACAAGAATTTCAGGTAATATATACGCACTAACCAAATCAAAACATTTAAGGATAAAATAATGATATGTACCCCTAAGTCTCGATTAATTAACCAGGAAGAATTTAACTAATAGGTAAGCACAAATTATGATCAATGAAATATATCTAACCTTAAAGCATATAAATATATTTATATGTAATAATATATGTAATATGTCATAGTACAGTTACATGAATTAACAAATATGTATATATATGTAAATTTGTAAAGCGAAACCCATAATTGTTGCACAACCTTTATGAAGTAATATTTACAATTATTAACACATATAATTACATAAAATAATATTTGCAATAGTATTAAAGAGGAAATCGTAACTACTGCACAACGGAAGGAATATTTACAACATATTTAAAATGGAAAACATAACTACTATACAACCATTTATGATGAAATAATTGTAATTACTAGCTTATATAACATATATAATTGAAAAAAAAAATTTATAATAATATTTAATTTATTTCTGAAAAACAAATAATTTCTATAACCTTATTTTATTTGCTATTATTATTATTGTTATAGAAATCTCAAACAGCAAAACAGTACCACGAGGAATCATGTGCAGGCACTTCCACCCAAAAAGTTTAATATCTACTTTATATAACCTTATTTTATTTGTTATTATTATTATTGTTATAGAAATCTCAAACAGCAAAACAGTATCACGAGGAACCATGTAGAGGCACTTCCACCCAAAAAGTTTAATATCTACTTTATATATATATATATATATATATATATATATATATATAATATTTTCAACAAAGCCCAGTACGTACGCGTAGTTCATAAAATTTGATTACAAACAAAAGGAATACAATTATTTGGATCAAATTTTTCATTCCAATGATAACAATTCACTGACACATTCTAGAAAAATGATAAATTATAAGCGCCAAACAACAAAAATCATACACGTTAATATACAAATTAAATCAAGTAATAACAATTGACAATTTAAAAAAATCTAATATACACTAAACAATATCATATCAATATGCACTAAACAGGATCATAGAATTTCATAATAATAGATATTACATTCAATTTAGCATATGAAAAATTCAATTTGAAAGGGTTCATGAATTAAAATTTTATAAAAATAACCCAAAATACCCAAAAGTTGATTCTCTAGGGATCCCTATACATGTTTATTCTAATCCCCAAGCGTGAATAACTCATCCATTATCTCGATGTAATCGCTCAAACGTTCTCCATTAGCAATTGTGGCGTCTCTGATGCTCTTTAGAACTCCTCCTCCAGTTGTTCTGTTAGGGTTCTTGTGTGTTAGAAGAAGAAGAATAGAATAGAATGTGTTTTCTAAAAGCTGCTCTAGGTTAACATTTGGCTTATATAGTGGGAAATTATGACCTATTTACTTTTACTTATTTATTTATTTATTAAAAGTTACGGTTGTTACACATACAACCCACATTTGTCATATTCACTCGTGTTTGGGTCTTGCCCCAAGGGATTGACACAACTTTCCTTTGTGCTGACACGGACAATAGAATGACCAACCTTAGGCTCAGTAGGTAGTACGAGTACTACATCTCAAAATGCATCTGGCTGAAGGACAACATTAGTTGTCGAGTCACTTTTTCAATGGTCGACTGCTCCAGCTGGTCCCTGATTTTTTGTGTCAAATGCTCCAACTCTTCGGGGTTGATCGACATAGACGTGTGGGAACTTGCTAAAGCCAATCCAAAGTATTGTCTAACCGTGACACCGACTCCAGCTGCACGGACAAGGCCCGAGTGCTCTAGTCAACCAATGGTAGTAGTCAGCACATCCTGAGGTCCATGGGTGACAAATCTTCCCTGTGTCGACTGCTCTTCAAGGGAATCATGTAGACAATAAAATATTGCATGAGTTTACGAACTATTGTTGTCATTATAAAAATTGACCTTTGAAATAAAAAATAACTTATAATTCTATCAGCAATTTTGCGTGTCGCCTCAGATGTTACTACTACAGATTTTTTTGTGCAAGTCATCTTCTACTTCACGTGTCATCTAATGGTAGATGGAGAATCAAGGATTGTTTCCGTGCTCTCAAATTGGACTACTTGATCCAATCGTTTTTTTCCTCCATTAACTTTTCTTCTAGTAAATCATAACCCCCACAAGACAACACGTGAGGGGTAGCGTTTAGTTTTTGGATGACCTGAGCCTTCTTTCTAACATTCTATCACAATTAGATAGAAACTTGTCAACAAAATGCGCTTGAAAATAACACATAACTGTGAAATTCATAAACAATGCAAGTCAACTAACCTCCCATGAAGGGTTTTTATGACTCTAACAAAATTGGTTCCACTTTTCTTTGTTGATACCGTACTTCTCGTGTCATCGTTCTCCTCCTTGCCTTGTGCCAAAGCCCATTTGGAGGTCAAATCTGACTTAAACTGCCTTCATTGCTCTTCTTCCGTCTTAAGGATTTTCTTCTTCGTCCTTCGGTTAGACGCTTCTGGAATATCAAATTCAGTCTGCGATACAAAAAATACATTTAATAGTTATTCAATAGCATTCAACATTATAATATTTTTAGTATAACCAATTACAATAACACTCAACATTTAATTCAAATACTTAAATGTCCTCCCAAATCAAATCCTTCTGAGTTGCAGGAACTTGTTTCCAGTTAACAAATGTATGTCCACCTTCTCTCAAGCAACGATCCTCAAGAGACGTCCTTAATTTCTTTCAGTGGGGACCATCAGGTTTCTTAGTGGCATGATCTATATGAACCACTTTTTCTAGTCTTCTTTGGTGTAGCCGGTGAAGGTGCTGAATCAGAAGGAGAAGGGGAGCTTGATGGTGTAGTCATGTGCATGTTAAAAGCAACATTAATTAAACTCAACTCTGTTTTTTAAAACCTTAGAACTATCTTCTTTAATTGAAAATTGGTTCCTTGATTTGGGGTTTGAAGGGTGGTCTTAAAGTTTTAAACTTTGCCACGAAAATGGTTGATTAAACAATTGGGTTTCTCTTTACGGATTTCTTTTATATTGGATCGTACGTGAATTTTCTTTCTTATTTGTTTTTAGGTGTCAAATTTATTCAATTAGGAAACTTACCGTTGGGGATATTTTTAAATTTATAATAATAATATTAATAATCTGAGTTTGATTGAATAATCAATTCTGGTGAGTTGAATTAACATATTGTATAATTACTTGAAGTTGTCTTTTAGTTGTGAAGGATTCTTCTCCTTGATTAGTTTTATAATTTAATAATTTACAAATGTTTTGTTGCATTGTATTAATCTTGCTGTTTTGCCCGTTATTGAATAAACTATTGCTTAATTATCTATGTCAGATAAGAAAGCTGACTATGATGTTGAGGTTAAAGGGGTTGAAATATATCCTGATCCCATCGCACGAGGCCAGCCTGCTACATTCAGCATTGCTGCAACTACAGGTACTCTATTATTTTGCAAGTTTTGTAATTGTGTTACTGTGTTTCCTTTCATTATATTTTTAATTTCTGTTATCATATCCATTTTCATGCATATTGTGTTTCTTGATGCGAATGTGTATTGAAAGTTTGTTATTTTACTTATTTATATGTTTATTCTATTTTCACCACGTGTGATCCAGATAGGCGACCTCACCCAGTAGGATAAAATTTTTGTTGTTGTTTGTTTGTATATGTTTACTCTTAACATAGAAAGTAAGGCTATTTGGGAATTTGAATGCAATTGGTGTGATTTTATTTTGTATATGTACTATGTACCATACTAGCATGGTGGTGTGGTTCAAGATAGAGATGGATGGGGTTTTGGTAAATAAAAAAATTCCCTTTTTTTCTCTAATCCAAACATTTAATGACTCAGGTAAAGCGTTATCTGGAGGGAAGCTAGCGATTGATGTGTCATATTTCGGATGGCACATACATAGTGAGACCCATGACCTTTGTGGAGAAACTACTTGCCCTGTTTCAGTTGGTGATTTTGTGATTGCTCATTCCCAAGTTTTACCAGGATTCACTCTACCTGTAAGTCAATGTTCCTTTCATTCCTTGTACATGTGTGTTTGTATTTTGGTGGAAGAGGAAATCTATCTATCTATCTCTATCTCTACCTAAATTGGGCTTCTCCTATATAGTCATTGGAATTTGGAACTTGGGAAAGAAATCTTTATATGCATGTTATGGCATGTAAACATCTTAAATAGGGGAATGACTTATGTTGGAGCACAACTGAATCTGATGATGGGTCTTAACATGTTATATTTGTTTGATACTTAGAACTGGTATACTATGTGTTTTATCATTTGCAATGTTTTTATATTGATATATAGGAATTGGAGGGGGAACTTGATATGGTTGATCATTGATGTGAATTTTCCAGTGAATATTCTTGTAAACTAGCTCCTTAAACCAATATAGTAGAAATGACAATTTCATTGTGTTGAAATTTTATTTATTTCTAATGTTGCTACTATTTTTTGAATTGCAACTGGCTTTTAATCCAGCAAGCCAGCAGGAACCATTGTTTCATCAAGAAAATGTTTACAATTTTCATAAATGCTGTACTGACAAATTCCTAGTTCACTGTCCTGTAATTTATCTCCTTAAGCACACAGCTCTGTTTTCTCCGAATGTCATGAGCATGTCTGCTTACATGTCATCTTTCCCTTGGAGAGGTTTAAAGGTTGGATTGAATGTATCATGTCCACTGCTCTTTTTTTGTTTCCTTCATTTTTATCAGCTTTTAAGAGACTTGTACTATTTCATGGCATACCAACTACCTAATTACACGGGGCTTTGTTGAGAAGGTGTTTAGGTTTCTAATTAAAGCGTTGTATTATATTTTTAAGAGTGTCTAATTATACTTGATATCGTTTCTTGTTCAATTCAAATTTATTTTTATGTTCATTGTCATAGCTCTCACCATGTATTGTATTTGCAGGTTTCATACTCTTTGAAGATGAAGATGTTCGATGGAAACAAGCATGAGTTAACTAACATTACATTTGGTTTTGATATTGGGTTTGGTTCTTCTGTGGCTGATAGCTAATTGACATTGCTCGTCGAAATCTATGATCAGAAACAGATCTATATAAATTACTTGTACAAACTACAAAGTGCCCTTATGCTACAACCAGATCCTTCTTCTATAATCCAGCAGGACCAGTGTCTGGATTAAGAATCAGAAAAATGTCTTGTACTTTCTGGGATTAGAAAACACAAACTATGTGTTTCTTTATTTATTTTTCTACCTTCTGACTACACTCAGAAGGTAGATCGATATTGTGCAATGTTTATACACATATTCCGACTATGGTCTGAGGGTGTTTTCGTGATGTAATGATATATTTCTCTTTGCATATAAAATAGAGTGCCCACGTTAATATTAGAAGCTAGGGATGAACATGTCATTTCATCCAAGTAATAAAACTAAAAGTCTGATGCCAAAATCCCAGTCTGTGTAGGAGTATTGCCAGAAGCATAGAAATTAGTACATAATTTTCTGTACTCTGCTCGAGTTTGATATGAGTATCAAGGTAAACCTGGTTTAATGAATATCAGTGCAGCATTATTTCAAAAGTAGGTTTACCAAAATGTAATACCTATATAAAATTACTTGCACAAGGATTACATGTTCATAGATGCGCATTTGGTGACGGACGTACAATTGGTTGGAGTTTTTAGTACATATTTAATGATAGTTTGCAATAATCTTTTAAGTCTTACCACTCTATGTGCATGATAAGTACATTTGATTGCAAATGGAAGGACTCCTTATCTGGGGTATCTCTGGAAAAAGGGTTCTGTCATGTACATTTCTTTTGTAAGGGATGAAACTGAGAAAATGATTTTGGAATGGTAAAAAGTTAGGGTGAAATTTAAATTTGTTTGGAAAATGTGGAGAAAATTGAGAATGAGATTTCTTGAAACTTATGAAAACTAATTTGTGGAGTTTTTTTAACCTAGTTTAGGTGATTGGCATACTGCTTATTACCAAAAAAAAAAAAAAAAAATCAATTTCTTCAACATTGTGAACACGGTAGAGATAAATTTTTAACTTAAATGACTCAATGCTAAACTGCATGTTGTTCATTTAATTTTATTCAGTTTCTAGTTAGAATGTAGTACATGATTGTATACTTTGTTTCCCTCAATCTGTTCACAACAGAGGCATAACATGTACACAAATGGTAACTAATCATGACCATGGGCGCACACACTTCGTCTCCTTCGCACTAGGCATCACCAGTGGTCCAAGGACACTCTTTAGTGATAGTGGTTCTGAATCAACATAACCATGTGCATGATTGAGATTGATGCTGGCAATTTGGCATGGTTCCCCCTTCTAGTAAGTAAACAATGATGGGGAATTTTTGCTTTCATTGTTTTTAGTTGACAAATATCCATCATAGTTCATAGTTCAAACGATGATTGAGGTACCAAATGTTAGGTAATGGGTCATGCACTCTGATCAGATAAGGGAGTGAGGGGTCAACCTTGTCCCCACACCATGCATTGATTATTCAAAACTTAATAAAGCATCCCAACATTGCACAGCTTTCAGTTACCACTTTTTTAGCCTTTAAAACTTAAAGAACACTCTCATCCTCAGCCCTTTTGTCCTCAATTCAGCATCCTTGTGTGCTATCATTCTCACCTTATCTTTTTCTCCAATCCATAAGTTGGTAGCCTCTCTCCCTCATTTCACATGCCATCCAATTTAGACATGAAAGGAATGAAAAGCAGGTTCCATAGAAAATTGAAACTCATTCCAACCATTACCAACTTGAAACAAGGCCTAGTCCTTCAGCTCAATCCACCAATCTATGATGATCAAGATCACAAGCCCCACAACATGGCTGAACTAGAGATTGGCCCCAAAGGAAGTGAAGATGATAAACATTATGAGTTAAAAGAAATGCAATTTAAAGCCACACCCACCAAAGGGTCCAAGGAGAAAAACTTAGTGGCTACTAGTCCTAGTAAAAGCATGCATCAAAAAATTCAAGGCATCGAAGAGTACCCATCTCTAACAGATTTTGAAGAGATACATCCACCAGGTGGAAGCCAAGCAGTGATTCTCTACACAACAAGCATGAGAGGCATAAGAAAAACCTTTCAGGACTGCAACACGGTATGCTTTTTGTTGAGAAGCTTCAAGATAAGATACCATGAGAGAGATGTTTCTCTACACTTGGAGTATAGAGAAGAGTTGTGGAAGATCTTGGGTAGCAAAGTGATCCCTCCCAGGCTTTTCATTAAAGGGAGGTACATTGGAGGAGCTGATGAAGTTGTAGGATTGCATGAGATGGGGTGGCTTGGAAAGCTTTTGGAAGAAACACCAATGGACTTTGCTGATGGTCCTTGCAAAGGTTGTGCCTGCATGAGGTTTTCCATTTGCTTTAATTGTAATGGTAGTTGCAAAGTGTTCACCACCAATGGTGACAACAAAAATGAATGTTTCATCAGGTGTCCTGAATGCAACGAGAATGGACTTGTCAAATGCCCCATTTGCTGCTAGAAATTGATTAAGACCAAGGGTATGTGTATTTTTCCATTTTCTTAACTTTTAGGCTCAACGTGTATTGTTAACTGAATAACTGAATCATACTCGTTGGGTTGTTGATGTATGTGATAGAGTCCTTAGAAATGGATATAGTACTAATTTCTTTAGATGGGAAGAACTATAAGCCAATGCCATGCAGGGACATATAAACAAGTTACTTGTTTTTTATTAGTTCTGGATATTTATTGAATGAAAATTTGTGTTTCATGTTTCTATGAGAAAATATTTTGAATTTGGGAAGAAGAGGTTTAGTGGTTTTTCAAGCAGAACTTGTGAAAAACTAATTGGACAAGGTATCTCATTGTAGTACTCATCCACACCAATAGAAAAAGGAACTAGGGGAGAAAATGGAAGAAAAAACAATGGTCATCTAAGGATAAAGAAGATGAACATAGAAGCAAGAAAATTCAGTGGATGTTGTTGGCTACCTCATGATTGCAGAAGCATGCACGTGACATTTCAATTTGACGAGTGTGTGGACTACGGGTATAACATCCTATTCTGTTTAATACTTCTTAATGCTATCATTTTTTAGTGAAATCAAAATATTATATTTAAAAATATACTAAAAATATAATAGAAATTATTAACAATGTAACAAATATAAACAAAGAGGAAGAAGAAAAGAGTGCAAAAGTAAGCCGAAGAGATTATGCTCTCTTCAACCAAAGGCAAAATCTGAATGTACAAGAGACAAAGGAAAATTATAAATGCAATCAATAATAAGACTAAATTACCCTTACATTTTCAGGTAATTAAGTTCTAAAAATTAGATTGATACATTTTCAGGCCACCCATTCTGTTCCAGTGTCGTATAATTTTTTAAAAAGTTTTATTTTTCTAAAGGAATTGATAAATCATAAAATTACTAGAGTTAAATTCATACTTTTAGATAACAGCATTAATTAACAATAATAAAACCTACACTTTTAGATTTTTACTTCCAAAACTTTATGACTTAATGGTGTATGATGTCTCAATATATTTTGTCTAAATAAAGTTAACTCACTTCCTGTCCAGCATTAATTAACCATAGCTGGTTTAAGTCTAAATATGAAAAATTAACCCTCAGCTTGAACCTATAACGACTCGTAGTATGAACCCATTTACCAACAAGTCAACAAATTGATAAAGAAAAATAAAAGTGGATCAAGAAATGTACTATAGAATCTAAGACTATAACAACACCAGGGCCAGCATAAACCCGACATGATAAAGCCCACAAATGATTTGGGAAATGCTAGGTGCACCCAGCAATTTATTGAATGGGCCATTTTGCCCTTCATTAAAAAAGTTAAATAAAAAGTTTAAAAAGCTTTTCCCTTTCCCGGAATCATTCACGCCTCTTCTTCTTGCTTTTGCTTTTCCTCCCTCTTCCGCGAGCCTCTGCGTCTTCTCTTCTCCGCGAGCCCGGCTGCTGCTTGTTTTCGCTTGGACGTCATTTCCCTTCGAGGTAGGTGTCCCTAACCTTCCTTTGCTTTTATTATGCACTATAGTTGTAGCATTTAGGGTAGGTAAGTGGAACCTTAGGGTAGAAGACGCCAAAAAAAATGGGGAAAGGGTGGTTACGGTGGCGCCTTCCGGAAGATCCTTTTAGGGTTCTTCCGGATCTTCCGGAAGAAGGTTTTCTGGAAGATTTTTGGAAGAAGGGTTCTTCCGGAAATACTGAAAGGTCTTCCGGAAAAACTGGTCTTCCGGAAAGCTTCCGGAACACCTCTTCCGGAAACTCTCCGGAAGAAGTAGTTCTTCCGGAAAGTTTCTGGAAGAAGGGTTCTTCCGGATGACCTATCAGTGCTTCCGGAAGAACCACTTCTTCTGGAAAGTTTCCGGAAAAACTACTTCTTTCGGAAGTTAGTTTTTTTTTTAAATATTGTTTTTTTAATTAATGTATTTTATTTATAAATAGAGTTGGTTATTTGTATAAATTAAGTTGGTTATTTTTGTTAATTGGTTTTGTTTATTTTTTATATGATTTTAGTTGAGTATTTTACTAATTATTTAATTTTAAATTAGTTATGTATTTTTTTTTATAAATGAAGTAGTTTATTTTTATAAATAAAGTTGTGTGTGATTTGGAATTTTTTTTTAAATACTAATAATTTTTTATAAATGATATAAATTAAGTTGTGTATGTTTTGAAATTTTTTTTCCCATTTTTGTTTTATTTTTATATATAATTTTAGTTGTGTATGTTTACTAATTATATATTTTGAAATTAGTTGTGTTTTTTTTGTTTATAAATAAAGTTTTTTATTTTATTATAAATAAAGTTGTTTATTTTATTATAAATGAAGTATTTTTTTATAAATTAATTTGTGGGTGTTTACTAATTAATTATTTTTACATTAGTTGTGTTTTTATTATAAATGAAGTTGCTTATTTTTTTAAAATTACGTTGTGAATGTTTAATAATTAATTATTTTTACATTAGTTGTGGTTTTTTATAAATGAAGTTTTTTTTTAAATTAAGTTGTGGATGTTTAGTAATTAATTATTTTTATATTAGTTGTGTTTTTTTATAAATGAAGTTGTTTATTTTTTTTTAAATCAAGTTGTGGATGTTTACTAATTAATTTAGTTGTGTTTTTTTTATAAATGAAGTTTTTTAAAATTTTTTTAATTAACTTGTGGATGTTTACTAATTAATTTTTTTTACATTAGGTGTGTCTTTTTTTTTATAAATGAAGTTTTTTATTTTTTTTAAATTAACTTTTGGATGTTTAATAATTAATTATATTTACATTGGTTGTGGTTTTTTATAAATGAAGTTTTTTATTTTTTTTTTAATTAAGTTGTGGATGTTTACTAATTAATTTTTTTTACATTAGTTGTGTTTTTTTTTTATAAATGAAGTTTTTTTTTTTAAATTATGTTGTGTATGTTTTCAAATAATTTGATTTAAATTAGTCTTATTTGTTTATAAATAAACTTGTTTTATTTTTATAAAGAAAGTTGTGTATATTTTGACCGAAAAAAATACGTGTTCGACATGATTTGCAGATCATGGCTAAAACACGAGGTTTAGGTCGTGCTATAGGTAGACTTATAGGCAGAGATAGACATGATGACCATGATGCAGTTGATGTTCTCGAGAGGCATAGGCCTACTGTCTCAGCTCGTAGGCAACGGGTTCATCAGATGACTGCGGATGCACGTGATATGGCTGAGGATGTTGCTAACATGGCTGAGGATGTCCCTGATCTGGTTGAGGAGGCACCTGAGATGTGTGCGGACGTACAAGGTGCTAATGGTGCTGAGGGGTCACATGCTGATGATGTTGAGGGATTCCCTAGTGGGCCACGTGACCCGTTAGTGCTGACATCATTTACGGACCATGTTGCACACACTGTTTGTAGTGGATAGGTATTTTAATTTGTTAATTATTTATCATTGTTGATTTGTTTGTCATTAATTTTTTTTAATAATTGTATAATTTGTACTTCAAATCAGGAACGTCCTGATTTGAAGTTGGTGTCACATGGGAGGAAGGTGACATTGATTAGGAGGCCAGTGCCTGAGATTGAAGGACTGATTGGTGCCACAGGATTAAGTCCATTAATCGATTGTTCAGTTGTTACTGGCGATCCTGGACTGATATCCGCATTTGTGGAGAGGTGGCACAGCGAGACCAGCACCTTCCACCTTCCGGTAGGAGAGTTGACGATCACATTGGATGATGTGTCGTCACTCTTTCATTTGCCTATCACTGGCGCGTTGCACAGTTTTCATACTCTTTCTACAAAGGAGGCGAGATTTTTGCTGACAGAGTTACTTGAGGTGTGTGCCGAGGAGGCTAGAGCCGAGACAACACTGACACGTGGGGCATACATACGACTAGGATGGGTTCGAGACATTTATGAGATGAGATGTCAGACCCGGCGGTGGATTGTAGCAGCTCGTGCTTATCTGCTGCACCTGGTCGATTGCACTCTTTTTGCTAATAAGAGTGCAACATACGTGCATGTGGTTCACCTAGACGCTTTTCGTGACCTCGGTCAGAGTGGTGGTTATGCTTGGAGAGTTGTCGCGCTGGTTCATATGTATGACCAGTTAGATGAGGCTTCTAGGACCACCACACGACAGCTTGCGAGGTACCTGACTCTATTACAGGTAAATTTTGTGTTTTTTGATATGTTACGTTCGATTATGATTTAAACATGTTTTTATGTTATGTTAACCTCATTTTTTGTGTAGTGTTGGATCTATGAGCACTTCCCTAGTGTGCACCAGTGCGTGACAGATGATACATACCAGGAGACGTCCCCACGTGCTTCATGGTGGTTGACGTCGAAGGCGCACATGAAGGGAATCACAGGAGCACCTTACAGGGCATGTTGTGATGCTTTGACCGTCACAGATGTGTCCTGGTTTCCGTACACTGAGCATCGGGGGGTTAAGGCCTTTGAGCTGATTTCATCATTCCATGGTCAGCTGAGATTGGGTCCTATGGTGGTCACAGCTCGACCGGAGAGGGTGGTACGACAGTTTGGTTACATCCAGAGCATCCCTCCGCCGCCTGTTAGTGCTCGATTGTCACATGATGATATAGATGACAAGTGGATGCATTTTGCGGAGCACGTACTACCTGCAGTTGAGCTTTGTCTAGTGCCTGGGCAGGTATCTGCAGATTACATGGAGTGGTTTTTCCGCATATCTCACCCATTCATGATACCAACCGAGGCAGGTGACCAGCCGAGAGATGCACTAGCCGCAGACCCTGAGGAGTACATACAGCTGCCCAGCTCCCAAGTTCCAGTGGCATTTGACCCCCCTCCACATGTGGTAATATTTTTTGCGTGTTTAATGTTTGATGAGTTGTTATTTATTTTAAATTTTATAATAAATGTTTTTTATGACTGTCACAGGATGATTACGACGAATATGAGGCGATTGCACAGAGGTTGGAGCGTGTGCTCAACCTTAGGATGGTCACTGCAGGCACAGAGTTATATGAGATTATGCAGGACTGTCTGACGATCACCAGAGGAAGAGTCAGTGCTGATGGAAGTGTCAGGGCTTGTCAGAGACGTCGCACGGAGCATTGATTATTGTTATTATTTTTTGTCTTGTAGTTGACATGGATTTTTGTAATTATTACACTTTTTAGTTTAATATAGTTGACTTGTTTTGCACAGTTTATTATTTTATGATATTAACTGACGTATCGATTCTCATTCCGATCATGGTCCTTAAGTGAAGTTTTGGTGTGTTCTAAATTTTTTTTAAAAAAAAAGTGAAGCTAAAATCATGAGTTTTGTTCGTAACAATTACATTAAAAATAAATGTTTTTATAAAAGAGGCAGAAAATCCAAAAAAATAGGAATCAGATCCTTTTTTTGATGTTTAAGTACCCATGTTTGGGGTTTTTTTCCGTGGGTGTGCGAGTGGCGTAAGACATTGGAGGGGCGCTATTTGTCATGTTTGGACGTCAAAGAACCCAAAAAAATTATTTCCTTTCCCTGGTTCCATCAAATTACACCCAAAAAAAGAGCCAGAAAATCCAAAAAAATAGGAATCCGACGGTTTTTTTATGTTCAAGTACCCATGTTTGGGGTATTTTTCCGTGGGTGTGCGAGTGCCGTAAGACATTGGAGGGGCGCTATTTGTCATGTTTGTACATCAAAGAACCCAAAAAAATTATTCCTGTTCCCCGGTTCCGTCAAATAACACCCAAAAACAGAGCCAGAAAATAAAAAAAAATAGGAATGAGACTCTTTTTCATGTTCAAGTACCCATGTTTGGGGTTTTTTTTTCCGTGGGTGTGCGAGTGCCGTAAGACAATCGAGGGGCGCTATTTCTCATGTTTGGACGTCAAAGAACCCAAAAAATTATTTCCTTTCCCTGGTTCCCTCAAATTACACCCAAAAAAAGAGCCAGAAAATCTAAAAAAATAGGAATCCGACCCTTTTTTTATGTTCAAGTACCCATGTTTGGGGTTTTTTTCCGTGGGTGTGCGAGTGGCATAAGACAATCGAGGGGTGCTATTTCTCATGTTTGGACGTCAAAGAACCCAAAAAAGTCATTGCCTTTCCCTGGTTCCCTCAAATTACACCCAAAAAAAGAGCCAGAAAATTCAAAAAAATAGGAATCCGACCCTTTTTTTATGTTCAAGTACCCATGTTTGGGGTTTTTTTCCGTGGGTGTGCGAGTGCCGTAAGACAATCGAGAGGCGCTATTTCTCATGTTTGGACGTCAAAGAACCCAAAAAAATTATTCCCGTTTCCCGGTTCCTTCAAATAACACCTAAAAAAGAGCCAGAAAATCCAAAAAAATAGGAATCCGACCCTTCTAAGTATGCGTAAGGTTTTAAGGTCAAACAATTAAAATAAATTATCTTTGGACCATTGAAACAACACATTAAACTTTATTATGGGATTTAAACACGCCGTAAACAGATAAAGGTTACATCAACGAAAAAGCAAAAAAATAAACATTGCATTCAGTTGTTTAGCGATGTCCCAGTCACCTCGTCTTCGATTTTCACAACATATTTAGTAAAGATAGCTAAAATTTCTATTGGTCCATATTTTTTCCAGTAGTTAGATTGTACTAACACCTTCAGCAGTTCTTCGTTGGTCCTCAGCTCATTTATTTCATATTTTATAAGCTACTCAAAGCGAGCTGGTTGGCAGAATAACAATCGTCTTACCGTTTGTGATTCGTGAATTCCAAGAGGGGGAATCCCTTTAGGTGCAACTTGCTTTATTAAATTCTTCAGTTCATCGATGGTACATGTTGAAAGAATTTGAAATTTCTTAGGATTTTTTCCTGTGAACGCGCATCCAACAAATTTGTTTTGCGGTGGCATGTTCCATTTCACGTTGTAATACAGGATCGCGTCATGAGTACGGAGCATAGTGCATTGAAGTAAGTTTATTATTCCATCTGGTGTTCTTCCAATGGTGCATAATAACTCAATCGGGCCAACACAAGAAAATTGATTATTACACATTAACATTGTGTTGACATCGTCATCATTTATCAATTTCATACACTGAAAGCGAATTTGGTTACCTGTATCGGTGAATGGCTTCCGGTAGTGAATTTCATCCAAAAATTGTTTGTCAGATAGCTGAAGGGTATTGTGTATTCTGGTTTTTAGGCTTGCAAAATCACAATTGTTTAGTACTCGAATGGGCACCGGAGTTGAAGTATGGAAGTAAACGCCAGTATCATTGTGAATAATTGATCCATTTGGAAAAATGAAAGCCAACCTTGAGTTGACAATCGTCTGACTGCTAGTTTCTCCTAAAAATGCCATACTTTGTGTATCAATTGGGAGACTATGTGAAAGCAAGATAATGTGTGATTAATAAGTCGTGTCTGCTATATATATAGATGGTTGTGACCGAGCGATTGCTTCACTTTGTTTACAAAAAAATAGACGCACGCGAACATGTTTCGTGCTTATGTTTCCTTCAGAATGTGTAGTCAAGTCAGTCAATGTGTTGTCGCGCTCAAACTTTAATACGCATGCATGTCATTATGTGTTGTCAATTATGACAATTATGTATGCTACACGCGTAAATGCTTTTTGTTGGACCAACAATTTTTTTGCTTAACCAAACGAGTACTTAATAATATTAATTGGTTAGTAATGGGTTACAACAAATTATATCACATAATGAATACAATTACATAAACAATGCATGTTTAGTCTTCATTTAGGTTGACATAGTGTCTTTTGAATGACATCAAGCTTGTGTATTGTTGCATTCTACTAATATATGGAGTTGTCCACTGCTTTGCCTGAGAATAACAATTGCTTGACCACAACAACGCTGGAGGTGGTAAGGGACAATGGTCTTTCAAATAAACCTATTGTACATGAACAAAGATTATATCATGCAGTGACCGTGTCAAATGAACCAGCGAAGTCATTGCATAATTGTTATACTAACTATATTCAATGTACCTGAACAAAATGATTTCCAAACACGTGGCCGACACATATCATGCGGTGCCCAGAAGAATCAGGTGGTGGTTGACTTCTAAGAGGAAAAAATGTCATGCTTTGTTGTTGGGACAACGATACAAGGATTACGTTATACAGTGATGCAATCACATATCCCATCTCCATTATATCCATCCACTTGTCCACACTAACCTGAATCAACCAAACATACACATGTAAGTAATTTAAAGTTTGTTATTAAAAAAATTAACCTAAAAACATACCTTCGAAAACCCATCAACAAGTAGGGACAACTTTAATTGTTCAAATCTCTCTGTGTCACCGAAGAGGTTCATGTACTCATGCGACCACCTGCCAAGTTCTTTAATCAATTCATTATGCACTAATGGCCACGAATCTTCCCTCATACCTAATAAAGCGACAATCGACCAATATCCACAGTTACCGTCCGCTTTCACATCCACAACGTCACGAATGAAACCTTGAATGAATGGCGCAAATTGATCCAACATCAGGATGATCCTTGTTGGTTGAGGCGGTTCAGAACATGATGCACTACGTTTGACTGGAGAGTTGCTGCTTTGAACAGAATGAAAAGCATCAACATACTCCCAGTAAGACGGATCACGCTTTGTGGATCTTTGACTTCTTTTCATCGGTTTCTTCGGTGCACCTTTAGTGTTGACCTTTGACGGAGGAGGGCACATAGAGTTATGATCAGGGTATGCAATTTCTCGAAGTTTACTCTTCAGAGTTACTTTGCCAGACACATCAAGTTCATCAAACCTTTTAGATATGGTCTCTATCTCTTCCTTGAGGCTGACTTACGTCTCACATAAACCTTGGTCTGAAAAGCAAAGTCTCCTCCAGAAAATATGGACTGACTCCAATGGGATGCTGCCAACAGTATACCTAGAAAGCTCACATGCATAAGGAAGATCGTGCGTGCTTCTCATCACACAACCACAAGAAGAGGGATTGTTGCCGAGATAACGTAGACGGTCAACCTCAGAAGCAATCTGATTTAAAGCGTCCCTTGAAACCATCCTAAGAAGCCTCTTGTATAAGGTTTTTTTATATACATGCCCAACCACATGCGTATTGGTTTCAAAGGATGCTTTAATTTCAACGTGTTGCAGCGTGATCATGTTGTTCATGGAATCCCAAACACTACATAGGTCTCCAACGCTATTTTGTATTACTCTTTTGAGAGCCCAATGAGCTGATTCAACCCTACATTTAAAATACACAACAAACATGAAAATATACAACAATTAAATACCATTTATTACTAATCCTTACTAACAAATAAAATCAGTTCTTAATACCTGTTTGTTGTTGTGTTGCCTAGGTGCATGATCTTATTCGTCCATGCTGTAATAAATTTTTCCTTATGGGGGATAATCCATGTGTCGTTAACATAGTCAATGAACATCGGCCAAGGCAAACAAGCAACTTGAAACTTCTGAAGTGACTCATGGAACTGGTGTTCGGACGAACAATCAACCAAAGTACCTCAGTTATCCATTACATAGTCCTACGCATTTTTTTCACCGATTAAAAATTTGCACTTCGCCTTCACATTCTTATCAATATGAAACCTGTACAACAAATTAGTACACTCTGGGAACACAGTTTTCACTGCATTCATCAATGCTAGGTCTCTGTCAGTGACAATAACAACAGGGAGGCGATCGTTTCTTAAAAATAGGCCTCGAAATCGTTCCAAAGCCCATACAATATTATTAACACGCTCAGCCTCCAGATATGCAAACCCAGCAAAGAATGTCATCGCCGTTGGTGTCACTCCAACAAAATCAAGTAGTGGGAGTCTGTACCTGTTTATTTTGTAGGTACTGTCTATAAAAAACACCAGATGACATGCATTGCATAACTTTACTGCATCTAGGTGACACCAAAACTGATCACGCACCACAACTTCATCCTTCAATCTATGCCAATGAATGTATTGATCATGTTCGAGAAGCTTCATCAGATGCTGCATTTCGGTATCAACTCCTCTTATTGAAGAATGATATGCACTTCTTGCATTGTAAATTTGCTTTATCGTGGTGCAACTGTTGGCATTGTGTTCCTTCAATGTTAGCAAGATGTTTTTTGGTTTCACCATCGACTTTGTCATATCAGCAATAATTTTCTTTTCATCCTTAGTCAATCGCCCAGCGTATGGATGTCCAACTAAGGACTTGGCCAATTCATGATTGTGAATCCCACATATCAACTTCACCATCCAACCTTCCCTTCCATGCACTGGTTTCCCACGAAGCCTGAAGGGACAACCACATTTCCTACTCCCAGTGTCTTTTCTAACAAATTCTTTATTCCTACACTTGTACGTACCACTCCTTTCACACCCAATTAAGACAAATGAACTTCTTCCTCTACTACTGGTCTCTGTGTCAAACCTCATAATCACTACAACAAATCCATTTTCATGGGCAATTGTTCGAGCCCATTGCAAAACATCATCTCGAGTACCGAATACCTACAACGCAACCCAAACATATTAATTTTTATACAAAACATCAATTCAACCAAATGACTCAAATTATCTATGATTACCTGAGACGTATTAAAAGCATTTGAACAATCCACATGTGGTTCATTCACCCCACATTCTTCTTCATTATCATAATCATAATCCATATGAACTTCTTGTGACATCGCATAGTCGTACCTCCATTGATCTTCGTCCATCTTAAGGACATATGCATCATACACAAGTACATTCAAATTATCATATAACCACATCCAAAAATTTACTACACATTAAATAACAAAAATATTAACAGGACATATGCATCATACGGAAGAATATTCAAATTATCATATAACCACATCCACAAATTGACTACATATTAACTAACAAACATATTAACAACTAATACAAATATATTCTAAATTTATAACTACATTATTTACTTAAACTAAACTTAACACTATAATAAAAAAACTAATAAAACATTTTTCTACTACAACAAAATACAATTATGTTACCGAAATCATATATACCTAATTAAACCAATAATCCACAATTGAATATATATATATATATATATATATATATATATAATTTAAAATAGAAATAAAAAAATTTGTTAATAATGTAACATTCCAGAAGAACTTCTTCCAGAAGTTGCTAAGGCCAATTCCACTTCCGGAACTACTTCTTCCGGAATGGGCCTTAGTAACTTCCGGAAGAACTTCTTCCGGAAGTTGCTAGCGCCAATTCCGGAAGAAGTAGTTCCGAAAGTGTCTTCCGGAACAACTTCTTCCGGAAATGGCCTTAGCAACTTCCGGAAGAAGTACTTCCGGAAATCCAACATTCTCATTTCGGAACTTCTTCCTCCTCTAGTTAAAATTTCTTCCGGAAATAGCTTTTTACTGTTTTTCTTCTCTAAAAACTAGCCAGAAAACGCAAAAAATACCCATAAATACGTACCTCCGATGAAATAGGAAGACCAACGACTAACAAAACTTCAAATACGGAACACCTGCTTCACGGGACCACCAAATCTTCAAAGCTTTTTACAGAAGGATAGCAACATCAAGAACATGAAAAACGAAGGATGCAAGTGAAATGGAAGGAATGGAAGGGTGTAAACAAAAAAGGAAGCGCAGTAAATTTAAAGAAAACTACACAGGGGCAAAATCGTCATTACATATGCATTAAATATTATTTTATTTTTACTTATTATTATAAAATGAAATTTCTTTTTACTTGATGTTGTTATAAAATAATAATTATTTTTTTATTATACATTAACTTTTGTAATACAAATTAAATGTTATCATAATAAATATTTTATATTTTTAATAAAATATACAAATTAATTAATTTTTATGATTTAAATTATACTAAATTGTCACACAAATTAATATTTACATTTACATGCGCGTAAAAAAGAAATTACAAATATTAGTCATAATTATGTTCACTAATTATTTATGTATAATAATATTATTTATTTTATAACTTAATTTATTCATTAAAATTAAATAATTACAAAAAATACCATTTTTAAAAAAAAAAATTCCGGAAGACCCTTCTTCCGGAAGAAGAAGGTTGTCTTCCGGAAGAACCTTCTTCCGGAAACATTCAGGAACATGTTCTTCCGAAACGTATTCCGGAGTTCTTCCGGAATCACACCATCTTCTTCCGGAAATTTTCCAGAAAAAGTGTCTTCCGAGATGATTCCAGAAGAAGGTTCTTCCAGAAAGAGTCTTCACGAAAGGGCATTTTCGCCCATTCAGTGTTTGCTGGGTGCCCCAGCAATATTACTGGGTGCACGTAGCAACTCCCGAATGATTTTCTTCTTAGATCTTATGATCATGTCTATCTTAAATTCTCAATATGCAACCCTCAATCCAATCCCTCAAAAAGGTTGAAATATTAATTAGGTTCAATTATTTTATGAGTCCCTAAATATTCATCAATTTTTTAATTAGGTCATAAACTTGTATTTTACATTTTTTTACTAATCTATATAAATTCATTATACGTTTCTGTCAAAAAAATAATTATACGTGGGTAAACACTAAATTAATTAATTATACGTATACATTTATTAATTAATATATGAAATTTTTAAATAAGAGATTTAATTTGAATTAGAAAAATAAATCTAGTAATTAAAATTTAGAAAACCAAAATTGTAATAATATGAAATATAAAAATTAAAGGTGCAATTATCCCTCTTTATCTTATCAGGGAAAATTCCATGATAATCTTTCTAATAAACTAAATTCTATACTTGTGTGATGCAAGAATTTTTTTATATTATAATTTTTAATATTTATTTTAACTGTGTGTATCTAAATAAAATTAGTTTTAAAAATATTTGGTAGTATATTATATATAATATATAGTTATATTAAAATAGTGGATATTATTATTAAAATAAATTAGTGATATTTAAAATTTATTTTTTATTTAAAATAATACTAAATAACACGAAAAAATAAATAAATAATTTTAAAAAATTAAAAATGTGATAGTGATTTAATTCCAAATACACATTAAAAGTTAGAGGAATACATTAAAGTACCACTAAATATTATTCTAAAACATGTTATTTTAAGAGAAAATAATATATATAATTTTTATTCTTATAATAATATATAATTAAAAATATTTTTATAATAAAAATTATTCTTTATCCGAAAGAAAATATGAAACTAATTATGTATTATATTTAATATATCCATACAAAAATTAATATTAAAGAAAAGAATAATTGTGTTATTTATATATTTACAAAATACTACATGAATAACATTCAAATTATTTTTTCATAAGTTTGTTTCACTATTTTTTTATTACTTTAAATTATGTATGATTGATAAATTATTTTCTAGGTGGTATTTTGTGTGAATTTTTGTGTCATTTTGCATGAATATTCATGATAGAACTCACATTTAGGCACTAGTTTTGTATTGTAGAAGTACAACCACTCAATTGAATGGAAAAGTTAAAAATTATATAAATTTATGAAGATTTGAAGACTCTACACTTGATAATAACAGTGGTAATCAAGACGACAATAATCAGATGATAACAACCCTCCTAGAACAACATCAAGGATCTGATAACGGCCATGGTAAACTCATCATGGTCATAGTCAATTCAAGAGGGTTGTGGTCAACAAAGAGGGTCACGATCAATCCATAATGTCCCAAGGCGTCAATGCCACTTCCAACAACAACTATGGTGGATTCACCACAGTCGTAATGTGACTTTTCACGTAATTATCTTTAGGAAGCTATATATAGAGATCTTTGTCTTGTAAATTCAACAATTTAGTTCTATTCTTGTCTTTTACGAATTTGAGAGAACCTTGAGGGCTTTTGAGAGCTGAAGAGCATGCACAACACTGTTAGAATGGATTGTGATCATAGTTCCTACCTATTAGTATGTCTATGTTTATAGTTTATAAGATTGCTAGTTTTTCTCTGATCATGATTAGCTAGTCCCCCTAGTTTAGGAGTTATGATGTAATTGCCCATTTGTACTCCTCTCCTTGTTCTAAATAGAATTCCTCATTATTTCATGTTAATTAATTATTTTCCTTATTTTAATTTTTATTTGGAACCGGTCATTCTAATATTCAATCAATTGCATAGTAGTGATCATCTGCATGTAATTGGTAGATCTAGGTAGAGAATGTTTTGCACCAAATTGTATGATCAAATTATTTGGGTAGTCTTTGATAGATTAGTTGATCTTTAATAAATCGTCCCTATAATTGATTTTATCCTTTGACTTAAATTGATAGTTCCATGATCCTTGGGTTATTCATTTAAGGCAAAGAGAATCTTCTGACCTTAATCATTGGCTTTAGTTGATTTTGAGAATCGATAATTAACTAGGGAAAGAATTTCATGATTCAATCAATATCATGTGCTTAATTATATACCTTTTAAGACTGTTTTGAGTAAGTATTTGCAGATGCTAAGTACTAATTGAGGTTCCTTAATTTGTTTTTGGGTGTTGATGTGAGGGATGGATATCAGTGGAGAAAATATTTCATTAACTTTTATGCCTAAGTATGGTTTGATTTGGTTCCAGGACATGGGTTATCTCAATTCAACTTTGTCATCTTCAAGCCAGGTTCATGCTGTCAGTGATGCAATTGAGAGTGGTGGGGGTCTAAGGTAAATCCTTTCTCACATTTTCATTATTTATTTGTATTGGATAGTTTTAGTCAAACTTAGTGGTCGTAGTGTTTATTTTCATATTCATAATTTTGTTGTTTGTGATTCTTGTATTTATATAGATATTGTATTTGTGATTCATGAAACTCCTGTTGGAATTGTGATGTTTTCATAGTAAAACAAAATTCTTTGACTAGGCCTCTGTGTCACAACTGGGACATATGTCTCAGGATGCATGTCTCTGCTTGATTTTTTTCCCATTTTATATGTGTTATCTTATGAGTTGTGTAGGCTTTATATATTATTGACCTGATTCTTAATTAATTAGAAAAATACTATGGTACTTATCACCCCCACCCCAATTCTTTGGCATTTCCCTTTTAAAAAAAAAAAAAAGAAAGAACACAATGGTTTATTAGTTCTAATATTCATGGGAACTTGAAAGTCCAATAGAATCTAGTCTATTGGTAGCTCTATGTTGATGCTTTTTGGCAGAAAAATCTGTTGAAAGTCCAAGGTTTTCACAAACAATTAAATAAGTTGCCTACAGCTGGTTCTTCACTACACACAACATGCATGTGTTTGGCATGTAACAATTTGTGGTATAATCAATTTCTTCTTTTCTTTTTGCCAAAATATATATTAGAGAAACTTAAATTTGCTCATTTGGAAATTGGTAACTCTGGTCTACATAAATGTATACATAGTTGCTAATTGCTGTGTCTGTTTATGATTTTGACAGATTTGATTAAGTTTGTATTAGAATTGTCTGGTATGTGGTGCTTTGCAGCAAGCAGATCTTAATATTGAATTTTTGGCCTTTTAAGATGTAATAATGTTTTGTTTCCCTTCTTTTGGGATGTATTTGTTGCCAACAAGATTACTTTCGGAAATTGCATGTATATGTGTTTGGGTGGGAGGAAGAGGGCAGTTTTTGTGTGAAAGGATCAGCATTTAGTGTGGTAGTTTGTCCATTTACACTTGTACATACATACATACCATTAGCTCTACATAATAAGATTGAATTGATAGAACTTGTTCCAATATAGTTACAATTTGAAACCCTTGTTTGCTAGCTAAATGTTGTCATAGTAGAACCATCATGTTAATTACTTAGTCATGAAATGTTGATACGAGAAGATTTTAAAATTACATGGAGGGAAATAAAGAGAATATGCCATATTTAAAAAAAAAATATGACATTCTACATCGGTTATATAATAAATGATGTAGAAAGTGACGCACAACATCGGTGGCGAGAAAACTTTCTACTTCGATTTACAATATCGATTTGGACAAAACTGATGTAGAAAGTCTCTTTTAGCAAAACCAATGTTGAAAATGTCTTTTCCAATGCACTTTACAATATCGGTTTACCGATGTTGTTTTCACCTTTTTTACATTTTTTGTATATTTCTTATTATACGACATCAGTTTTGAAAAAAATCGATGTTATATAATGGATTTTAACATCAGTTTTCATAACTGATGTTAACATTGATATTTTTAACGTTAGTAGTTTTAACATCGGTTACATAAACGATATTGAAAGTTTTTAATAATCAGTGTTAAAAATCTATTTTCTAGTAGTATTATGTTCTTAATAGAATTTCTTATTATTTCATGTTAATTAATTCTCTTTCTTATTTTAATTTTTATTTGAAACGAGTCATTCTAATACTTAATTAATTGCATAGTAGTAATCATCTGCATGTAATTGGTAGATCTAGGTAGAGAATATTTTGCACCAAATTGATAGTTCCATGATCATTAGGTTATTGATTTAAAGCAAAAATCATTTTTTGACCTTAATTATTGACTTTAGTTGATTTTGAAAATTGATAATTAAGGGAAGAAATTTCATTAGGATTAGGATTGGAGGAAAAATTGATCTTAGTGAGTCATAACTATTGGTCATTTTTATCATCACTTGAACCTCTCTTTATTTTTGTTTAATTGTTTTATTATAAAAATCAAAACCACAAAAATATTTATACCCCTTCTTCTAATCGATTCTACTGTTAGTTTAATAAGCTTAACTAATTGAGAATACAACTACTCCTTTGAATTCAATATTCAAACTTTCAAATCCATTGTTACTATTGTGTATGGTACATTTATCTTTGTACGAGCCTAACATATTGTATACATCATTGATGAACAAGAATAATGAAATATTTTTATGCATTTTTTCTATTTTTAATTATTTAATTATTTATTAATTTATATTTTTCAATATTTTTATTCTTCGACTAAATTTTAACATCGAAATTGAACTTCAAATTCATAAAATAATTTTTTTTTAAAATCAATATATTATGGTTTAGGATTAGTGTAATATCAAAATTCAAACAAACTAATAAAAAACATAATAAAGGGATAAAAAGACTTATTGGTCATGCTTAAATAAGAAATATTTCTGATAAATAAATAACTGATGTCATAATAAAAGAACCACAATGATTACTATCGTACTATTTTTCTTGAACTTATAAAGAAAATGCTATCTATCAATTTAATGGCTAAAAGTCATAAATTTATAAATATTAATAGTGTAATTACTAATTAGTATTTAATTTAAAAACAATTTTATTATTGGTTTAAACAAAACTCTGTTTTAATATCATTAAATATTAGTTTTAATATAATTAAATTTGTTATAAAGAATTATGTCATTTAAATTTAAATAGATGATATCAACAACTAATATAAAGTTTATGTGTCCATCAACGATATACATTACTTTTATATTATTACTTTTAATTATTATTATTATTATTATTATTATTATTATTATTTATGAAATATGTTTAAAAGCTGGATTGAAAAAGGTGTATATATATATATATATATATATATATATATATATATATATATATATATATATATATATATATGTATATATATATATATATTAATAATATATTTATTAATTCATCTTTAATTATTTCTTATTATCAAATTTGACTACGTATTTATAAAAATAATTTATATGGACATTGCTTTAAATTATTATTGTTTGTTAAAAATATTTTAAAATAACTAATTTAAAAAAAATGCTTAACTAGTATTAGCATTTAATTATTATAATTAGAAAGTATGTTTTACTTCATATAAAAAGTATAAAAGCTAATTTTTAATAATCAAAATTGTATATTAAATAGAATAATGTCAACAATTTAAAGCTTTATTAAATACAATTGTTAAAAAAAATGTTACAAAGAAAATGATCAATGTCTATTATAAAATTGAGAATTCGATCAACGATCAAGATTTATTCAAATGAAATTTACTACATAATATAAAGAGATAAACAGACAAACTCTTCGTGACCAGTCTAATGTAAATCACTCGTGCCTATAATAATTGAAATTAGTTAACATATTTCTTTTATTAGAGTTACTCATATTTAAATATCATATTGTTCGTATTGAACTAATTTAACAAAATTCTTTTTACTAAGTTTTAGTACACTAATTTCTAATCCAACACACCCTCAAATTAAAAGAACTTTATTTTTAAAATAAGTTAAAAGAAGTTTAGAATAAACGAAACATTTGCAAACCTAAAACACTCATTCCTTTTTCAAGCGCTTGAAGTTTACACACACTATAATGGACTTCAAGCGCACACACCTAAAGGACTATGGGCTCTTTCTATTTACATCATCTTTATCTAAGTACACCTCTTTCTACCTCTTAATTGCTCATTTTACCCTTTTTCTTATAGAAGTACACCCTTTTTTCTTTCTAGAAATATATTTCCAGAGTTACATATACATATTCCAAATATACTTCCAGAATAGGTATATCTTTTTCAATAAAATACCACTTAAGAATTAAGATGATTGACGAGAAATTAAAAAAAATGATAAACATTTATCTTATACCTGTGTTCAACGTTATCAAACTCGAGAGTTTAGATAAACTCGTGAGAGTTCCATAGACTCGACTCGTAAATTCAACTTGTAGACTCATAAGAGTCCACTTCATATAAAAATAATAACAAAATATTTATAATTAGCATATCAATTAAACATTTCAACAATATGATAAAGCAAAATAATAAATCATAAATTTCAAAATACTTAAATAGTCAAGTCTAGTAATGTATCACTACTAGATAATAACTTGCAAATGTTATAGTAGTGGTAAATCATTTCCATTGAGGGTTTGATATTATTAGAGAACAAAGGTTTGATGTTATTAAAGGTGTGAATTTTTTTTATTCAGAAACAACACACTAAATGAAGCTATATTGAACACTAAACAGATAGAAAATAACCCAAAATGACTTACATTTTGGTCTAATTTTTTTAACTTGCTGACTCGTTCACTCGGTGATAAACTTAAGAGTCTATCGAGTTTACTTAGAGTTTATAGAATCTACCTAGAGTCTACTAAAAAGAGAGTTTACACACGAGTAAACTCGCAGATGGTAAGTGAATTCGTAAACTCGTAAAAGTTAGCGAGTTAACTGGAAAGTTTGATAATCATGCTCATGTTTGTTAGTCTTATTTTTCATCATATCATTAATATTCTTTAAATTCTATCTAAAATCTTGTTTTCATCTTATCTTTAGTATCCTTTAAATCCTAATTTTAAACTATTTTTACCATATATTCCTTATATAATACTATGTTTTCATCATTATTATACAATATTTTTGTTTTCTTTCATGTGACATTATGTTTCAAGGTATATTCATCACTAACTTCATATATACCTTAATTACAAAGCAAAATTTTTGGCGATGGTTTCTTTCCTTTAAGTGCGTTCATTCATTTTTAATTTTCCTTTAAGTGCATTAATTTATTTTCTAATTCATGTCTACATCAACGATTCAGTGTCACATGAAGTTAGTGATGAACGTATCTTGAGCGTATTGTCATATGAAGAAAAATACAAAATATTGTATAATAATGATGTAAACACAGTATTATATAATGAATATTTGGTGAAAATATTTTTAAATTAAGGTTTAATAATAAAGATAAGATGAAAAATAAAATTTTAGATAGAATTTAAAGAACATTAATGATAGGATGAAAATAAAACTAACAAATATGGGTATAAGATAAGTGTTTATCATCTTTTTCTTTATTTCTTGTCAATCATCTTAGTTCTTAAGTGATATTTTATTGAAATATATATATCTATTCCGAAAATATATCTGAAATTATAAATCATAGTTCCGGAGATATATTTCCAGAATATGTTTATGTAGTTCCAAAAATACAATTCTGAAAAGCAAAAGGGATGTACTTTTTTTAAAAAAAAAGGTATAATGGATAATTGAGAGGTAGAAAGCGATTTGGGGTGTACTTATGGAAAAGGAGGGTGTAAATAGTAATTATCTAAACCTTAATATGTTAATTTATTTTTTGGTTTAAATAATTTTTTTACCTTTTTATTTCTGTTTTTCATATTTATAAATTTGTTTTTTTTTTGTTTTTGGTCTTTTAGGTAGTTCAAATAGCATTTTAAACAATAAAAAAATTATCTAAAGTATTATAAGGACGAAAAATTAAATAAACATAATTTGCAATGATTAAAAAAAATAAAATAATTTTACAAGGATGAAAAACAAAAAGCATTAAATTACAAGGACTAAAAATATATTAATGTTAAGATTTTTAATTCTTAATCCTTATTTCAATATTCTTTATGTTGAAGCTAAAAATCACAAGTACATATCCTAGAATAAATCACCAAAAGCCCTAGGATTTATAGCATGTGTGACTATTAAGCATTAGAATAAAATACCTGGATTCGTAGTTGATTCCTTATCAAAACATTCTTTTACAATCATTAAATCACAAATGTAATCGATCACCTTATGATTCTTTCTCATCTTGGAATTATTTTTTTTTTCACAATAGGACCTTTGTTAATCTTCAAATGAGAGATGAGAAATTATTTGTGAAGACTTGATATATTAGAGACTATAACTTTCTTATAGCGTGTTAACTAAATAAGATTTTCATTATTTTCTAATTGTTCATTTAAGCACATATCATCTTATTTTTATGGACTCACTTAATTTTATAACTCACTAATAATAAATAATTATTAAAATTATCTTAAATATTAGTTCACATTAATTATTGAAACAAAATTTCAACATTTAAGCCTTTACTTTTTTTTCGTTATATAAAGGAAGGTGAAGTCACAAAGTGACAAACAATCAAGTAGAGCAAAATGGTACTGATTAGTGAATTTGTAAAACGAGCGAGACATTGCTTCTTGATGATTAGGAATAGCATTTGGGAAACAAGCATGCATAATGCGATATTGACCCAATTCATACACATTTTGATTTTGTGTTTTCCTAATTTGGGACAGGGTGCGGATAAGTGACATGATTTTGTTTTTATCATCACTTCAAAGAATGTAAGAATGATATTGAAAAAAGGTTTGACTAGAGAAATTTTCTAGCATATATATATATATATATATATATATATATATATATATATATATATATATATATATATATATATATATATATATATATATATATGCCAGTTTTTGTTTTTCGTAATGTTATTTATTTGCGTTTGAAATGTTTTTATAGGGTCTGTAAGCTTTAGTTTAGCTAGAAAACAAATACCAAAAAAAAAAATCCTACAAAGTTGATAACTAAGTTCCTTAAACATACTGAATAAAGATCTTCATAATTTGAGTGTATGGAAAAGAATTTATTTAAAAAATAAAATTCTATAACTACTTTAGTAAATTTTTTAGGCGAAAGAAAAGTCTTGGTGCACGCCAAATAATTTTTTTTTCTCGAGACACCCAAAGAAAATTTAGAATCAGAATTATTCAGAAGAAAAAAACTTGTGTATTAAAAGTTTTTATCTAAATATGTCATTTAAAAAAAATATTAAATAATCTATTTGATCTTTTATCTCATTTTTTTTTAGTTTGATCATTTATCTTTAAAAAGTTAAATTTAATTTTTTTTTTTAATTTAATAATTTATTTTTAAAATTTTTTTTAGTCATTTATCTTATTTTTTGGTTCCGTTTGATCTTTTATCTTATTTTTTATTCGGTTTGATTCTTCAATTTACTTAAGATTGATTTTGTTAATCATTTAAAAATATTTTTTTTTCAATTTTCTCACCTTTTCCTCCACTTCATTTTCAACTGCATCAATTTTGAAAAGATAAAAGATCATTTAAACAAAAAAAAAAGATAAATGACAACCAAAATAATTTTTTAAAAGATAAATGATTAAACTAAACTTAAAAATAAGATAAATGATCAAATTAAATTTTTTAAAAGATAAAAGACTAAACTAAAAAATAAAAATAAAAAGAATCAAATACTTCATTTGAAAGAAAAAATAGTTGAAATAATAAATGCATGCATGAATGCATACATACATACGTTGATCATAAATTTAAAAAGAATATGTTTTGATGCAGAAAATAATGTTTCTCCTGCATATGAAGGAGAATTTTTCACATTCGAGTCAGATATTAGGACTGCATTATATAATACTTATGAATAAAGTTACAAATATTCCGAAGTCATTATAATTTTAAATTCAGAATGTTGTTAAATTTTATCAAAATTCTTGTAAACTTATAACTATTTTTTAATCATGTTATCAATGTAAAATATCTCCTAACTTTATTTAAAGAAATTGAGACAAATTTTACTTGAATAAGTGAAAATTGTTAATAAATGGTAACTAATTTCAAATCATTTTAAGTATGACTTTTAAAATCACTACAAGAAAAATGATATGTATAAACACCTTTACCTATGGACATAAAATATTATAGGTACAACTTAAAAATACTTTTACCTACAAATATTTGTTGTAAAACCTTGAAATACTCTAATAAAAATATAAATCTCAAAAAGAATTTTACTTACTGAGATTTAGTGTAGCTAAAATTTCAAAGAACTTATACCTACACTTATATAATATAGGTATAACCTTAAAACATTTTTACCTACTTATGTTTAGTCTAGGTAAAATTCCAAACAACTTGTACCTACAACAGTTTGGTGTAGCAATACAAAAAAAATGTAATTTGTGGTGGTTCTTTTATGGGGTCATAATTAGCCATTGAAAATATCAATATTTGTGACAAATGGTAACAACCAGAATTACTCTTTGCCTACCACAACATACCATGTCTTAAAATTAAAATAAATAATTACTTTTATATTAAAAAATAAAAATAAGTTTTTTATTTAAAAAAATCTTGAGTGGGATACAACTTCATTACTTCATGGATTCTCGTTCTCACATTCTAGGGTTTCAAACAATCGCACCTAGGTAGGATACAACTTCACCGATTCTTATTCTCGCACAATCGCACTTGAGTAGGATACAACCGATTCAAAATCAAATAGCCTCACTTGAGTATAATACAACAAATTTTATGTGATTCTCACCTATTTTTGTTTTCGCACTCTTCGTTCTCATGCAAAATCACATCCATTCAAGGTGAGTTAGCACTTCTCCGTGATTCATCGTCGCATTTGTTGAATTCTCTGATTCAAAATCAGATTCTTAAATTACTTTGTTTAATTTTATTTGTTTGTGTTTGCTTAGGTTTTTGCATTTTGTGCATCTCTTATGAGTTCTTTTTTTTAAGTCTCATTGTTGAGGTGAACCACTCTCTATCATTCTTTGGTTGAATTTTGATGGTTTGATTTTAGGTTTCTGGTTATTTTTTAGTGCTTTGGTGTTAGATAGGACTTGAAGATATGATTATGTTGTGATGAAAATGGGATAGAACATAATTATTTTGTGATGAAAATGGGATAGAACATAATTTTTCTGCACCTAGAACCTGATACAATCCTATTCCCCAAGGGCATTGGGTACAAAATTCTAAGAAGATCGGGTCAGAGATGCAAGAGAAGACCCTAGAATTCTCATGAGCCTTAGGGTAGATTTTACGCCCATGGACTAAGTATGAACCCACTCATCTTTGTACATACTAGATTAGGATTTCATTATTTTTGGGCCTTGTATTTAGGACTCCATAATGTAGGTAGGGTACCCTAGAAATGTAGGATTTTTCAGCCCTTGTATTTTAGGACACCTAGACTAGTTTTTGTATTAAGGGTAGTTTTGTAATTTTACATGCATTAAGTGAATATTTTATGTGTGTGTTGAGAAATAAATTTAATTGAATTGGGAGAAGTCCAATCCAATTAAATTTTAGAGGGGGAGGTGAGCATTTGCTTGCTACACCCCATTATCACATTATATAGTCACATTTTGTGCATGTCCTTCATGCTTTACATGCTTCATGACACCTAAGCACACTTAGTGGAAAATCTTGGACTTGATTTTGGATTAGTGGGTTGAACCATAGCTATGATTAGTGAAATTTTGGCTCCAAAATTTGGCTCCACAAATTCAAGTGAAATTTGAGTAAAAATTCAAATTTCCCTCCAATTTTGTATGACACTTAGGCTATAAATAGTGGTCATGTGTGTGCATTTTTTCAACTTTGATCATTTGAGAATTACACTTCAAAGTTCAGACCTCTTTTGAGGCATAAAATTTCGTGCTCCTTCTTTTCTTCTCCCTCTACTCATCTTCTCCTACCTTCAAGCTCTTATCCATGGCTTCCTATGGTGGTGAGCTTCTTCTTGACTCATCTTCTCCTTAAAGTGGCGTCTCCAATCATCTTTCTTCCTTCTCCATTCCGCTGCCATTGATATTAAAGAAGCAAAAGACTCCATTGATGAAAAACATCCAAGGCCTACAAGCTCCACATGGAGCTACATCAGAACCCCTCAAAATGGAGTAGTTGAAAGGAAAAATAGATCATTAGAAGAATTAGCAAGAACCATGCTTAATGACACAAATCTTCCTAAATACTTTTGGGCTGAGGCTGTTAATACCGCATGTTATATAATGAATAGAGTATTAATTAGACCTATTTTAAAGAAAACACCATATGAACTATATAAGGGGAGAAAACCAAATATTTCTCATCTTCGTATTTTTGGATGTAAATGTTTTGTGTTAAATAATGGAAAAGACAACTTGGGAAAGTTTGATGCAAAGTCGGATGAAGGTATATTTCTTGGTTATTCTTTGAATAGTAAAGCTTTTAGAATATATAATAAAAGAACTATGACTATTGAATAATCAATTCATGTTGCTTTTGATGAGACTAACTCTATTAGGCCAAGAAAGGATATACTTGATGATATTATAGATACTTTAGAAGATAGGCATATTCATGAAGAAGTCCAATAAAACAAAGAAGATGGAAATAGTAGGGATTCTCAATCCAAAGAAAATTAAATAAACGTGGATCTTCCAAGGGAGTGGAGAATTTCAAGGTATCACCCTTTTGATAATATCATAGGTGACATCTCAAAAGGGGTAAAATTTGACACTCTCTTAAATATGCATGCAATAACATGGCTTTTGTCTCTTTAATTGAACCTAAAACATAAATGAAGCCATAATCGATGAACATTGGATTATTTCTATGCAAGAAGAATTAAATCAATTTGAATGAAATCAAGCATGGGAATTAGTTGATAAACCTAATAATCATCCAATTATTGGAGCAAAATGGGTATTTAGAAATAAATTGGATGAACATGGAATAGTCATTAGAAATAAGGCTAGATTAATGGCTAAAGCATATAACCAAGAGGAAGGAATAGATTATGAAGAAACTTATGTTCCTATAGCTAGACTAGAAGCTATTAGAGTGTTACTTGCCTTTGCATCAATAATGGATTTCAAACTTTATCAAATGGATGTTAAAAGTGAATTTTAAATGGATTTATTCAACAAGAAATGTATGTTGATCAACCTCCTGGATTTGAAAATTCAGATTTGCCCAATCATGTTTTTAAATTAAAGAAGGATCTATATGGTTTAAAACATGCCCCTAGGGATTGGTATGGACGATTGAGCAAATTTCTTTTAGAAAAGGGCTTTACAAGAGGAAAGGTTGATACCATACTTTTCATTAAAAGAAAAATGCATGATATTCTCCTAGTTCAAATATATGTAGATGATATAATCTTTAGAGCTACTAATGATTCCTTGAGCAAAGAATTCTCTAATGATATGCAAAGTTGAATTTGAAATGTCCAAAAATGAAATCTTTATTAGTCAAGCAAAATATTGCAAAGAATTGCTTAAGAGGCTTAGAATGGAAAATTCTAAACAAATGGCCACCCCTATGAGCACTGCTTGCTACTTGGATAAAGATGAAGTTGGTCAATCAGTAGATATAAAGAAATATAAGGGTATGATCGGATCTCTTCTTTATTTATCAGCAAGTAGACTGGATATTATGTTTAGTGTTTGCATGTGTGCTAGATATCAAGCCAATCCCAAAGAATCTCACTTAAGTATCGTCAAAAGAATAATGAGATATTTACTAGACACTATAAATCTAGGCTTAAGATATCCTAAGAATTCTTCTTATAACTTAGTAGGATACTTTGATTCTGAATTTGTTGGATGAAAAACCGATAGAAAAAGCACTAGTGGGATTTGCCACTTTATTGGTTTTGCACTAGTATCGTGGCATAGCAAAAAGAAAAATAGTGTTGCCTTATCAACTGCAGAAGCAAAATATATTTCTGCTGGAAGCTGTTGTGCACAAATCCTATGGATGAGACAACAACTTTTTGATTATGGTTTAATGCTTGATCACATTCCTATTCGATGTGACAATACGAGTGCAATCAACCTATCCAAAAATCCTACTTTGCACTCTAGAACAAAACACATTGAAATTGGGCATCACTTCCTTAGAGATCATGTTCAAAAGGGTGATTGTTTACTAGAGTTTGTTGAAACAAAAAATCAATTGGCCGATATCTTTACAAAACCTCTAGCCAAAGAAAGTTTCTTTACCATTAGACGAATTAGGGATTATTGACCAATCTAACCTAGATTCCTAGCCCATAAAATTATATCTAATATTTTTATCTTTATATATTTAATGATTTGAGGGCATGTAATCGATTACATTAAGTTTGTAATCGATTACCAGGGAACAATAATGGTGTAATTGATTACCATAACTTGTATTCGATTACCAGACAATTAGGCAGTTACATTATAATGTCTGTAATCGATTACCAGTCATCCATGTCTATAAATACGACTTTTCTCTCTCTCTAAGTTCAGACCACTCTTTTCCTTTCTCTCTCTAACAGCGCCCCACATCCTAAAAACTTCCAATCCTCCTATCTTCTTCATTTCTTCACCAAATTGCTTCAAACAAAGTGCAAAATTCTTCTCTTCACATCATCTACAAAACCCATCGATTGAAATTTTCAAAAACTTCACCAAATGGAAGAATTGTCAAAGAGGCACAAGGGTGTGAATGTATGTATTCAAAGTTTTTGAGTATACAGGTTTTAATGATGCCAAAGTGTAAGCACACAAGATTGCTTCAAGAATAATTCAAAGTTAAGCAAATATGATTGCTTCAAGATAAATTCAAGATCTAGCAAACAAAGATCAAGAGAAAGATAAGGCTAAGTTTATGTGTTAAAAGAATCTCACATTGGTTGATAAGTTTTGGTCTCATAAATTGTTTTTCAAATTTTTTAATCAGTTCAAAAATAAATGTTTTTGTCCTGGTAATCGATTACCAGTAATTGTAATCGATTACCAGAGACAGATTGCAAATGGACTTTTCAAAAAGGTTTTTGAAATTTGAATTTTAAAATCTTGTAATCGATTATCAACTATTTGTAATCGATTATCAGTAACAAATCTTCAGAAAATAACTTTGAAAAGTCATGATCCTTCAAAAACATAATTGTGTAATCGGTTACTAAGATACTGTAATCGATTACCAGTGAAAGAATTTTGAAAAGACACATCTCTTCAAAATGGTTTTTGAATAGCCACCAAGGGTCTATAAATATGTGTTTGTTCTTCGAAAATATTCAGAGTTTTTCAATCAAAACTTGAGTGTCAAATTCTCTCAAAACAAACAATTGGTCAAACACTTGCAAATCAATTGAGAATTCTTATAAGATCTTCAACTTGTATTGTCATCTCTAAAAGAGAGAAAACCTTATGTACAATTCTATAAACTTTGTTGTGATCAAAAGACTGTTCGTCTTTTGACTTGTGAAAATCCTGAGCACAAGGGAGAGAGATCCCAAGGTGTGTTTAGAAGTTGTAAAGAGTTTACAAAGTTAGTGGAAAATCTCAAGTGGGTTGCTTGAGGACTGAACGTAGGCACAGGAAGTGGCTGAACCAGGATAAAACGAGTTTGCATTTCTCTCTTCCCTTATCTTGGTTATTTTATTGCACATATTTTTATCTTGCATACTTAAAGAACATTGTTGAAATAATTTGAATCTTCATCTTTATCTTTAATATTATGAACCTATAATTTTAAAAAGGGAATTAGAACATGTTGATTGGGAAAAAAATTAACTTAATTCACCCCCCCCCCCCCTTTTAAGTTACTGAGGCCACTTGTCCAACATAGGGCTCATCATCCTCCACCACCATTGCTGGCCACCACTGCCATGGTCCTTCCGGTGACCCTCTGACACCACCCAATCCATCTCTTTCCTCACCACACTCTCTCACTCTGTTTTTCATTGATGTCCAACGTGAGTGGTACTACTCATCATTCTCAAATCATGATATTATTGATCCTAAATACCTTGACTCTGAACTCTTTGAGGGAGAAAACTTTGATTGCTATCAAGTGTTTCAAAATTCTGAACTAGTGGATTTCATGACTAAGAAATTGCCCTATTATCTTGAATTGGTTCGAGTGTTCTATAACAACTTGGAAATTCATGAAGGAGTGATATTTTTTGAAGTGCACAAAATATCAATTGTTGTTGATCAATCCTTGTTTTACTCCCTAACCAAACTGAGCAGTCAAGGTGTGACTTTTGAAGGAACTTTAGTTGATGATTGGAAACCAATTTATTCTAGTCTTGATGCCCATAAAATGGTTTGTGTTGCAAATGTTGATATGTCCAGTCGCTTACTTGTTGGATCCTTTACCTTTGAATGTCATATCATGCATTACATTCTGTATCGTGTGTTGCTTCCTTGTTCTACTGACCTTGGTCAAGCCACTGAGGAAGACTTAATTTTGATGTGGGCACTACAAACTGGATGCCAAATTGACTGGGCACATCTTATTCGTTACTGTATGCACAATGCATTACGTGCAAATGCCCCTCTACCATATCCCCATCTGGTTACTCTGTTTTTGAAGCACTTTAAAGTCCCTCTTACTAATGAACCATCTGTCAAGGTTAACTGTTCATTTGCAATCAGAGCCGTTGTAGTTGCTCCTTTTGGTTATAAGAAAGATCTTGATGGACAATGGGTTCGTAAACATGATTACCAGACAAATGCTCCCAAGGAACGCACTCCATCTCCACCACCTAGGGATCCCTCCTCTACTTTACTGAATGATGTTCTCAATGAGATTTGGGATCTTCGCGCTTTTGTTGGCAAAAGGTTTGATTCCATGAATTCTCGTATCACTCGTCTTGAGGATGACATGGGATTTACCCGCCGTTGCTTTGATCCGCCAACCGATCCTTAGAATTCCAATTAGTTCTAATAATTATCAAAACTTTTAGACTTTTTTAAGTTACATTAGGTTATTTAGTACTTTAGACTTTCATACTTATTGTATTAGGTTATTTTCGTACTTTAGTACTTTAGACTTTCCTACTTGTTTAAGTTACATTAGGTTATTATTATTATGCTTGGATGGTACTCTGCACGATAATATCTTACTTATTATAATCGATGTATGCTTTTCTTATCTCTGCTCTTAATTTGTTTTTAATGTTGTCAAAGGGGGAGAGATAAATGATAAGGAGAATTATATATTTTTCATTACTCATTGAGATAGATGAGATATACTCGTTATCCATTTTTTATCCAAAGTATTGAAAAAGTTTTTATATATAAATTTTTCATCAAATCTTAAAAAAATTTCATATAAGCAATCACTGAAAAATCAAGGGGGAGTGAACGACACAAATATATATTATTATTTCTCTCTTTACTCCTTACCTAAAAATGGTTGTCATCATCAAAAAGGGGGAGAATGTAAATGTATATCATGCAGGTTTTGATTATGCCAAAAGTTTACTTGATGAGCACAGATTAAATCAAGTCAAAGAACAAAATCAAGAAAATCTAAGATAAAAACTTAGTAAATTTGTTAAAAGAATCTTAATTTGATTGCTATAGTTTGGCCTCAAAATCTTTACTATCACAATTCTTGTATTAAAGTTAAAAATCAGTTCAGAAATATCTTCTTGAACTGGTAATCGATTACCAAGTTCATGTAATCGATTACCAGAGAGTTTGTGAAAATGGTATATTGAAAATTTTGAACTGATGAACCAACAACACAAAATTATTTGAATTTTGATGTGTAATCGATTACAAGAATCATGTAATCGATTACCAGCGAAGAGATTTCATAAAAACTATTGAAAAGTCACAACCCTTCAAAAATATAATTGTGTAATCGATTACTAGTGAAAAAAGTTTCAAAAAAAGTTTTTGAAAAGACACATTTCTTCAAGCTGTTTTTGAACAGGCACAATGGGCCTATATATATATATATGTCCTAACTTCGAAAAGGAGTGAATTCTCAGAGAACTTAACTGTCAAAATCTCTCTAAATAATTTTGGCCAAACCCTTGCAAATTATTGAGAACTCTCTAAATAATTTTGGCCAAACCCTTGCAAATTATTGAGAACTCTTCCAGGAACTTCAAGTTGTATCATTTGCTCTAAAAGAGAGAAATCATTCTGCTTATCTTATAAAACTCAGTTGTAATCAAGAGATTGTTTGTCTCTTGGTGTGTGAGAAACTTGAACACAAGGGTGAAGGATCCCAAGGTGTGTTCAAAGATTGTAAAGGATTTACAAGGATAGTGGAAAATCTCAAGTAGGTTACTTGAGGACTGGACGTAAGCACTGGAAGTGGCCGAACCAGTATAAATCAAATTTGTAATTCGCTCTTCCCTTATCTCGTTTATTTATTGCAACTTACTTTGTCTTGCACATTTAAAGAACAGTGTTAAATTGATTGCTGCTTCTTCTTCTACATTCTAAATCTATCACATATCATTTAAAAGATAATTAAAAACTTGTTAGTTAGAAAAAAAAATTTAAGACTTAATTCACCCCTCCTCCTTAAGTTATTGAGGTCACTTGTTCAACGATATACACACTGAAACCTCTGTTATGAACTCTTTGATGAGTGAAATTGTAGTAAATTAATCATAATTAATCTAATCAAGGTAGGTGTTTAGCAACAATTCCTAACGACTGGATAGCATGAAGTAACATCTTTTACCTTCAAGAACCAATAAAAGAATAATGCAATATTTTCTTCCATCGTTTACAACTCAAGGTTAACTCTAGAGTATAATATTACTGTCAAACTCTAATAAGTTAACACATTATATTTAACCAATGAATGACTTAATTAACAAACTTTTTTCTTCTTTCATTCAATTGTCGTGTCCAAGGTCTTAATTATATCCTAAAGCTCAAACTCATTGCCTAGAGTTGATGAATTCCTTCCTGATTAATCATTCATTCTACAAGTATTTAATCATATTCAATATTCATTCAACTAGTGCCCTAAAACATTAGGTGTCTGAAATTAAAATATATCAAATAATTTATTAATTACTATGATAATCTCAAGTTAAAGAAAACTATTATATTTCTTCTTTAGAACTTTCTAGTGACATATTAAAGTAACATTAACTGGTAGGAATTCTCACTTTGAGTACGTCAATTTAATGATGACATCCACATATGCATCATCTATATATGCAATTTAATAAATGAGATTTATTAATCTTTGTCTAATAAAGACCATTACATATATATTGAGCTATCAGGATTATTGATATCTTATTTATAATAATCATAGGATCAAGAATAATTTTGATTAAAATTTATAAAGAACTTATTTTTCATTATTATAATCCCTATCATGATAACAAGTCTCTAATTTTAATCAATGACTTCTTAAATTAACAATTTAATAAAATAATAAATATTATAATAAAATAAAGAACAATTCTTTACCATGATAGATTGAATCTTGGATATACATATTTATCCCCAACAAAAATGTCATGTTGCCAATGTGTTTTTAAATGATAAATGTTTATCACTTTTAGTATAAATGATCTAATTGTATTTTCATTGGTATGCATGTGAGTGTCTGTCTGTTTGTGTTTTCTTGAGCTTCTGATGTGAAATATTATACAGGGCAATCTGGCATTCATGTACTTCTTTCCCAATTATGATCTCTTGTCACGATTCCTGCTACAACATTTCTAAAATGTTAGAAAAACCCGATTATATATATTGATCTCATTGAGGACTCTCCAAAATGGGATGTGATAGACCCAATACTAATTAAGTAGGACGTGTTTTAATTGTTGGAAGCCCATGTTATGTGCACGTTGCACGTTCCTTTATATTTTATTATTTTGGAAAAAATTTGTTACTTCTGAATCTGGTCCATTTTCCATCCACATTCATCACATATTTTTGTAAATATATTTGCAACCACCTTCAGTATCACGTACCCATCAGTTATCTCACGTACTGATATGGACAGACTCTATAAATAAGATGGGGTGCTCTCAGTTTTGTATCACCAAACTCACTTCTCTATTCAGAAAAAAAATACACCATCTATTCAGAGTGAGTAAGGGTCTGGAAGAATAAAACTGTCTTTCAGGTTTGTGTGTGCGCCGCTTCCCGTTCAATTTGCAATGGCTGGAGGTATGCTCGTAATTCTTTTTAATTTCCGCTGTTTGATCTAAATATGCTATTTAAATTTATTTGCATGTTTAGATCAGTGTATGTATAAATTACATTAATTAGTTATGTAATTATGATAACTCACATGCGTGATGTTGCTTGTTGATTTTAATCAAGTCTTGAAACTCATATAAAGGTTGTAATATGATTGGATAATAATTGTTATTAAAATTTAGTTGTGAATTAAGCCTTAACTAGTGGAGCTAAATTTATTATAAACCACGCATAATATCATTTTAAAATTTTTAATATTATATGAATAAAAATTAACTTTAAAAACTGTCTAAACTATTAAGATAAATTATTTAGAAAAAAAATATATTTAATCCTATTATTTTAATTTTTCTATCATATTTTATTATTTTAATTTGACTTTACCTTACAATGTGACTTTTTTGCTATTCTGATTTAACAAACGGTTATATATAAATATTTGAATGCAAGATTTTGTTTTAATGGCAGGGATTTAACAATGGTTTTCTGACAGCCTGAACACAGAAAAAAGAAACTGCATTATGTGATGTAATATTATAAATAGTAGGGTTATATTATAAATTGTTTCAATGTGGTGAAGTATTTGCCTCTTGTGGAGTTGTCCAAATTTTGTTATTGATTAATTTTAATCATGTTTATTGTTCATGACTTCATGAACTGCTATAAGGTTTTTATATATGGCCAAAATGAATCTTCAAAATTATTTAATAATCTTTTCTTCAATTATATTAAAAAATAATTAAATTTAATATTAATAATAATAACATTAAAAAAATAATCTTAAATGAATATGGAATGTAGCTAGCCAAAGCTGAAAACTGAAAAATTAGTTTATTAAATTATAAATATTTAATAAAAATTTATTATAAAGTAACTAAAAAATATAAAATAACAAAAAAATAATATAATTATGATTTAATTAAAAAATAAAATTAAGAAATTAGATAAATATATAAAGGATAAAAATAAAAAATAAAAATCTAACGTTTTAAAAAATATTACTTTAAATAATATGTCAGAAAATGCTAAAATAATATGTCAGAAAATGCTAAAAACTATTAAGTTACTAAAAGACATGTTTATTGACGGGTCAAATAAATTTTTCAACTAATAAAAAAATTAAAAATTAATTAAAATATAAAATATATTATCGAATATACTCTTTATCAGTTACTAATTAAAGTGAATAAGAGAATCGAACTTCCCTATTTTTACAAAAGCAATGAGATATAGGACCGAGACTAAATCTCAGTCACCCAAAATAAATATCACATATATGTAACATGTTATTCTACTAATATATGAAAGATACTTGGGAATGACATAACATGTTAATATTTGAAGTTCCATGCATGTCAATACAATAAAAGTCAAATTATCTTCGAAAGCACTTTTTTTCTCGATCCCTGAAAATAATTCTACTAATAAACTACTTTTGCCCAAAAGTAATTGTGTGAATCATCCATACGTATTTCGGAGGGGAATCGTGAAATTCATTGGTTAAATAAAAATCACAAGCATGCAATATCTCAATTGGTACACAAAGATTCGTAGAGAATCTCAGTCATACACGATTTTTCTCGAGATATGTTATGGATTATTTGAGAATGAAAATCCCCCAAGAATTAAAATAATAAACTACAAAATGAATAATGGCTACATCTTTGGAGTTCCCTTCTCTCTTTCTTTTTCAACATTCAAAAGCGTAAGAGAAGAATATGCCATCTTCCATAAGACTTCACTTTCTACCTGAGTTTTCCTTGCGTTTGGGCAATAAAAAGCATCAAATATAGTGGAGACAATGCCATTGCTATAGTTTCTAACTACCAAAAATAGAACAAGAGTGCAATGAGGGAAAAGAAAAAAAAAACTGACATTTTACTTGCTCGATTATTCACTTTAATTCAACTCAAACAATCCCAAAAGATTAAACTAAAACCATTTTTTAAAAGATTAATCCATTGTAAACTACGGAAAATCTTTCAAAATCAAAAGATTTTTATACAATGATCCAATTGGAAATTATTAGATATAATAGTTTTACTTTTATAATAATTATCTTAAAAGTCAATTCTAATATAATTTAATTGATTAATAATAATGTAAAAATTATTTTACATTATCAAACTTTAATGTGTGTGTTCCAAAAGTATTGATGTTAAGATGGATCATGGACACAATGAACTCCTTATATTATCAAACTTAACAGGGAATTGATATTGACTCCGCCCTCATTGCTATAGGCCCCTATCATATGCGCAAAAGAACTAAAATATCATTTTTTCCCCCCTTTTCTCTCATAATTGACCATTCTCATGTGTTTTAAGTTCAATGTGATTGTGATTTTGTTGCGGATGTTCTCACAATGATTCCATTGTGGATGTTATCAATTAAGCAAATGATTCTATTGAATTTTAAGCCGAAATAAATACTCAACGGAAAATTTTTTTACGCAAAAACATATTTTCGTATACAATAACGGAAATACATTTTGGTTGTAGTAGGAGAGTTTTGTATAAAATCTACAACCAAAAAATATTTCTATAGTAAGAGAGTGCATACAAAATACAAAGCAGAAACACATTTTCACGTATATTGGAACAATGATTCCGTAAAAAGGATACTTTTAAAAGGAAAAAAAAAAATCACCAACCGGGACGGGGCCAATGACAATGGCGTCGAGACCAGTAGCAATCCCCAACTTAATATGCATATGCATGTATGTGATCCAAAAGTATTGATGTTAAGATGGATCATGAGAATTGGACAATTGATTGTGCTACAAAACATTATAGCTGAACTAAATAGATCGAGTCATTGACACATGGGGAGATGTGTTGTAAATTGCTCCGCAGAAAACCCCAACCGTAATTCACATGATGCACAGTTCTTCCTCTGTTGATAATATTATTCATGAAGCAGACCTGATATGCTTGTAGATTACACGTGTGGTTAATAAACTCGCCGATTTTCTAGCAAATGAAACATTGATTAATGATTCATAATGGATGACATTTCATATTTCCATTATGTATTCCCCCAACTTGATGCTTCTTTGAAGCCCACTAGCCCCAAACATTAGTCATTTTACATTGAATGACACTTCAATTTGACTAGTAAAAGTATATTCCAATGTAATTCTTAGGCATGCTTTTATAATAATTAAAATAGCCAATATGAGAAAGAAAATTACTTTAACTAGTTACCATTGTCCAACGTTTGATATTCCTTTAAAACTATATCTACTTTTAACAAGACATGAAAACTACAACGAAATTATATTTGAGCTAAACTAAATTATTATAAATATACTGTTGAGATCAAACAATAACAATGGAGGAATGAAAACCAAAATCTAATTTTTTTTATTAATTAATCATATACCACTGCCATCAGTAAACAATAAATAAATGAGCTTGGAATCAGAGTGTAAAAAGCTTATAAAGCCAATTCACAAGTCTCTAGCAAACTACATGTTAGGTGCCAAAAGTTTGAGCTTTCACATAGAAAAGGAAATTACAGAGTCATTTACATATACTCTTAGAAAGATGTAGCAAAAACAAGGCCTTTTTGTTAATTTCACTTCAAATCAGAAAACACTCTTAACGTAGTAAGACTAGTTAGAAAAACCGCATTTTTTTTTCTTTAATTTACAGTAGTACAATTATGCGGAAACCTCAGTTACTGCAAGAGCAAGAGTCTCTGGCACAGTCATGGATGGTTCAGCCACTACTGGAGGTGCAACACAAGACTGCAACAACTGAGTGTAGTGAAACTCAATTTGTAGCCTATGATGAAATGGTGTTTGAGTTGATGATATTAAACCTTTCTTGACATCTGCTTGCAATTCTCTAATAGGGATTGCTGCCAAGAAGCTTTTAATGTATTCTTTGCATGCTTCCTTCCCTCTGCACACAACCTCCTCTTCTTGGTCACTCTTCAACTGTTCTTCTGTCTCCACAGAAGAATCCATTTCTTTACCATTGATTGGCTGGATCTGCCTTTCATTCTGCTCTAATACTTCTGCAACAGTTTGAAGATCACTGGCTGTTTTTTTGCCAGAACCTCGAGCAACATCTTGCATTTTGTATATTACTGTGTCGCTGTCAAATTTCAAGATATACGCCTGATTGCATCCTTCATAGAGCCTCTCCCCCAAAGTGTCAATGATGCAGTAAGCATCAGCTTCAACTTTGAGGATGAAGAAATGGTCATTCCAACTAATAATATATAGTTGGGGTTCATCATTGTTAGTGCACTCCCGTCCAGCATGACTAATCTCATCCCAGATGTTATCAAAAGACATGGCCCCGTGCAGAAAATCAAATCTCCCTTCATCCATTCCTTCTGGATGAAAAAATCCAATGAAGGACTTGCCAGGAACCACAGAAAGGGGGCGTATTTTGGCTTGGACAACTGTTTCAAGATCAAAATGTTTGTCAGGGAATCGCTCCCTGTAGGTCTGGTTTTCACATAAGTTCCTCCATTCTAATGAGCCTTCACGAATAAGACTATCAAACTGGGACTTTATTGGCATAAGATCACGATTGTTTTGGAACCAATCAGCAATTACCGCAACAAGAGCAGTACATGCACTCTCACCTGCTGCACGTTCACTGCGCTGATCAATTGAGGCAAAGAAGACCTGTGTCTGAAGTTTCATGTGACCATCACGGCTCATTACTTCTTTCTGCTCCCAACTCCCAACAGCAAAATTGTCATCCCCAAATTCAGACACTGATGATCGATTTGCAGCTGAATCATCCTCAGTCTTCTGCAAGACAGACATACAGTGTGAAACATTATTACAGATAAGCTAATTAAAAACAGTTTTCAAGTGCGTATCTACAGGTTCAGAAGTTACTGTCACTAGTTCCTTAATAAACATATGGTTTACCACAAATGTCAGATCACTAGTCAACAAGTACTAATTAGTAATCACAAAGATCAAAGTATCAATTTTCAGTACACCAAGCGACCTCTTTTATAAATTTTTTCTTGTGCCATAAACATGTAGATAAATGAAATCAAGTAATCAACAACAACAAACAAGTAAATTCTTACCCCAAGTGAAAGGGATTCATCAGAGCTAAGCTGTCTGCGATCATAATCAATGTCATCACCGCCTTCTTCGCCATAAGCCTTCTTCAACAATGGCTCCCCCTTAGATTTAGGAGATCTGAAACTCAACTTCCTCTTCCTCCAAGGCAGTATACTACGCCTTGAGCTTTGCAACACAGAAGGCTCGGTTGCTGACACGGTTGAATTCTCTTTATGCAAAATCCCAACATCTGATCTATGATTGCTGTAGTAAACCCAGTCCTCACCCTCATCATTCACCGTCACGCTAGAGTAAGACGCCCCTCCAGCATTGGCATATGCCAGTTTCCCATAACTAAACGACTTCCTCACACTGGAATCCTCCTTCATCTCATCTGAATCACCCTCCTCGAATTCGTCGAGCGAATCCGAGTCAAAGGGATAATTGTATTCACCATCCTCACTCCTGGCAGAGAAATTTCCCTCACTCCCCTCCTCCTCATGGCAGGCTTTCTTTGCTTTCCTAACAGACACAAACTCAGTCAAAATCTTCACTTTCCGAAGACCGGCTTTGATCGTCGAAAGCTCGTCTTTCTCAGCCAAGGTAGTCTCCCCTGACTGAACCAAAGGCGAATTAGCGGAAGCCACAGGCACAGGCACTATTGCTTTATTATGAACTAACTCTGTGCTCTCTTGAACCGCTCTTAACTCCACCAAACTAATCGATATCTACACACAACAACCAAAAACAACCACTTTAAACACACAAAAGACAACAAATGTTGAATCAAAGAACAACTATCATAATCTCAACAAATTGTGAGTGAACATACACTAAGTGAAGGAGAAGACTCCACAGAGCCACCAGAAACTGTGAGTGGAATGTTCAAATCAAAATCCTTTTGATCAACCACAGATGCAAAATCAGCTAGATTCAAAGCTGCAGTTCCAACCACAGGAACTTTAGTCTTTGACCTTTGATTCAAACCCTGCAACACAGAACAACCAATTCAAATCAAAACTCAAACCAACAACAATAATTTTTTTTAAAAGTAAAAACCTTCCAATTAACCCACAAAATTAATATTTTTTAAAATACAAAAAAAAAGTCAACAAAACCCCCAAATGAAAATTATCCTAAAATGGCAAGAGGGAGGGAGAGAGAGAGAGAGAGAGAGAGAGAGAGAGACGTTGAAGAGAGAGAAAGCGATTTCCCAGGGGTGAAAGGCATTGTCTTTGTACGCGTTGAGAGTGCAGAGCGCGTGAAACTCCTCGTCCCACAAAACGACGTCGTCGTTTTGCTCGGGGTGCACCTCTTTGGTGAAGTTTCTAGCAACAGCGTTGCGTCGCAGAGAGCTTAGGGTAAGTTTGGGACCCTTCCACTTAATCTGGAGCACGAAACCTTTCTCTGCGGACGTGCGCACCAGATCGCAGCCCTGGAGAGTTAGTGTCTTCACGACTAGCTTCACCTCGTACTTCTTCGAGACGAGAGGGGGCCACGGCCTCCACCGCATCATCTTCACCACCATCGAAACGGTGTCGTGTCGTTGGTCGGCGTTTAAAGGGAAAAGAGAGAGAGAGAGAGAGACGTTTTTGGAGAGAAAACGGAAATGAAATGAAAGTGGGATACAGATACAGGGGGAGGGAGGGATTCGGGTGCTCTCTGTTATATTAACGCCATTTTGTCATTTTTGTGAGGTACAAAAGATAAATTTGCAATTAAAGGAACTTTTATTGGTTTTTGTCAGGATATACGACATTTCTGGAATTTATCACTATATACTACTACTATTTTTTCCATTTTTGAAATCATTCTTATTTTGAATTTTGTAGTACAAATGTATTTAGAAAAACAAAAATATTTTTCTAAATTATAATTCCTCTGGATTAAATTATCGTTTTATTCTATTTATATTTTCTAAATTATTTCTATAAGAATAAAAAATATCCAAAATTCAAATTTTAATTGACTTTTAAATATAAAATAAATCTGATTGAAAATGAAATACTCTTCATCTTCCCTCAGTTGCTCACAATTTCTGATAAAAATTAATTAATATTTTTTAAAAATAACTTTATACCAATACCAATGTCAAAAAACAATTAATGTTTTCTTACTTTTAAATGATAAATATCTTAAAATAATTACATGAAAATGTTAAAAAAAAAATATATATATATATATATATATATATATATATATATATATATATATATATATATAAGAGTATGAATAATTCATTAAGCTATAATCCTACATAGACTAAAAGGTTAATCATTTCAATTTATGAATAAATATATTAAATGTATCCCGTTGTTATCAGAGTCAATTAGACATAATTAGAGATTTATTATTATTTATTTTTTTACCTTCTACTTTCTTCTTTTACACTTTTTTATTGCTTTTGTTAAATTAACTTTGATATTGAATAATTAATATCACTTAAAAATTATATTTTTACGTGGAAAAAATCTATATCAATAATTATGATTTTATGTGTGAATAATTTCTCAATATTTTATTCATTTGTAACATAATCTTTTCTTTTTATTATATGGTTAAAAAAAACATGTTTTTTTGAGAAAAAAATACTATTTGAGTCAAATATCTAACATATTTATATAACGATTTTTCACAAAGTGACGATGAAAAATATAACTTATACAAATCTTTCAACTTTCCAATGATATATTTGCACCAGACAATGATCTAGTTAAAAGTAAAGAGTGAAACAACTAAAATTTATTTTAGAGAAAGAGAAAAAAATTATTAATGAAAAAATATTTATATTATTAATTAATTTTAAAATGTTATAAAATATATGAAAATATCTTAAAAGCAAAATGAAAGGATAATAAAATATTATTTTGTAGTACTAATAAACACAACTGTTTTCCCTTAAAAAAAATAAAATTTGACACACTGTTTTATTAATATAAACAGTGGACAACAATCTTAACAAGATCCATATTCCGTTGTATCCTCCGACTTTGCTTATTGGCAAAGACAATGTAAAAAGAGTAATTGCAACGGTTTGTCATTATTATCATCCCCACAATAAATTAGAATTTCACTCCACTGCTTTACGCGTAAACCGCATCACTCATTATTACCCTTTTCCCTCCATCTAGCTTCATTCATATTGTAAAGTCTAGCTAGAAGTTCCATAAACAATTCAATGAATGATACTATTGTCCTATAAGCAGATTTTCAAAGATGTAACAGATTTTAAAAATTGAGTTACTGAATTGTATGCAAATTTATCGAACGTTCTGTCATGTAAATTTACCGGCGTAACTTTATTTAGAAGACACAATTTTTTCGCTGATTGGAGTCATGATTCAAAATCTTAACCTTCAAGGGTAAATAAATAGACTTATTGGCAATCTATCAGATCAATGAATACCCTATAGTTGTGTTCAATAGACTACGCATGTATTGCAAGAGCACAGCACGTGGTATTGATTTCCAATTACTTACAAGGAAAGTATGAAAGTAGTTAAATTAAATGCAATTGACGATGTTAATTAGCTTACCACATTAAAGAGAAATAACCCCAATGACTCACCAAACTCTTGCTTGCTTATGATGTTATATCACATTTAAAAAAAAATATAAAGTAACTTACATTTTAAACGGTGGGAAGAAATCCGTAAGGTACTGACTTATACTATTTTAGAGAACTTTAAATTTGTAAGTGGAGGAAGGTGCAATTTACTTTTTGAGTTTTTTCTTTATAAATTAATTTCCCGTTTATTATGCATTGGTCACAATAAGTCATTTGACACCCAACCCCCAACCTTAAACTAAAATTTACAATGAATCCTAAATGTACTTTATATATGTATATATTTATTACTATATGTAATATTTTGTCACATTTAAAATTCACCACTAACCCCCTATCTTACAGATTCATAATAGAAGTTATAACATCCTTATCGATATATGGCCGAGCTTAGGTTTTGTATTTTTTTCCTTCAAATTTTAATTTAAACTTACATATATGTCCGAAAATCTTATATTATATGATCGAGTATTTGACAACATAGCATTTTCCTTAAATATAATCAATAGCAAATATAAAATCCTTAACAATTCAATGTGAGTATACACAAGAAAAAGGAAAATAATACCACCAAAGTAGCTTCTTTTTTATGAGAATACAACTCATCCATTTAATGGAGTGGATATGAATAATAGTTAGATGGATAAAGAACAATGCTGATATCTCTCCTAACTCCTATCACGGAAAAGTATAATTTGAGTTTTTCAAAAGTTAGAAAAAAGAAAACAGATAGTAATAAACAAACAGAAACAACAGGGGTGGGATGAGTGTAGCCAACAACCTCGTTATTACGGCGTTACTTGCTCCTCCCCCACCTGGGATAACCCAATAAAAACATGAGACATGAAAACTCAACCTTAACCCCCAACCCTAACTAACCCTGGCTAAGGTTAAGTTCCCAACGTTGTACAGATAAATATCCACGCAATGCAAATAATAATACATTGTATTGTACACTCTTTCGCTCTCATTTTTCAAACCCAAATATTAACGGCTTACGCGGTTCCGTTTCCAGCGGAAGGAATTCCATGGGGAAAGTTCCCATTCCGGTTTTTTAGCATTCCATTTCCTTCTTCATATCTTAAAATTATAAGAGAATTTGAATCAATTTACTACTATGTCAAGTTATATTACAAAAAGTGTATATATATATATATATATATATATATATATATATATATATATATATATATATATATATATATTACTTTTAAATTCTACTCATTGAACTATACGTAATTGTATACAAATGAAAATAACTGTATATAATATTACAATTTATGTATTATATCAATAATTAAAATTGACTCAATTTTATCAGATCTCAATTAAGTTGAATTTGGAATTAAATAAATAATTTTATCATTTTCTATTACTATCTTATTAATGTGAAATATTTATTAATTTTGTCCATGATTAATTACATTTCACATGTACAAAACTCGAAACCTAAATTCGTATTTAAAGCATTTAAGCTTAGTTTCAATCAAACCAACATAATGTTGGTATCAAAGTTTTAGGTTAGATAAAGATAACTAAATTTAAAATGCCCCAAATACTAATATATTTTAATATAATTTTTTTTAATTTGTGTCATTTTTGGGCAAATCACATTTACACCCCTGAAGTTTAATAAAATTTTATTTGATATTTCTTTTGTATTTTATTTTACAATAATTTATAGTAATTTGTACAACAACATTGCATAGCCTTATTAACAAAGATTTTTTTCTTCATTTTATGTAAATATTAAAAGGAGCCAAAATAGCATTAAGAAAATATTAGGTATAATGTTATTAAATATTTTGTTGTACACCAAAAGATTTTCGCATATCTTGCGAGTTGTCAAGAGTAATTTATAAATATTAAGCGTCTTTTAAACACAAATAACTATGATGCTCACATGAGCGTCAAGGTGAATAACACATTGAATACGAGGATGATACCGATGTAGCAAATCTTATTGCAAAAAAAAAAAAAAAAAAAACCTTAAAGGATTTGAACATAATTTTTCCTTTTTTTTAATATGACATATTAACGAGTATTGTAGGGGGAAAAGGAGAAATGGGGTATTCATATTTACATATTAAAACAACATCAAAGAAAGTTTGAAAGCTAAACTTTACTTAAATAAAGGAAATTTAACGAAATTAATCGTTTTGTTTTTCTTTTTGTCGTTTTTCCAATGCTTTTCTTTTATAAAATAAATCCTTGTTAGTTGTGTTTACTCTCATATCTCTAACAGAGATTAAATTTCCTCATTCATCATTCTTATTGTCCACTAGATTTTAATATTATCAAACCAACCCTAGCCATAAACTCCCAGCTATATCAATTTAAACACATTATTAATAATCCAACGCACAATATGCTAAGCCTTTCAAGCACACTTTCAGTGGTGGCGCATGAGCTGGTACCACCAATGCATGGTCATTGCATAAATATCATATGTATAAATCCACCACGATACTACAAGTCAATATTATTATATGAATAATAATTGCAGCCAATATTTGTTATACTATATTTTTTATTTTTAATTTCTCTCGTGGGGGATGTTAGAAAGTATAGCACACATTTGACTTCATGTGCACCACAGGTCCCCTCAAGGCATGTGGATGTTATTTTGCTTCAAAAGTTGGGCTGGGATCTTCTCTTCTTGAATCTATATATTCATGCACCGTTAGATCAATTTCCCTTTGTGAAGACAACATCAATGGGAGAGAGTCTTGTCTTTGTGGGACAGGTTGGCTTCAAAGAGATTAACTTTTTTACAAGTTTTTGTGAGCCGTTAGATTTTACAGCCTAGGCGAATCTCTTTATTGCAATTCTTTAATTCTTCTCCATTCCACTTTAAACTTAATTTCAAGTTTTCCTTGGCCATTTTTTCATTTGTATACATGTTCGTGCCGACATTTGGAGTCATGCCAAATATTTTAGAGGGCATGTACTAATTATAAAAAGAGATTTATTAAGGTACGTAACCTTTTTTTTTGTATGAATGTGTTAATAAATTATATATTAAAATTTATGTTTGATTTGTCTTGTATAAGATTCCTTTGAACTAGTAGCAGTCATGTATCACGAGTCGTGTTAGTCTCTAATCTAATGAGTTAGAGATATTCTATATTCGTGATCTCTGTCCCAAGACAGAAAAAAGAATATTTTAAAATACACAATTATGTAATTTACTAATTGACATACTCATACTAAAAAAAATAAAAATGTATATGTTAACAAATGTGTATAGGATTTATTAATTATATTCTATAATTTTTTAGTATGAAGTGTGTTAATAAATTATAATTAAAAAATATCTTAAAATACATCAATTAATGTTTATTTTACTAGCATACTCATACTATAAAAAACAAGTATGTGTAAATCCCTTATAAAAATTAGGTTACTATACACCATAGTTTTGAGTGGTTTAATTAAGGAGAAAATGAAATAAATAAATTGAGGAGAAAATGAAAACGAAAATTATTAAAGGTATATTTTATGGGAGTATCCAAAAGTTACTATTACTTAAAATAATGCCCTTCCATGCATGCATGATATTAGAAAATAATAAGCAAGTGGAATTCTGGTAATAGTTCACAAGTTTACTAACGTACACTCTTATTAGAAAATAATAAGTAAGAATTTATATGAAAAAAGAAGAAGAAAAAAAGAGGAACAAGGCTAAATATTTTCACCAAAGTTGCAGGCATGCTAAACGACGTTTTTAAGTCATAACAAGTCTCCATTTTAGGTTCATTTTGGTTAAATTGTAATCCTTTTCCACTGTGCCCACCACCCGTTGACCATACTGAGATTGCAAGATCTCAGCTGCTCTGTGGACTGAAATGACACATCTTTAATAATAAAGATAAACTTGTTATTTCAAACACTCATTTTGATGGGTTAGTCAAAGAGTGATTAAGCCATTGAATTGAAAAAGTGTGTAACGCACACCACAAATCGATGTCTCTAGGAGTAGCCGATGACATAAGTGTCGCTGGTTGGTTTTTTTTATTTAACTTACAAAATACAAGATATAGATTGAAGACTTAAATATGATTTTGATTTATGATATATATCTGAATTTTGTATTCGATTCTTAATAAATTTTTCTTTACGATGAATTCTTAATATTTGAAGAGTTTTAATTGTGTGAGGTTCTTACTATTAGAAGGGATCTATAAACTGTTGATGTGGTTGTTAACTTGACATGTCGGCAAGCTACCTGTGATGTCATGTAAGATAAAATGTGACATGTAAGTTGACCATGTGTCATCTGACATGACATCATATTTTAAATAAATTAAAACAAAAAAATAGAAGCTATATCCACCAAAAATGGACAAAGGTGAGGGAGGGTATGGTGAGAGCGATAACCCCATGGATCAGTTCCATCATAACTAAGCTATATCTATCGTCGCCGATGAAGGTTTCTTGGGTGAAGAAGAAGACGACGATTACAAGGACCTTTACAATGACATCGACGTTGGCGAAGGGCTCCTTCAATCGTTGCACAAGAACAATGGTTCGAGGTTCCAAAACGACGATGTCAAAGAAAATAAGCCTTTGTTGTCGCTACCGATTCCGAATGCCGCTGGGGTTTCGATTCTGGGTATCAGTGGTGGTGTAGAGGGTGTTGATGGTGGTGGAGGAAGCAGAGTTGTGGAATCTAGGGTTTTGGGGAGGGATTATGGGATTCAGAATCAAGGGTTTAGAGGGAACGAAGTGAGTGCCAAAGGTGGGATTAGGGTTGAATTAGGGAACCAATCTAGGAATTTAAGTGAAATTGAGGATCAGGATGGGAATGATGGTGATGTAGTGTAGGGGATTGGACAATAACCACATGGTGGGGTTGTTGGGATTATGGGAAATGAGGGTTTGGTGAGACAAGGTCAATGTGGTGTTGGTGGTGGTGGAGGAGGAGGAGGGAATGTTAATATGGTTGGTGGAAATGGTGTTGGGAACAGTGTGGGTGTTGTTAGTAGTATTAATACTAGAGGTGTTAGTAATAGTGATGGTAGTACTACTGGTTCTGGTGGTACTATATTGTTTGTGGGTGATTTGCATTGGCGGACTACTTATGTTGAGCTTGAAACTGAGCTTAGTATGTATGAGCCTATGAAGAAGATGAAGTTTTTCAATGAGAAGTTGAGAAGGAAATCGAAGGGATATTGCCAGGTTGAGTTTTTTTACCCTTCTGTTGCAACTGCTTGCAAGGAAGGGATGAATGAACATGTTTTTTCATTTTAATTTAATTAAAATATGATATCATGTCAGATGACACGTGGTCAACTTACATGTCACATTTAATCCGACGTGACATCATAGGTAGCTTGCCGACGTGTCGAGTTAATGGCCACATCAGCAGTTAACAAATCCCTTTTAACAATAGGGATCTCGCACAAAACTTTTGAAATATTAGGGATCCATTGTAAAAAAAAATTTGTTAGGGATCAAATGCAAAAGTCAGATATATATTAAGGATAAAAAATATATTTAAGGCTAGATTGAATTGGGTTTGTGACTTTGTGCTTAGGTTAAAAACATTTGAACTTGCAAGGTGAAACACATGAGTTAGAGGATAACTCCTCTTGACAACAAGCTTGTAGGTATTAAACTCCTATGCTACTTATAATAATTATAACAACGGTTTTATAATGCTTAACTATTTAACCAATCTAACATTTAATAATTGAATTTCATAAAAGAAAAAATAGGTTATACAAACAGTTTTATATCATCATCTAGTCACAATCCAACATATATGTTATATTTGCTGATTTTATGATAATTATTTTAAAAGTTATATCAACAGTGATTTATAATTAGATAGCAGTGTTAAATTATTCCGTACTATTAGTGTATAATCATCACTACTACAAAAATTATATTTTAAGATGCGAAATCGATGACGCTTCTTAAGAACCGTCTTAAAATTGAACAGAATGGCAATTTTGTAAATAAAAAAAGATATACAAAGATGATTTTATAAAAAATCGTTTTAAAAATTGAATGTTTAAAGCCGATTCATTAAAAACCGTCTTTAAATACACGAGTCCAATACGGTTTTATTAAGACCGTCTTTAAAATTAGCGTCCTTTTCCATTCCTATTTCTTGCATATATAGGAGATCCTTCACCATTGTTCTTGAACCTTCTCCTCGTGACCAACGAAACCCTATTCGGGAAACTTAATTTCTTGCCGTGATTCCAGAGTTCGAATTCAACCAAGAAGAGAGCCTCATTGAAGAGCAACAAAAGCTTCCTGAACTTTTTGATTACCGACATGGACTCGATGGCGGGTTTGGGGGTTTCATCGTAAACAACAGACCCTCTTTTTTCCCCCATATCTTTCAATCCCGTCTATTTTTTTTTTCTATTTTGATTTCCTCTCTCACAATCTCCTTTGTTTATTTGATGTTCACTTGTGTTTTCTATTATGTCGTAGATTTGCGTTGTTGATGTTCATTTGTGTTTTACTGTTATGTGCTTTGTCTGTGGTGACGGGTAAGGAGAAGAGAATGGGTGGCGGTGTTGCGTGGTTTATGGTGATGGATTGATGGTAGCCGGAGGAGTTCGGAAAGAGGAAGGTGGAGGAGGACGATGACGACTCGTCTGAGTTACACGACTCAGTGGCTCACTCGGGTGAGGGAGGGACAAGGGAGAGAAGCAAGGTGTAAAGCTCAGTGAGCTTGATGCGGAAGAGGAAGACACGGCAGAGGAAGAAAGTTTCAGGTGGCGGCAGCAGTGGCAGTGACTCCTCGTCTCTTCTGGGGAACGATGAGGTGGCGATGGTATTTGATCTGAGTTTATTATTGTGTTTGATGGTGTTAGGGAAGATTGAAGAGGCTTATTCTTGCATATTTTTATTTTTTTTAGCTTTGAAATATCTACAATATAAATTATATATATAAAGTGTGTCACATTTTTTAGATACAATTTAAGCTACATATGTTTAAAATAATGTGAATTATGTGCACATAACCATCAAATTCAAGCCTATGAGTTATGTTAACAAACACAAAGCTCATGCCCTTTGTTTTTTCACGTGTTGCTTCTGTGTTTCGAAATTAATCATAATTGTGATGAAGTTTCTCATCAGGAATTTGTTTAAGTTTGTTTTTCTCTTGTGGAGGTTGTAGTTTTCTCACCAAATTACTACCATTGCCTAAAATGTGCCAAAAAACTTGTTGTAAACTAGTTGTTTCAGAAATTGAGTAGAAGGGTTTTGCAAGTTTCTTTATCTGGGTTTGTTATGGTGTTTGATGGTGATGGCACTGTGTTGTAATGGTGTTTGAAAAAAAATTCTATTGTGACAGGTTTTTAAGCTCCACAAATTGTATTTTTATTTTTGCATGTTTTTTTTTCTTCAATTTGTGAGGGTTGTATAACAGTCAGAAATCATATTTTAATATATAAATATAAGAAAAAAAGTGCACGGGAGAAGTAGAGAGCATTAATGAGTGTATTTGAGATTATCATGAAATCACCAAAACGAAAAGATCTTGAGAGGCAGTCATCCAAATATAGACAATGGCAATATATGTTTCATCCACTTTTTAAGTGAACATCTTTTTGAATTTTGATGTTGAAGTAGAATATCATAAATAGATTGCCACGTATCCACAGTAAGGTGCCTAGCCATATATTTATTACACACTAGCTAGGTGCAGTTTTTGCATGTCTTTAACCCTTAATTGAAAGCCTGCAGTAACAATATTATTCCTTTGTGTAGGGAGAATAGAAGAGGTAAAGTGAAGGTTGAGTTTCACATTTCATATTTAATACACTGGTCATATAGTTGGCTTTGAGCAGAGGATCCTTTACTTTAAGGGAAATATTCTAACTCTGAGGATTCTTTTTTTTTTAATCATCATTTGCACTTGGATAAAACCTATCATCAACTACTAGATCAATATCCATTTAATAAAAAATTTGTAGTCTTAAGATTATGCCTACCTCGTGAAAGGTATAAATATAAATTCTATTATTCTTGTGGAAGCAAAGCTTTCCAAGTTTATTTTGATGATGCCAAAGACTCAAGTTAAGAATCAAGAGTAAAACAAGTTTCAAGAATCAAAGAGTCGTTCAAATCAAAGCATGTTTCAAGAATCAAAGAGTCATTCAATCAAGAATCAAGATTTAAGTGAAGAATCAAGAGAAGACTCAATTAATATAAGTATTAAAAGAGTTTTTCAAAATATTGAATAGCACAATTTTGTTCAAGAGAATTTTTCAAAGAAAAATCTTTTACCAAGAGTTTTACTCTCTGGTAATCGATTACCAAAAGGCAGTAATCGATTACCAGTAGCCAACATTCTTTTCAAACTGATTTACAAAGCTGTAATCGATTACCATGAGCATGTAATCGATTACCAATGTTTTAAAACGTTAGATTTCAAATTTCAAGAGTCACAACTTGTGATAAAACATTTTCAAATCATTTCAAATTTGTGTAATCGATTACACAATATATGTAATCGATTACCAGTGTTTTTAAACGTTGGTTTTCTAATTTAAACATGAAGAGTCACATCTGTTGATGTGTAATCGATTACACTACAATGGTAATCGATTACCAGTGACTTATTTTGAAAATTAAATTACCAAAAGTCACAATTCTTAAAGTGACTAGTTTCTGAAGATTTTTTAAAGAGTCACAACTTTTAAAGTGACTAGTTTTCAAAAAGAGTTACAACTTTTAAAGTGACTAGTTTTGAAGAAATTACCAAGAGTCACAACTTTTAACTTATTTTTTCAAGAGCCATCAAATGACTATAAATATGTGACCATGACACGAATTTCACAGAACTGATTTTCATTCAAAGCATTTTTTCTAAGAGTTTTTTGTTCAATACTTTCTTTGTCAAGAAAAGTTCATTGGTAAAAAACTTGTGCTATTCTTCTTCTTCATCCTTTCTCCCTTTTGCCAAAAGAATTCAAAGGACTAATCGCCTGAGAATTCTTTTGATTCTTCCTTCTCCCTCTTGCCAAAAGAATTCAAAGGACTAACCGCCTGAGAATTCTTTTGATTCTTCCTCCTCCCTCTGAACAAAAGATTTCAAAGGACTAACCGCCTGAGATATCTTTTGTTTCCCCTTACAAAGATTCAATGGACTAACCGCTTATGAATTCTTTGTCTTAACACATTGAAGCGTACATCCTTTGTGGTACAAGTAGAGCGTACATCTACTTGGGTTGTAATACTGAGAACAAGAGAGGCTACATCTCTTGTGGATCAGTTCAACTGGAGCGTACATCCACTTGGTTGTTCAAAGAGAACAAGGGTCATAATTAATTCAACCCCCCTTCTTAATTATTCTGAGGCCACTTGATCCAACAATTCTATTATATATATGTGATTGGGTAGAATTTTAAGGTTCACTTTTTCTTTTTGTGAAGTCTTGAAACTGCAGTGTCAAGATTAAAGGGCCAAGAAACTATGTCACCGAAGCCTTCTCAAAGGCTTAAGGCATGTTTTTTTTTAATTGTTTTGTGTTAATATAAGTGATCTTTGTTGATAATTAAAATGTTATTATGCATGTGATTAATGTGGGGAGGGTATTTTTTGATAACTAAAATGTTATTATGCATGTGATTAAGAGGTTAAAATTGAGAAAATTTTATTGCTTGCTTATCACATAGGTTGGTGGTCCTCTCTACAAGTTGCTGTTGAAGAAGGAAAAGGCCCATGGTATGGATATAAATTATGTGCAGTGGAGCCCTGGGGTAAGATTCTCAAAAACTACTTTAATGGAATCACATTAATAATGTAATGAGTATCTCTTTTATTGTTTTCACTGTTTCTTATACTTATCTTTCAAATCAAGAATCAAAGTACAAACAAGAAAGCAATTTTGTAATTAAAAGTTAACAAAAAATAAAAACAATATTTTCCTAAATCAAACAACCCCTTGCATATTTAGAGAATGGTGACCTATATCAACATTGTTTTCTTCTTCCTATGTCTTTCTCTGCAATTTATAATAGTCTTATCTAGTGTGGTCATAACACCTTCATGGTATGCTTGAGTTTGTTTGAACTCAGATTTTGTTTCAACATTTGCTAGGGAGAAGCAATGATAAGTCTAGTCATGATAGCTCTAATACCTTGCAGCTTAGGAGAAGAAACGATAATTCTTATTGCATTAGTTAGTTCAAGTTATAAAGTATGATAAATAGGCAAAGTTTATTAGAAATTTGATTACAATTCAAATTAATATATTAAAAACAAAAAATAAGGGTAAGAGCAGATGGATATGATCATATCCTTGCTCAGTTTAGTTTGCCAAAGAACACAGTCATGAAGGTATGAGCTTTTCCTTCTTTTGTTGCTTCATTCTTACAACTCTATGCATTAAATAAGTTGCTTAAGTCATGACATGCCTCTTTAGTACTATCTCCAGTCCTATGTATAAATTAGTTTCATTCCTTTTCTTTTCCTTTTTCTTTTTTTTTGGGGTTTCTATTCTAGATTAAAACATAGTACCTAATTTATACTAATCACTTAAAATGGTGCACAAGTAATTTTGAGAAGAAGAAAAAGAGTGAGTTTCGTGGAAGGTTGGTGTTGGGGGAGACCTTATTCTATTGTTTTCTCTCTTAATTGTAGTGAATTATCAATTGGAGTTAAGGCTTGCCTTGGATTTGGATTTGGATTGGGAAGCCAAGATGGACAAATCAATCGAATCTATCATCAGGGTTTGTGGCTCTCACTCCCAACTTTCACACGCATTATTACATTACATTTTTTTTACATATCTAATATATTTTTTGGGTTACCATACATTACATTTGGATGGTGAAATATAAAAACTGCATTGGATTATGTTTTTCCCCCTCAGTGCAGGAAATTTGCTTCTCTTTCTGGTTACAGTTTATTTCGTCTACAATAAATTCAGTTTTAAAAGATTCAATCCAATATTACTCAAACCAATATTTTATTGGTACATACTTAGCTTATAAATGATAAATTAATTATTTTTTAACCCATATGAATCAAACAAAGATAATAAAAAATTACAACAAAATTCATGCATTCTATCAACCATTCTGGATAATTTGATTGTTTTGTCCGAAAAATGAATTTAAATAATATGATATGTCTTAATTATTTTAGATTTACACATAACATATATATAACATAATCAATAATCTAATGAGTTTAACTTAGTTGATAACAATACAATAATTAAGTTTGTGGAAAAGAATTTGAATTTAATCCTACATAATATATTAAGAGATAAAAAACTTTAAGTATGACATGGATCATAAATTAGTCCGATAAGTGATTTGGGCCAAAGTTTGTGAGAATATTCACGTTTCATCGAAAAACCAAAATTTATAATTATATTTAAGTAATTGAAGAAATTTCTTTATTTTATGCCATAAATTAAAGCAATTAAGGCATCCAATAATTTATTTTTTTATAAATTTATATTTTATCACAATATATATTAAAAAAGTAATTAGAATAGAAAAAATACGCTATGAACTTATAATAGATTAAATCTACTAGTAGTAGATTATTTTAGAGCAAGTTATTTTTTCTAAAAAGCATTCTATGAAGCTTGTAATCGAATACCTTAATGATAACCAACTATCCTGTTTTAGAGTTCTTAAAACATAACCAAGATCAATTTAACATATAACAACACCTCATAATCCATTATAACATGTTATCAAATACAATTTTAAGCATAAAAATTCAACTTTGTTCATACAACTATAAGTACACAAAGATTACAAAAATATTAATGTTATGTCCTATTCTATTACTTTTATTAATAAAAATTAATTACTTTAAAATCATATAAATAATAAGATCTAATTAATTGATAATATAATTTTTAGTCACTAATAAATACATACGAAACTCACTCTTTTTCTTCTTCTCAAAATCACTGGCCATTATATATATATATTTTTTGGGTTTCTATTCTAGATTAAAACATAGTACCCAATTTATACTAATCACCGGCCATTATACTGATATAGTGAACCCAATTTATACTAATCACTTAAAATGGTGCACATGTAATTTGCCCACTATATATTATGAGCAAGGTCAACTGGACATGGTTGCATTTGACCCCAGATTTTTGGAAGCTTACAATAACTTGGTTGGTTTCTTATTGTGTCATAATTGGTTTAAAAAACCTGAACATGCAATTTTATGCATAATTATATAATATTTTATTTGATTTACTTATAAGGTATGCTCTAAAAGATGTTGGCAAAGTGGAGGAACCAATCCAGTGCTATAATGTATGTTTTTTCCTTATCTTGTGGCCTTACAATACATATATAGTATCAGAACCTCTGACCAAGTGGTCTAGTTGGTTCATGATTAGTTACAATGAAACAATAATTGTTGTTAAAGTATTTGATTATCTTGTTCTATTGGGCTCAAAAAGTAAGACATGTTCAAATATGTTCTTGTTATCCAATATAGTGAGCGAAGAACATTAGTAGCTTGTAGAAGTACTAAAGTACCAGTAAATCTTATGGTATGATAATCTTATAATCATAATATACAAAGAACTGGAGTCGTGCAGGAATTACTGAAGGTTTTTCCATGTGTGGAGGTGACTTTGTGGACATTTTTTTCTCATATGTTTCTATATTACTTTATGACATCTTCATATATATATATATATATATATATTATCTTGTTTTTTTTTCTTCTCTCCATCCTTTGATATTATCCCATCATTTGGTTAGAAGCTAACTAACAATCTTCTCTTATCAAATAAATTGTTTTAATCATACTTTGTTGCTAATACAATCAGTCACACTATTATCTGAGCATTGCCAATACTTATTTTGCATATGGAGTTAGGAAAGTCAATTATGATGTTACCGATTATATTGATATGTTGGTGTAAGAAGCCTCTTCTTTTGTTAAGGTAATCTCACCCTAGTTGTACTACCCTTCTTTCCCATCATAGATTAGAATTGTATATATTATATATGCATGAGGTTAAATAACTGAGCATTTAATTTAAACAATGTGTGATGTCTATTTACTCTTCTTTTGTGGAAATAACATTATTCTCAAAAAGGTAATGTAGTGTTTTTACCCTCAAGTCTTGATTTTTGTATATGATTTTATTGCAATTTCTATAGGAATTAGTTTTTGAAAATATTGGCTTGTTATTTTTAGGTAATATTAAAGTATTGGTCATAGAATTCAATTCCTTTTAGAACACTATGGATTAGGAAAGTTCTATAAGATTTTTTACTTGCCAATGAAGCTCTAATATGCATACAAAAGGGCCTCCAAGATACAATTATATTTTTGCTTATGAATTTTTAATTTTTTTTTAAAAAAACATATTCTAAGACAGTTGTCTGAAAAACCGTCTTAGAATATCTACATTCTAAGAATTCTCAAAATATTTTTAATTTTTTTATATAAAAAATTTCGTTATAAGACGGTTCTACAGAGACCCGCTTTAGAAAGTGTATCATTCTAAAATGGTTTTTAACTAAGAATCATCTTAGAAAGGTACCATTTTTTGCTAAAAATCGTCTTAAAATGATATCATTTTCTAAGATGATTGTTTGTGGAACCGTTATAGAAAGTGCAGACTTTCTACGATATCTCCTACAATGATGGTTAATAACCGATGTAAAATGTATAATTTAACCGATATAGAAAGTGCTTTTTGTAGTAGTGCATTAAACTCTTTAATATTGGATATTATTTTATAAATTCAATAAACTTGATTTTATTTTGTGAAATTATTTAATTCAATGATTTAATTAATAAAAAATATTATTTATAAAACGCTACAGGCACACTATTCATTGAATTACTTTTTTAATTCATGTGACAATTGTTGGTTTTAAAGTCATACAAGTCATGAGTAATTTTTCTTTTTTACCAATTTTATATTTTAACACTTATTTAAAAAAAACAAAAATTTGAATATTTAGTAGGAATTTTATATTTTTCTTTATTCAATGCAATTCATGAGTGGATATTTAGTAGGAATGAGTAAAAACATATTTACCAAGCCACCTCATTTCTCTTAAAAAGAGTTATTCATATTAATTCTTAAATAGTGAAAATTAGGCTTATAGTTCTTGAATTTGTAGTTCTTCCTTAAAATTTTCATATAAGAACATTAAAATATACGTGTAAGCCTAGGGCTACCTTTATTGAGCAAATGAATACATCTTTAAAGAATCATGCACGAAGATCATTTTTATCATTTAGAATATAATATCATCAATGTTTATCTTTATGAGATTAATCATATTATTTACTCATTCAAAAATATTTAGGTTAAACTGTAATTTTGATTCCTTTGGTTTGATAAATTGATGATTTTAGTCCTCCTAGAATTTAATTGAAACATTTGATCTCTCTGGTTTTAAAATTTGACAATTCTAATCCCTCCATTAAATTGATTTCTTTGACCGTCATATATAAATGCTAACCAAGTAATTAATGATGTGACACACTTATTTTTTGTTTATTAACAATTAATTATGATTAATAATCTCTCACCTATCTCTTAAACCCAAATTTCCACCTTTTTCACTAACCTTTCTCCTTCCCTAAACACCAACAACCATTATCCTTCTACCTCAAGAACCAAAAAACCATAGTCATCGCCTCCTTCCTCCCAAGCTAGCAACCAAATAGCACAACCACCACCATTGACCATCGTCATGTTGCAACACTCCCCACTACCGCTCCCTACAAAACAGCATTGCCACCAACCTCTTTTGCGGGCACCAACCCTAGTTGCCATTCACACACGATAACCTTTCCCCCAACCTCCATCACGCGCACGTCCTCCATGACCTCAACTATAGTCATGCTCGACACCACGACACTCAACAACGCCTCGTGACAACCACCACCTAGGTACTTGTGTGCACAACCTCAACCTTTAAGGCTTCATGCACGCAACCTCCTTGGACCAACCACCATTGTGTCGTTACATTCCCCCATACCACCACCTTGTCATCGCACGTCCCACCACCACCATCTTCCCTTCTCCAACTTGATCCATGCAACCTCAATCTAAGTCAAACAACCTTTTTCCCCAACCTATGTAGCCCTCAATGGTTTGGGATAAAGCTTTGTTTTCCCAAAGCCTTTTCCCTATGACCTCTTATTCCCCTAACCTTAAGTCTTAAACCGAACCCTAAATGTGGTTAAACCCTAATCCAACTTCCCCTAACCTTCATTCAATCACTGGTAGATTATTCTTTGCGAGTACAGGATGTAAAGCGATGATGTTGTTCGTTGCGTGATTCTCACGTCCACCATAACATGAATCACCTGCCATATCAATTTCAATCATGGACACTCAGGATTGAATGGGTTTTCCTTCCTCTCTCACAGGCTCATCGATGCTTAAAATCGTCAAACTCTAATGAATGGAATGGGTCCTTGTGGTCTCTTTCTCACAACACATGAACAAATGAAATGTTATGGTTAAAAATCCTCATTAATGAGGTGCACCCATTTTGGTAACAAAACTTAATTTCTCATTTATCTAAAATTATGACCATTAAAGCTAATCTCTCATGAATGATGCACCAATAGCAACAACCAATATAGCAATAGTCAACATGAAATATAACAGTCAACAAAAGCTACTTGACAGATGCACCAAAATCGTGAATTTTAGAAACTAGGGGGACCAAATGTTGCAATTAAAATTCGGGGGGGGGGGGGGGGACCAAAATTATGATTTATTGAAACTAGGGGGACTAAAATTAAAATTTAGCCAAATATTTAAAACCCATGGAACTTATTCAATCGATACTTTTAATTTGTTCCTTTTTGTTTTTTGGCCACATAGTTTATGAATAAAGCTGAGTTTTGAAAGCAAATAAAATTTAGTTAAATCACTACGTATAAAAGAAGGCTTTTAACATAAAATTAAAAATTAGCTTTAATTACTTTTTAATCCCTATACTTAAACAATTTTTATGTTTAGTCTATAACTTAGAAACTATTCATTTTATGTTTTAGTCATTGTAGTCAAAAGTCAATTAACATTGTTAATCATGCGACAATGTAACGCTAATGTGTTGTTGATGTACTTCGACTTTGTGTTTTAGTCCTTATACTTGTAATATTTTTTTAGTTTTGATCTCTATACCTTCACAATCTTTACATTTTAGTCCTTATACAATAATTTTAATAATTTATTCCCTAACAACATCTCTCTCTTTTCTTCTTCCTCCTCCTTTTCACCCATTCCCCTCTTTGTTTAATTCTCTTCTTTTCTTTATCAACACCTCCCTCTTCCTTTTTATTTTATGGGTTCTACTTCTTCTAAATTTTTTTGCAACAACTAATTCTCATTGATCTTATATCTAGTAGTCTTGAGGTTGCAGAGTTCAAACATATTTCTTGGGTAAGATAAGGTAGTCCGGGAATAGCCATTTTTATCGGCACTCCTTGCAATGATGGTGACTTGTTGTCTCATTTTAATCTCGATGCTTAAAACACATGGAGACATACGATGTTTAAGGACCAAATGCTAGGACATATATGATGCATCAAACTCTTGGATCAGTTAGAGATGTGCTCACCCAGCGCACAGCCAGCTCGTCCAATGAGGTCATTGTCTCTTCTCGCGCTTAGCGCACCCAGTCTCGCTAAGCCAAAATTCTCTTACTCTCGCTAAGTGAGCCTTCGGAAGCTGAAAGGTCCAAGAGCCTTTAAAACATTGAAGTTGGCGGAAATAATGGGAGTTTTTTGATAAAGTTAGAGAGAGCCGCTGAGAAGACAAAAAGGAAGCAACTGAGAGAGCTTAGGTTAGAAGGAGTGAAGTCTAGGGTTTAGAGGTTGTAGGAGACATCCTCAACCATCCTTTGCCATTTTCTTTCACTCAAAAACTATTCCTTCATTGTATTGAGAGCTTGTATTACTTGTAATGGAAGGCTAAGCCTCTAGGTTGGGGAGTTCTGCTGAAACCTTGATGTAACACTCTTTCACAATCTATTTAATGTTATTTTTATGTGTTCATTGCTTCTATCTATGCTTATTTTACATGCTTGTGACTTGATCACCCATTTGTATGTATGGTTAGGATTTTTAGCATTGGGAAATGCTTTAAAGCCTTAGAACTTGGTAGAGCAAGCTAGAAATCTGTATGTCTAGGAATGGAGTGCAGTGATCTAGTCCATTTTATGTTGTAGACTTAATGCAACTCTTTTAGACTAAGTTTGTTGAGGGATTAAAGAGAGTTAGGCTCATTCACTAGAGGAATCTTGATTTAAGTAATTTCTCAGCATAAGAACACTAGGATAACGTTAGATAAAGAAAAACAGATATTAACATCAAGAGAAATTCAGTAGAACGACCCACACACTTTTTACTTGATAGTTTTCACTTCCAAAATTCTAGATACTTAGTTTATATTCCAATAGACTTTAGTACAAAATTCAACTTGATATTTACTTTGCTTTTAATCCATACAAATGTTTGCATATTGGATGTACAGTGTCTGAGTGAAACAAATTCCCTAAGGATACAATACTCGATCTTACTATTTTATACTACTTGAGCGAATCGGTACACTTGCCGAAGAGCAGAACAACATACAAATTTATTATAAAAAAATAACTTTTCTGAAACTGTTCAAACAGACAATTCAAAATTTAATACAACGATTAATTCAAATTGTCCAAAAGAATCATTGTATTGTATCTCAAACAGGAAACTAAGATTCACTCATAATGAACATAATTTGTATATAAAGCAATAATCATTACTCATATAAAAGCATTTGTAACAGAAAAGAGCCTAAAAAAGTATGGAAGGCATTCGTACTTATCAAGATGATCACTAACAATAACAATGAATGTTGTGATGACGATGCAAACAGGAAAACCAAAAGTGTCTACAAATTACAATTAAAACGTTAGTACCCTATATAGACAAAGAAAAATTAATAAAGAAAATGAAGGATAAAACAATTATTGGAAAAACATCTAGCAGATAAATTAATACAAATTATCATGTTGAGAAAAGGGTCTTAACTAGATCTCTTATTATCCCTTTCTTTCTTTCTCTTTGTGTTGTTTCCTGAATGTTTTATTGCATAGATACAGTCAAAGCATACATGCTCTTTTTTTGGTGTGTGTGTGTGTGAGAGAGAGAGAGATAAGGAAGAAAACACAAAACTAACTAGTCACTCTATAAAATATGAATTTCGTATTATAAGAAAATTATCAATGTCTTATTTGTAACAAATTTGAGTAATATTATATAATTAAATTGATGACAACCAATCTCCCTAGCAAAAATATAAAATAGCACTCCATGGACCTCACCATATATAACAGAAGTATGACTTACCACTAAGTCATCTACATGCAAGTTTAATTATATATATATATATATATATATATATATATATATATATATATATATAATATTCATTCAGGTAGTTCAATAAGTGATTTATAGTCCAACTAGTGACTTATTAACCTAATATTTTTATGATAGGTCCTATTATAGGTTGATGAGAAAAATAATCAAAAGTTGGACAAGGAGTTGAAGAGAAATCAGAATCTTAACAAGAAAAATTGATGTTAAGAATATTCTTTTATTTACAAAAATGCCACCGGAAATAATTTAACATTGGTTTTTCATGAAACTGGTGTTAAACAAGCGATATTCATTGCATATTTTGTAGTAGTGCAATAAGCTAATGTAAGAACTTATATCTTTCTACGTGAGAGGCATATGCCAAACTCTGTAGTCAATTATTATTCAAAGTGTTTGCACCGATAGAAAGTTGTTACACTTTCGAAGTTACTTTACATTCGATATTTAAAAAAAAAAGTTCAAAATTTGTCTTCTGTCCATTTTAATGTAGAAAAAATTTACAAGGCATAAAGGAAAACATCTTTTTTCTTTTCACTTTACTTATCTAGTCAAGCTTCCATATCCCAACATTCTTTGAAGTACAACATCCATTTCAAGAGTGAGGATACAATTGAAAATTTGAAATTTGTCTTTATTCTTTTATAGTACTCTTGTCAATCAAGCAAAGCTTTATTGAAATTCACTCTCATTTTAACCCACCACTTATAGTCTAAAAGACACCGACATTTATCCCAATTCCTATCTATAAATCTTCTTTGGTATCCACTAGACATTGATGACAGGTATCATATCACTAGATGAGTAGGGGACATATTGCGTTCAATTTCTCTAGTCTTATTTTGTTGGACTTCAAAGTTCGTAATTTGCAAATAAATAGAAAAGAGTCACATTGAGCATGGTTTGAACAGAGGCTCCTATAATAACCCTTAGCCTTGGTGGTCATATACTATGAACTGGCTTAGAGAAAATGAAATAACAGGTTCACAACAAGTAGATTGTTTAAACTTGCATAAACTTGGATGTATACATTTTGTGTTTTTCTTCTGAAGCTTTTTCATGATTAACATATTGCTGAAGCAGTTTACACAAGTTAATTTTTATGGTCAAATTTCACACATCTATGCCCTAGGGTAGAAGTCATAGTAAAGGTAGCTGAGATGAGTGAGGTCTAGTATAAACTCAATCTGATAAAAAATTGAACTCCAACTCAGCTGTAAGTAACTCAAGAACTAGTTTGTCTTACAACTTAGAGTTTAAGATTTTGTGCAGGATTGGATCATTTCATGGTATTAGACCATATATAATCAGCAGGCCTAGAGTTCAATCCTTGCTACTCCCACCATTCACATGCTATCACCTAAAAGCTTAAACTTTTGGGATAATTAGACTATAAAAATCTGTTGTTTAGAATGAACTTTTATCAGCTCAAAATAGCTAGAAATTTGAGTTTCTCTTGATCAAATGAATAAGGTCATAACTACAATGCTTTTAGACTTGAAAGATGGAATCCAAGGCTAATACACTACAAAATGGAAAAATCCTAATTCTTTAACACATGTACAGACAGACCTATGCAAGATAGGGTCTTTGTTGTAAAAGTTTGACAACAACGAGTATGGAAATAAAACCTTTAGCCTTAGTGGTTATATAATATGAACTGGTAGATCGTAACAAGACCACAATGCCATTGGACAGTGTTATGGATGTGGTCTCCACAAGCTAGCTCTTCACAGTACACTTCCAATTCTCACATCCTATTCCTCCTTCTCTCTTTCTATCATCTAGTGCATGCCCTTTCTTAAGAACATACTTTTCACAAAGTCATATATAATACGTAGTAGTCACATGATGGATAATTGTTACTCTACTCCTCCTTCCTCAAGTTCCACACAACCTCATCACAACTGTGAGGATGATGAGGCTTCAAGCATGAATAAGAGATTCCTAAAAAGAGCTAAGGAACACAGGTCGAAGCTCTATATTCTATACAGGTGCATTACTATGTTATTATGCTGGCAAAAGTACGAGCAATATTGAGTCTTACACCACACCCTCTCTTTAGTAGGTGGATACAATTAACTACACCAACCCTACTTTTTATTTTTTAAGGTAAACTTTCATTTTGTAAATAAATCACTATATAATGGTTTTACTTTTACTCAGAGGATTTCAATAACCATGTTTATGAGCACTTTATTGCATCTGTGATCACTATTTGAAAATTCTTCGTTTCAACATTAAAAAAGAAGTGAATTTCAACTGTATCCCGTATCTAATTTGCATACTAATTTACTCACCACTTGCATTGTTAAATCTCAACTCTCAACACCTAAACTCTTAATTTCTCTTTGCTAGTACCTAGTAAGCAACCTGTCTAGGTCAATGAATTTTTCTTCAATCCTTTTCTAATTCTACATCCAAAACATTATTACCAAATAAAGTAGGCAAACACAATACTTGTGCATAACTATGTGACCATAAATACAACCACAATCATATAGCACACAATTTATAAGATAAACATTCCACATTTCATTCATTTCCAACTTATCGATGCAGAGTTCATATTGTTTAGTTAGATATATCTATACACAATCATACACATAAGCACTTAGCACAACTAGTGTTCCTTGACTCCAATGTAGGATGGTTTTATGCATCCCACTCTGCAGTTTTATTGAACTGGAATTCATAGGCTATCATAATGCCTACATGGTGCAAAGATCCCTACAAGGAACTAAACCTTATCCCTAAATCCCTGAACTCTCATTTTCATTATTGCAAAACCCAAAACATTGACCATGACACTACTAGAAAACAACTATTCTACGTCGATTAAAAGACACTTTCTACGATGGTTATTAATCGTCGTTGTAGGCAACGTAGTAGAAAGTCTTCACTTTCTACAACGGTTCCATAAAAAACCGTCTTAGAATGATATCTTTCTAAGACGATTCTTAATTAAGAATTGTCTTAGAAGAACACTATTCTAAGATGGTTCTTAGCTAAGAACCATCTTAAAATGCCTTATTTTTTTAAAAAAATTATAATAAAAGAATAAAAAAGGACAATTCTAGTCTAAGGATGCATATCAAACTAGAGTTTAAATTTTTACTAGTGAATAATTACATACCCTATTCAATTTTTTGAATTGATTCCATAGAAAAATATTATAGGCTATTGAAAAAGCTAGCAAATATATTTAGGAGAAAGAGATTTGTAAACAAATAGTCAAGATCAACAAACTACATCGTATTTATTTTATACATAATTAATTGATGCAGCTTATTGGATAAACTCTTGACAGATAACTAGTCCACCTTAAACAATTATCTATTACTTTTAGAATCCTATGGCTCATTTCTCTTAAATATGTAGTAAGCTTTCAATTTAAAAGGTGCAAACAAGAAATAAAACTATTAACTGACCATTTAGATACACACTCCCCACAGAACATATGCAATCCTAACAAGTACATCTAGAATTCAGAGTCCTTCCCTTGGAAAACCATCTATAGGGAAATTATAAGCACAAAGGAAAAATTAGGAAATTAAGATATAGAAAAGAAAAAGGGAGGGGAAGGAATGAGGGAAGATATACTAATAGCATAGAGGAATTAGTTATATCTTCAACAATATGAGACAAGAAAAGGGTTCCATACTTGTAACAAAAAATATATAAACATTATATTCACTCACAGAATGACTTTAGGTATGATAAATCACAAGGTAGGAAATAAAATTATTAAACAATGTTAAAAATATATTATACTAATACCTTATTTTAACAATTATTAAAATAGTATAAATGAAAATGTAAAAGGCACAAAGAAAGAAAAGAAGAATAAGAATTAAAAAAGCTCTCAACAAACACTAAAAGTAAGAAAAACACATTGCTCATTTGTAAAGGTCGTTCATCCGTAAGGGGTATATCATGAAGGATTTACCCAAAGTAATAATAATACCATTTTTTTTAGCTTAAAATAAAAGGAAAATATTTACTATTAGTCACTTTCTTTTCTATCTCACTTTTATTTTATTTATTTATTTCTCTTTTATTTCTATGTTCTCTTCTTTCAACCTTTATTTTTATCATTATTCAAAATATAAATAAGAAGACAATGGACACTACAATGTTTCAAATGATTCATGAACACTTGTTTATGGATATTTTATCAACATCTATTATTTATTTCCACCTTTCTCTTTTGTTATATTTTATTATTATATCTATATTTTTCTTCCTTTTATTTTTGTAATGTTTAAGATACAATTTCAAGAACAAAAGTGTTGGTGTATAACATCTCTAACACCTAATTTTTAAGAACACTTTTACCAGAGAATGTTACAAATATTTATTTAAGAGTTTAATGGTAGTGTATTTTTACACTGTTTTAGAGGAAAACAAAAAGAAACAAATTTCATAAGAATGTACCAAGGTAAAAAGCAACATTAGAGAGCAAACAACATATGTATTGACACAGTTGAAAGTAACTTCATAATAACTCTATAAATGACAGCAAGAAATAATAATCTTTCTGCAAATCAATAGAATTATAGAAGACAATAACATGAGTATTAGAATCACATATTGACTTCCGTTTTCACTTACTCTTGCCCAAGGCATTAAACTCCTCAACTTTATGCTCTTGATACTTGTCTCTTAACAACTCCTCCCAGAAATGTGTCCTTTTTGAACTGTTAAGTGTCTCCATTGCTCTTTTTTGTGCTGCCTCCTCTGCTGTAGCCTTAGCCTCATCAACATACTCAAAATTCACAACCTACTTCATAAAATTTACTTAATCAATCAAAAGCATAGCAACCAAACAAAAACCTTGAATGAAAAAAATGATGGTAAATAAATTCAGTGCAATTATTTGTTGTAATAAAGGCAAAATTAGCTACATGACTGATGGTTCTTCTTGCTCTTGCTTGAATGAGAAAGATATAATAATAATGATCTTTTATTTTTAAACTGACAAGGAAAGTTTGGAAGGAGTATTTCTTACGTAGGTAAAACAAAATCTTAGTTTGCCATCACAAAATCGACAATCCTTCAATAGTGTTGCATTCAATTAACAAAGTTGATTAGCTAGAAATAATTATAATATTATACAAGAAATTCCACAAATAGACATACTCCATGCTTAATAAATGCTAGTGGCTGGCTCAAATTACAACTTATAATTCAGTAGGTGATTGAATATTAATACGTGCTAATTTATTATGATTGAATGTGAAAACAAACATAATGCAATAGTGTAAATAATTAATATCCATTGTGAAAAGGGCTAGGTCCCATATACCTCTAAAATAAAATGGAAAAGAAAAATTAAATCAAATGTAATGAAACACATAGAAAAAAGTCAATCTATAACCATTACATTATATTTCAGTCAATTCTAACTCTTTCCATTGATCTAAACATAATCTCTAAAGGCATAAGACCACTCGAAGTGGTAATCAATTGCAAAATCTTCTGGCAAAATTAAAGAACACCCTATATTCATGTAATTATATGGTTAAAGTTTATCTACTCATGAATCGCATATCGCCAATGAACAGTGCATTCATCACTCTGTTTCATACTTAAAAGTTTGGTTTTGATCATAAAATGTAATGACAACAGGTACTAAGTAATTATGTCATGTCTTAAAATCAAAGTGAAGAGGATTTCAACTAAGTTCTAAGTAGTGCTTTTATTTACTTCTTTTCCTTTGAGTCTTTTTTTTTATCTATATGAATTGAAGATTGGTATTACAAAACTTAAAACAACTCACGTATTGTTCAATTAATTGAGTTAAACTCCCTTTGTTTTTTCCTTTGAGTTTGAGTATGAGTTTAATTGGTGAATTTACACTTTAAAAAAGTGAAACCAACCTCAACCTATTTGTAGAGAAAGTAGTGTTCCCGTATGAGAACTTGTTCTCGTATGTGAGTTTATATATATATATATTAATTCCTATAAACAACACTGTTTTCAGATTTGACTGGCTCACAAACTTCCATCTTTATCAAGAACTTGTTGAAAAACCTCTCTCATGCAATAATGTACTTAAACGTTATTAGATAATCCCCATTTCTGGACAAATATATTAATAACAATGTCAAGAATCCATATATATTAATACAAACAACATTTAATACTTATTTTTCAAGTAACTAAATGTTTCATAGGGTGTAGTAAATGTTAAACAAGTGGCCTCAGATATCTTAAGAAGGGAGATTGAATTAAGATATTGCAAACTATTTCCCCAATTAAAATTCTATTTCAATTTCAATGCAAGTTACAAGTTCCCTTAAAGATGAACTCTTAAATAATGAATCAAATAAAACAATCTGAATATAAATATAAAGCAATAATAAATAAAAGAGTTTAAGGGAAGAGAAAGTGCAAACTCAGATTTATACTGGTTCGGCCACACCCTTGTGCCTACGTCCAGTCCCCAAGCAACCCGCTTGAGAGTTCCACTATCTTGTAAAATCCTTTTACAAGTTCTGAACACACAAGGACAATCCTTCCTTTGTGTTTAGATTTCTTTACAACAAGAGACCCTCGGTCTATCAATCCCCTTTGAGAATTTAGAAAGTAGAGAAGAATAAATTTCTCTTGAAAGAGATAGATTGTACAATCTGAGCACTCAATTAATTCCTTATTGAATTGCAAGTATATTGACCAAGGAATTCTTAAGAGGATAAAATGTTTTTGCTCTTTGAGAGAATAAAACTTTTTGTTATGAAAAACTCTGAGCAAATTCGTGTTGCAAGTCACATATATATAGACCTTTGGTGGCCATGTATAAACCATTTGAAAAGATGTGACTCTTAGAAATAATTTTCTGAAAATCTCCTCTGGTAATCGATTACAGGTTTTAAAATTTGAATTAAAATGTTTATTAACTGCTGGTAATCGATTACCAATATTGTGTAATCGATTACACAGTCTAAAATTTGAATTCAAATTTTAATAGCTGTTGTAAACCATTTTTGGCCACTGGTAATTGATTACATCCTCTGGTAATCGATTACCAAAGAGTAAATCTCTTGAAAAAGACTTTTTAACTTAAATTTCTTGGCCAAACCTTTTGCTATTTCAATTAGGAATTCCCTTCCTAAAATACTAGTGATCATCTTGATGTTGTATCTTGTATTCTTGAATCATTGTCTTGAATTAAACTTGAGAAGCGCATTTGCATCAAATCATCACGATCATCATCAAAACATCAAAGTCATTTGCTTCTATAGTAAATGTACTCTTACCTATGTCTTTTAATAAAACCAACTATCAATAAGCTAATTGGGAAGTAAAGCATTTAGTATTTGCAACAAGTTCCACCCAGATCCAGAAAACAGAAATATAAGAACATTCACTTGGTTATAAATTCTCAGCTATATAAATTGGGCAATCCTATATTCATTAAAATAGGAAATGGAAAAGAGGAAATCTAATTTTAAAACTCAATGAACCCAATTACATGGTTTGATGTCTGGAGGAAAGGGGGAACAATTTCAAGTTGGTTCCTATTTTAAAAGTGACCTTCAAATTGGTTAGCATGCTCTTGCAGCTTTGGTTACTCTCAAGTATTGAAAATTTGTAATTTCAAGTATACAGATTCTCATTACAATTGCAAACAATGCATTAAGAAAGCAGAACATACCATATTTATTCCCAATTTCCTCCTTTAAACAAAGAATTGGAGTTCTAGGAGCAACGACCTTAGGTTATGAGTTGAGAGACTAGCCATGAAGGATAAGTCCACCTCAAGATCATAGCCAATCTACAACAAAACATAAAACAGAGGTCAAAATTGCAACACAGACACATAAATCTTCTAGTTGTGAAAAACACAATATGAAGTAAAGGTCTCCACAATGGTTCTCACTACAACAACAGATTCATATTCCTACTTCAAAATTCAAATACACAGTAATATTAATCTTTAATTAATAGAAATATTAAAATTTAAAACAAAAAATCGACCCACCTATCAACAATGATAGTAGTTGCAGAAGTCCCATCAATAGAAATGGAGACAATGTGCTTGTGAAGGTGAAGTGGGACATCTTGAAGCAGAGAAAACAATGTCTCCTTCCACAAGCGTACCCAATCATGACTCTCGACTCTTTCTAAGACAAGAGAAACAAAAACCTCAACCTACTAAACTAATAGCAGTAGTAGCATTAAATTACTAATTGCACACATATTTTATTTCGTTGAAAATTCCATATAATTTGTTATTGAAAATTAAAAAAAGGAAAATAAAATAGTACTCCTTACCAAGTAGATAGGGTACTCTCTCTTAGCCTCAGCTTGAATTCTCCCATCTTTGTCAATGATGGCAAACCTGGCACCGCGTGTGCCAAAGTCTAACCCTAAACTTCTCTTAACTAAATTTTCTCCAAATCCCAAAAACCTCTTCCCTCCCCACCATCAATCATTTCTCACCACTCGCCACAAACCCACGCGTTTCAGTACCATCACCACTGTGTTCCAAAACCAACAACAAGAAGAAGCATAAATAGCTTCCAAAGACACCGAAGATGAGTCCTACGACAAATTCAAATGCATCAACTGAAGCAGAGCCTTGGATAGCGCCACTGGAATGGAGTACCTCTTCATCGCGTGACTTGGCTCGGAGCCAACAACGGGCACAACATTGTTGTCATGGATGCCGATGGCCGCATCACACTCCTCTTCATCGCAGGACTCAAAGGAGTGATTAGGGTTTTGGAAGGGACGCTATTTGTGTACGCAGAGGTGTAGGAGATTCTTGAATGGAGAGGAAGGAGTGAGAATTTGGAGTACCTTATGCGGTGGAAAGACAGCGGAGCAAGTGAGTGGGTGACGGCGAAGTTTGTGGCCTTAAGTATAGAGAGTGAGAGGGACAGTGAGAATATAGAAAGTCATGAGAGAGAGTGAAAAGGGATAGTAAGAATATAGAGAGTCTTAAAAACAACATAAAATATTTTAAGACGGTTTTGTAAAACCATCTTAAAATGACAGCCATTTAAGACGGTTTTCAAAAAACCGTCATATAATGACAATCATTCTAAGATGGTTTTTGCAAAATCCTCTTACAATAATAGTTTCTAAGACGATTTTCGTAGAACCATCAATGAATAATTATATTTATTTACAAAAATGTCATCGCATTACTTTATAAGATGATTTTTTATCAATCGATGTTGAATCAACGTCGTAAAAAATCTTTTTTCTAGTAGTGTGAGTTATGAGCTAAGTAAAAATAGAAAACATTGTGGATGACTGATGGAAGACATAGACTTCCACGTTGTCATAGTAACAACATCCAAATGACGTAGCTTGAGATTGAAACATCATCACAAGTGACGCTAGTGAGACTGAGCACCATCGCGAGCGAGAGTGGTGAGGATGAGAACCGTTGTGAGTGAAAGTGGTGAGAACCCCTGGTGAAGGGTTTGGTAAGCACTGGTGAAGAGAGTGAGCACAAAAAGAGAATGAAACCAATGAATGGGATTATAATTTGGGTTAAAATACAACATCAATTTTTATAAAAATCGATATTAAGAATTGATCAAACTACATTAGTTCTTATAAAAATCAATGTCAACATATACACACAACACCGATTTTTAAAAACCAATGTTAAGAATTGATAAAACAACATCAATTTTTAAAAATCGATATTATTATCAACAAACATCTGTTTTTTTGAAAACCTATGTTGATGACCTCAAATTAATTACAATCATGGCATCACACTTTTTTAACATTTGGTTTGATAAAACCGATGTTAAAATACCGACGTCAAAACCATATTTTCTAGTGGTGTCCTTAACAATATAACAATTTTAGATGACTTCATTATAATGATCAGTATGTAACAATAAGTAAATAAACTTTGAGAGTGACCAAATTATTTAAAAAAAAAAAATTCAAAACTAAAATTAGGTCAAATTATTTTTACCTGAACATTTTTTCCATTCTTACTAATAAATATTGAAACAACTCGATCAAAAAGAATGAAGGTGGCGGATCCAGAGTTATAAATAACTTCAAGGTTCCATTTGAACCCGAATCGAGTCATGCCAAGAATGATTACATGTTTTGTAAACAGGATTATACCTCAAAAGCAATCTTTATAACTATTGCAATACTCACCTAAGAATAGCCGAAACTTTATTCTTGCAAAATTCACAGAAGAACTTGTCTCTTACAGTAGAGCCTTTTTAATGCATTTACTGCAAGATTGATATGACCATCCATTCTCTGATTCAACAGCTATTACTTTTGCAAGAACAATTCCATTACAAACCTTAGATAATAATCAATAAAGAATAATTAATATAATTTTTTCAATGGAATAAATTTAAAACAATTGTACTATGTGACCTCGTAAACTACCTCAGTAGCCTCCATAAGATCTGCTAGGGTCATCATTTTACTCTGAAGCAAAGCATCTGAGATTGAAATAACATGTTGAGAAGAAATCTGAGTAACAACATGACTACATTCAGCTTGCGTACTATCCATCATTAATAAAAATATGTATAATTTTGGTTATCTTTTTTGGTCATAAAAGTATTGATTTTCTAAGGGTATTAATATAATACAGTTCAATTTTTCAATAAGAGTTAGATATAATACTATTGTCTGTATTCTTTAATGTCATCAAGACTAGCATCAAACAAAATTTTTGTTCCATAAAATGCATTTAAAATTCCCATTTCCCCTGTAATAAATAAGATATGATTATTTTCAAAAAAATCACTACCCAAATATATAAATATTACAACATGCATACCTCGATATTTTTTAAGTTTGCAAAGTTGCAATACAAAGATAAGTGGACCAGATGAGTCCTATTTTTCTAGTTGATTAGCCATTTGTTCAACATATTCTCCCCCACAATGTACGGTTAATTGAATTATAACTATTTAAAGAAATTAACAATATAAGATTTGATATAAAAAATTAATTTTTTTATAAAACAAACTTAATTGTAGATCTTGGACTACAATATCAATCATTTTATTTTTATTCCCATTCTTATCAAGTTCCATAAGGTTGTCTTCTTCTAATACATGACCAATAACATCTGTATTAATATAAAAAAAAATTATTATTAGACACACCATATATTTTTATCATCGTAAAAATTGTAGTTATTATAATATTCACTTAAAATATAGGACGATAATGGCTAACCAATTATCAGATCTTCATTTTTTGTTGAAATTATGTCTTTGAAAGACATAAATCACAATGGTACTTTGGTATCTCATCAACCACAGTGGGTGTACAAACAGTGTTGCCAAGAAAACCAAGTTTTATATTTATTGTGTGTGGTCTGAAACTTGGGATCATTTTTAGAGACAACCAAAGTTTGTAAGAAGTAAGTAGAACCTTCCTTGAGCACATCTTTGAAGGTCCCTATATAATTCTTGCCAATCACCAAATGTATCTTATCACACTAAGAATAATATAGCAAACATCACTAACTTTTACCCTAATATATAATAACATTCACAGCATCTACTAAAAAGCAAAAAAAAAGGCTTAATCTCCTTAAAATACCTTCTCGTCAAGTAATATCATTTGGATGCTACTAACACCATTTGGGTCTTTGTACTCTGGCAAACTCCACAAACGAAGTATCACTACTAAAAATATTGTTTATTACGATGCAATAATGACGGTCGATCGTAAACCGACTTTAAAAACAAATCAGTGGCAATATTGTAATTAAGCACTAAATAACAAAGACGGTCTTTGAATGATCGTCTTAAAATTATGAGCTTAAGGACGATTATTCTAAACACCATCGTAATTCAATATTGTAGAGAGAGGAACGTTTCCACTTTTTCTCGTTTTCTCCTTCTTTTGTATTGGGCAACACACATGCATTAATTAACCTTTTCAACTTCTCTCTTTTATTGGGCAGCAAACTTGTCGTGCTTCGTCTGCCTCTTCACAAAAAAACAACTCCTCCGCCATCACTCACCCAACCCTATTCCATTTCCCACACTTCTTCACTCAGTCCATATCATAATGCACAGTGCAACGCATGTCGAAGCAGAGCATCTTCTCGGCACGTACTCCTATATTCGTGACCTTGGCTTGGACTCCTCCTTGGAGCCGCATGCAGTCTCGGACAACATGGTCGGGCAAATCGCAATCTCACCGGCCCCTTTGATTTGGGTGTCAAATCTGACGACGACATCGCATGTTATGGATCTGAGTTTTATTTATATTTTTTCACTTTCTTTTGTGCTTCCTCTTTTGTCCTTTGAGTATATAAAGTGAAATACCACTATTTTCTTATGATTTTTTATTTGGTATTGGTCTTTGGTGGTGTAGATTTGATGCTTTCAGGAGAATAATTATCCACTCTTGCTATTTTCTTTTATTAGTTTATCATATTTCATTTGTTCCACAAAAGATAATATTAATAAATTAATTCATTTCTTGAGCAAATGGGGGTCAACGTCACTATGAATTGTGTTCATCCTGGGATCGTTAGAACCAGACTTGCTAGAGAGTGTGAGGGCTTACTCACAAGTTGGAACCAACACCCAAACAAGCCAATCTTTATTCTTTTTCTCTTTTTTTTTGGTCTAATAGTGGTCATTGATTTTGGGGCTTTCCTTTTTATGTTCTAAAATAAAATTGCAGATTTGTTGTTCTTTTTGGCTTCCAAGCTCTTGAAGACCATTCCTGAGGTAATTAAATACAATATGAAATAAAAATATTATAGTGTATGCATGCATCATGTTATTTTTTATTGTGTCTGTCCTACATAATCTAGATACAATATAAATAATTATCATATGATCAGTTTAAATAATTCTTTAATAGATTTTTTTTACTTTGTATTTCATTGTCTTAATTTGTTCTCTGGTTTACTGCATGTAAAAATATAGGCAGCTGCTATGACATGTTATGTGGCCACTCATCCAAGGCTTTTCAATGTCTCCGGCAAGTACTTTGCTGACTGTAGCGAAACTTCAACCTCAAAATTGGGATCCAACTCAACTGAAGCTGCAAGGTTATAGGCTGCAAGTCTAAAATATGATTGCTTTAGATGCTAGTCAGATTGCATTGACATATGACAATGCAATGATTATAGAGCTTGGGTTATGTTAACTCTTGGATCTTAGCTAGATTGGAACTAAATGAAAGTGGCAGCAAAACTCTAATTATACATATTCTTTAATTTATTATTCTGTTTTTGGGATGTAGTTGTAATTCTATATTTGAGGATAGTACAAAATTATACCAGAAAGTTCCATTGGAGTTATTATAAGCGGACAATAGCCTTTGTAAATAAAAGAAAATAACTTTAATTTCATATCATCTATATATGAAGTAGCATGAAGTCCTAAGTTACTATGGATATATATTTAGCTTTCGGCAGAGGTTGACACATATCCTGTGGGAATGAGGTTTGAGATGCAAGATTCACATGATATGTTTTTCTGTATATACTATGGATATATATTTAACTTTCCAGTGCTAGTCATTGTAGGTGCTGGAGGTCACATGATATTATATTTTGGCACATCATAATAACAGTTTTTGTGATATTTCTTGACTATGTATGTTTTGTCCCTACTTTTATGGCTTTAGAATGTGTTTATGTTATTGGCTTCTATTTGCTGCTATGTCATGATTGATTTGTAGGAGTACTCTCTAAAACCTTAGAGCCTATTTGACTATGTTACTTTTATTAATCTCCCCCAAAATTCTCTATTCCTAAACCAAAAAAATGAGAGGAAGAATCACCTATTTGCTGCCCCATAATTTTCTTTTAAGTAATTGGATCTCCAATTGTTTTTAGTAGCATACTATTAATTTTCTATTAGAATGAAGACAAGCAACCTCCTGTAGTGTTTTACTAGGAACACACAAGCAAGAGAGCTGAGAAAAGAAAATTATGCAAAACTTTATTAAATGTCAACACGAAAAAGCAGAGAGTTCTTCTTCCAAGGCCTTTCCCCTTTTACAATAGAGCTAACACTCTAGTTTTCCAATGATATCAATTAAGAAGGAAACTTCTACTCCCTTCTAAGCTAACCACCTAACCATTTCTTTGATGAACTACTCTTAACCAACTCTAACTAATTCTAGAACTACGATGATTTCCTTGATTTATTTTCTTTCTTATGCTATCAGTTTTTCCCTTTCTTTTCGTTGTTGTTATATTCTTACACTTGATTATTTAGCTTGATCTTTGCCTTTGTGTATGTTTAGTGGATGCATTTTTTGCTAAAGCTTCCTGGTAATTGAATTCATCTTGATTGATAAAAGTTGCTTTTGTAATAAATTTCAAATTATAATGGAAATAATTTTTTTACATTTATTGAGATGCTAAAGTGGCTAATCGTGATTGATAACCAATATGCATTGTAGGCATGCAATATATTTTCTCCATTTTGAGTGAAATGGGGATACACTGATCACCACCTGAGTATTATATATATATATTATCGGCACCGCCTGAGTATTATATGATGACTGTTGCTTTGCCTTCCATGCAGATTCTGAAGAGAGTGCACATGTATGGACATGCGTATGTGATTCCAATGAATTTCCCCAAGTGGCAGCAGATGGTCATAGCTCTAATTGCTTTAATGCTTGCAACTGCACTTGGGGTATCTTTCTCTCTATCTCTTGCTCTACCTGAATTTCCATCAAGTTTCACCAATTTTTCATACCTGCATATACATAGAAAATTATAACAACAAAACATTTATAATATTACAAATATCTCATCATAAATCACAATATAATCCAAAATGACTCAACGATATGCAGCAAATCCCTACTGGTTTTTTTTTTACTTAGACTTCACTTGTATTATTTGTTTTCCATCTATTATTTTTCAAAACTTGCTCCCCAGTATAAAACATAAATTTATATGAAATTAATTTGAATAATAAAATTAAAATAGATTCGTATATAATAATTTTATAAATATTTAATTATATAAATATAAAAGATAAGATAATTTTAAAATAAAATTCTATATACGTATAGTTTTAATTTAAATGAAATTGTATCGTTTTATTGTATTGATATAAATTTTGTGTCAAGAATTAGTCATTCTCGATATAATTTTGTTTAATTGATCAAGAGTATAGGATAATGCAAATTAAGGAATTTTGGAGGATCAATTATTTAGGAGTGGAAACATGTAAACGCAAAGCAAAAACAGAAAACGAATTTCAGTAGGTCTATGTTTGACGTTATTTATAATTATTTACCGAATCTACCTTGTGGCAGTTGTTATTCGTACCTCTCTTATTTAATAATATACCTTCTTTTATTTTATTTAAAAAAACATTTATTAATTTATACATCCCTTGGATCCCATTCAAAGTAAACATATTTGCACAATTGCCTAAAGAATATATTACTCAACCTAATGTTCTAACAACCAGAAAACTAAATTTTTTTGCCTCAGCACCGTTAATTATCAAATTTTAAAAGGAACATATAAGTATGGAATGTGCAGATATGAAATTTAGAAATTAAAATTGAAGAAAAAGAATACAACTGATAATTCTTGGGCATAGGCCCATATCCAATCTAAAACTTCTTAAAAAATCTGAACTAAGACTTTATTGGTATATCAATAGCTAACTAAAAAACAGAAAAAGAAGGAGAAAAGTCTGTAACAGCAAAGACTCTACTTATTAAAGATTAAAAATTCAAAACGCAAAAACTCTCACAACTAACATGAATCAACTTCACTTATATGAATTTATTTCTTGAATTTCTCTTCATTGCAAGACTCAATGTTGTTTCATCAACAATTCTAATTCTCAATGTTGGAACTATTATCAGGGATACCTGAATATTCTTCTGTTTTTTGTCCTATTAGCTTGCATATAACAAAAAAAGGTATATGTGTGTGTGTGTGTGTGAACAATTTAATTAGAAATCAATTGAAATTATCTTGTTGCAATGTTAAAATAAGTTCCTAAATGTTCAACATGTTGCTTGCAAGTGAATGGAACAATTTTTTCTTCTTCCATAGGTGAAAGCTTAACTTTGATGCGTTATGTTATGCAGGATCTGGCTTTGGAGGAAAAGTAGGTTCATTCAAACACACAACTGGAAAATGGGCCGGTGATCCAGATGATAAAGGTAGTTGTTGTTTAGTATAGCTTCAATATGCTCTTGCTACACATAAAATGTGAAATGGATTATTACAAGCTATTATTAGTATTTTAACAAAAAAAATAGGATGGGGACATTTGCATTTAGATTAATGATTTCAATGTTTAAATAAATGGATTCTCAACATTTAACGCTGAACTAGGGTAGGAAAGAAAGACATCTGACTACAAAACATCCATGAGCCAATGATTCTGTTAGCATATCTGTTAGGTATGATAACATTTTGGAGTTAGTTTGTATTTTTAAAAGCAAAAATAAATGGAAATTTTGTGTAATTTTCATAATAGAGAGGAGGTTTGTGTGGTAAATGCAGAATACAGATTAGAGGAGAGTAATTTACTCCCACAAAAATTCAATTAGTGAATACAATTTACATTTCGAGGAACTTGTATTTGTTTCCTTTCTTAATATGTTCAAAATGGTAGTGACAAGAATTTGGTTGGTTTTGTAACATGTTGCCATTTTGTGGGATATTCAAACATCCAATGAGTTGTTTTACTCACTAGTTAACTTCCGATATTGTGCTTTAGCATGTTATGATTCTTTTGGTCTTCTACATATCTTATAACAATTTTGTAACTCGGTTTGGATTTCATGTTTTACCATGAAGAGAATTAACTTATCCTAATCAGATCCTATTGTTGAGATATCTTTTTTTTTTTTTTCTGACTATAACTTGTATTTTGAAATTAAAACATCTTCCAAATTGTAGCCTAAAGACTGGAAAGAAAAAGAATACATTGAAGACCCTAATGATGTCAAACATGAGGTATCCAAAATCTCTAACTTCCCCTAATGATAACGAAACAAGGGGATGGTAGCTTTAGTGCATGAGATGGCAAGCTCATTTATTTGTTTATTACGATTGCAGGGATATGATTCGATCCCAAGAGAAATTCCTTACCCAAATGCTAAAGAGGTTAGTGTTAGTTCCATACTTATCTAGTTTGATGCATTATTTGGTTTTCTAATGTGATTACTTCTCAATAGAGAGATAAATGAAGGTTTTTTTTTTTGTAAAAAAAAATATAGGATTTTTTTCCTTTTTATTAGCTTGAAAACTAGGATGAAGAGGAAGATGGGAAATGGAAACCACCAAAGATGCCAAATCCAGCATATAAGGACCATGGAAAAGAAAACAACCACTTATGCTGCATTGCAGTGAAAATCTGAATGCTTCCAATTCCAAGGTTTTGTCTATCATGTTCATCCCTCACTGAAATAATCCTTCACTAATTAATATACTTTGAAAATATTCTATGATTTTTTTATTGTCAATACTATCAAAAATTTAAAGGATAAAGAATTAAGATTAATATCAATTTTTTTTTACATTCATTTTAAAACAATTCATGTATGGAGTAATATTTACATTTTTATGGCGCAAAAAAATTTATTACACATACAAATAAAAAAAATAATCTTGTGGAGGCAATTCCCCCACACCCCTATAACTTAGATCCATAGGTGGTAATCCCTATTTGATCCCTTAATTGTCAGCATGGGAATTAAATTTGCCTGTTTTTTTTATAGGAATCAAATTGTAAATTAGAATAACAAAAAAAATACGTTAAAAATTATAAAATATAAAAAATATAGTACTCATGTTTTATAAATATCATGAAGTTGATGAGAAATATTCTATTTTAGATTAGCAAGCATTATTTCAGTCATGCACTCTAACATCATTTGGTATATGCTTCTACATATCCTTGCCACTAGGATTGAGTGCAGGGTAATGCTAGAAAATGAAAAAAAAGTGACATTATTAGATTCTATTAAAAATATAGTATTCATAACCATCTATCTTAATGAATTAGTTATGGTGTTTATTCTACACTGGAGTTAATACAAAGACTTTAATACTTTCTAAAACGGTTCTTATTTGAGACCGTCTTAGAAAGTTGTTAGCTGAGACTTTCTAAGACGGTCTCAACTAACAACCGTCTTAGAAAGTATAGTTTCTAAGATGGTCGTTAGTTAGTAACCGTCGTAGAAAGTCAAATTTTTCTACAACGATTGTCTTATAATCGTTGTAAAAAGTTTAGAAAGTATAGTTTCTAAGATGGTCGTTAGTTAGTAACCGTCGTAAAAAGTCAAATTTTTCTACAACGATTGTCTTATAATCGTTGTAAAAAGTAAGAATTTTTTACGACTCTGGCTATAAAGACGGTTTGTAACCATCGTTGAATGCATCATTTAACCGTTGTTAAATGCTTTTTTTGCAGTAGTGTATACGCACCTTCAATCGCCAGTTTATCCTCCTTGGCATAATGTTGGCGATAAAAGAATATATAGACGCCATCCTATTTTAGTTATATGAACAAAGTTAACAAACAAAAAAGTCAGTGAAGTATCTGAAGTAAATGGGTACTCATATATGTGAAAATTATATAGATAATCAAATCGGTAAACATAGGCTACTCAACAAACTTTTACCTCAGAAGCTAGTAGAAAGTTATAAAGACGTTATCGTATGTAATAAAAGCTGATGATAACACTCTTTCAGAACGTGGATAATTTGTTCACATCAATCGTATAACTACTGTTGTTACTCAATGCACATAACAATGCATATTTAGGTGCTCAATTAATGTATACCTACATGGCCTGTTGATATTTTCAATACATACAAATCTAACGTGCGAAAATTGAAAGGGCAAAATGCATGCCGCTTTGCACATCTAATGTGTTTGCATCTTTCCAAAGTTCATTGAAAGACAACAGGTATCATGAAACGAACTAAGTACTACATGTTTACCTTAAAAAGAAAAATGGATATTAATAAATTTTACATGAAAATTAAGTAATTGAAAAATTGTGATATTAATTACTTTATTTTTAATTTTATTATTTATTTAATCATATGACATTTCTCAATTATGATTGTTTCATGTTTCCAAAATGAGTCTGCTAGTTATTTAAGATTATAAAGTTAAGTATTTCTCATTTATAAGTCCAGTTATAAAAAAATATTATTGTTCTATAAAAGTGCGATTAGGGTCACTTCTCATCCTGAAAAAAATTTACATTTAAAACAAAAAATTAAACATCTTCATGATTACTCTATCTATTTATTCGTTAAAAGTTTAATTGGTATATATTAATTTTCACTCATAGTTGTAGATAATCTAATTCTACATTTATTTAATTTACACACACACACAATTTCAGGTATGATAGACATTAAAGTATATAGATTAATTTCAAGGTTCTTAGAATAATAAATAAATTAGATATCAATCTTCATTTTATAGTTCTTAGAATTCTAACTAAATCCTAAAGTAGTGTAAAACATATTGTGATTGAGTGCTATATATAATGAAAGTTTGTCATATCACTATACTTCATGGAAATTCCTTATTGAGATTATATCTATGTCTCACTTTTTACTAGCTATCTTTCATGATATATTTAGTAAGTGTATGGATAGCAAAAGTTGACTGTAACAATTTCCGAGAAGAAATTTGGAATGTCTCTTTTATGCTTAACTATGAGACTTTCCTGAAAAAATTTACCTCAAATTCTATCTGTAATTTACTTCCTTAATTAGGTTAGAACAATTTGTAAATTGTTGTTTTGAATAATTTTCCATAGTTTATAAATATATGTTTCCAATAAATAAGATTAGTTGAATTGTGTGATACTGAACTTGATTTAAAAAATTATGTATCTTATGGATTCATTTCTTATTTGTTTGGTTGCAAGATCATGGATAATTATCCAAATTCAAGAAAGGATGTAGAAACAAATGCACGATTGAAAAGAAAGAACATCATGCGAGAAAAAAGTGCCAATAAAAATGTCCTATATCAAAGATCAAGAATTAGGACACCCCTAACTGATTTAATTTCTACCCATTTCTATTTGACAAGTGACTCAATAACTTAAGAGGGGGGGTGAATTAAGTTTTAAATTTTCCCACTGACAAATTTTAATCCCTTTTTAAATGATATATGATAGGCTCAGAATACAGAAGAAAAACAACAATTAAGTTAATTAATGTTCTTTAAACGTGCAAGACAAAATCAATTGCAATAAAATAAATGAGATAAGCGAAGAGAGAATTGCAAACTCGGTTTATACTGGTTCGGCCACTTCTTGTATCCACGTCCAGTCCTCAAGCAACCCACTTGAGATTTTTCACTATGTCTGTAAATCCTTTACAGTCTTTGAACACACCTTGGGATCCTTGACCCTTGTGTTCAAGATTCTCACAAGCCAAGAAACAAACAGTCTCTTGATTACAACTGATTTTATGAGATGTACAAAAAGATTTCTCTCCTTTAGAGTAGATGATACAAATTGAAGTTCCTAGAAGAATTCTCTGAATAATCTCTCTCTTCTTTTCGAAGTCAGGCATATATATATATATATATATATATATATATATATATATATATATATATATATATATATATATATATATATATATATATATATATATATATATATATATATATATATATATATATACTCATTGTGACTTTTGAAAATAGTTTGAAGAGATGTGTCTTTTCAAAAAGTTTTTCTGAAATTTTCTCACTAGTAATCAATTACATGTTTCTAGTAATCGATAACAGGATTTCAAAATTCAAATAAGTTCAAAATTTAAAATAAGCCATGTTCATGATCTCTCTGGTAATCGCTTAGAGGCTATGGTAATCGATTACCAGTTCAAAATATCTTACTTTTGAACTGATTAAGCTTGATAAGGAAATTTTGACAAAAGACTTTGAGGCCAAACTATTGCAATAAAAAAATGAGATTCTTTTAACAATTTAACTAAGTCTTTATGTGATTTTCTTGATCTTTTTTGTTGACTTGAAATGATGTGTGCTTTCATCAAGTAAATTCTTTTGGCATCATCAAAACCTGCATGATTCACATTTTCTCCATTTTTGATGATGACAACCATCTGTAAGTAAGGAGTAAAAAGAATATTTATTTGTGTCGTTTACTTCCCCTTGATTTTGCAATGATTGCTTATATGAAAAAGTTGAAGATTTCATATATACAAAACTTTTTCAAAAAATAGATAATTCCCCTTACTATCTTATCTATCTTTCCCCCTTTGGCAACATCAAAAACAAATTAGGAACAGAGATAAGAAAAGCATTCAACAATTTATAATGAATTAATAGAGCAGAGCATACCATACCGTGCAGAGTACCATTCAGAATAATAGTAATGTAAATGCAAGGAGGAAAAGATCATAGGTAATTGTATGGACTAGGAATCTAAGTCAGATTGGTCAATGATTCCTAATTCTCTTCTAATGGGAAAGAAACTTTCTTTGGGCAGAGGTTTGGTAAAGATATCGGCCAATTGATTCTTTGTTTCAACAAATTCTAGTATGAGTCTCCCTTTTGAACATGATCTCTAAGAAAGTGATGCCTTATTTCAATATGTTTTGTTCTAGAATGCAGAATAGGATTTTTGGATAGGTTGATTGCACTCATATTGTCACAACGGATAGGAATATGATCAAGCATTAAACCATAATCAGAGAGTTGTCGTCTCATCCAAAGGATTTGTGCACAAAAACTTCCAGTAGAAATATATTCCGTTTCTGCAGTTAATAAGGCAACACTATTTTGCTTTTTGCTATGCCATGATACTAATGCAGAACCAATAAAGTGGCAAGTCCCACTAGTGCTTTTTTATCAGTTTTACATCCAACAAAGTTAGAATCAGAGTATCCTACTAAGTTATAAGAAGAATTCTTAGGATACCATAAGCCTAAATTTATAATGCCTAGATATCAAGGACACACTCTATAGTGTCACCCCACCCTTTCTCCAAACCAATTTCTTGAAACTTGAGCTTGAATTCTGAGTAAGGAGATTCTAGAGGAATTATGCTCAGATACTCCTAAGTTTTCCTCAAAACATGTTGGGGAGAATCCAAGTTTTGAATTCTATCATTCAACATCGAACTTTGCATATACATAAAAAATCAGTAAAATCAAAATATACATACAAAACCAGAATTAAAACCATTAGCAAAAGAATGAATTACATGCCTTATGGTCAACATGGTAGAGATATTATATGCTATAGACATATTAACATTTAGTTACTAATGACTAGATATTATACAAACATATTTAACTACATTCATGCATTTCTCACTACCTTGTTTTTGTCTTAGTTTAAAAGGTGTGACAATTCTAAAAAATATTTAATTCAAGGCAAGAAATAGAAATCTACCTTTCCATTGTAATTGTGAAGCCTAAGGAACATAAAAAATGGGTCCAAGCTCTCCTTATTATGGTGATGGGATGACACCAGTTGCAACTAATCCACTAATGTGTGCCATATCTACCAATAGTATAGCTTTCTGTTTATCGCAAACCTATAACATGCTTCACAAATTTAACCTTGGGACTTCCATAGTATCATTCAAAGTAAAAGGTACAACAACAACCTTATCCTTCCACCAAAAGAGGGGAAAAACAATAGTCTTATTTTACTCAGTGAAAATAAAAATTCAAACATGCAATTTATTTATAAAATCATCCTATACCGTTATATAATTATTAAATAGCCATATAACCACTATAGATTTCATTTCATTATAAGATGAAATGAATGGTGGAAGTTCAAGCTTCAAAGTACCTAATATCCATGAGAAAGATGGCCACCATAAGGAAGATCAAGTGCCATGATTCTTTCATGAGGTTTAAGCAATGTAGTGCAAACATGGAAATTTGCAAGAGACCCTGACAGAAGTTGGATGTTCACTGCAATTAAGGAGTAACAATGACATATCAGAAGAATTAAAACAAACACTTCATACATTTAATGAATCTATTGAACATCAAGAAAACTCTTCAGCGATTATTTTGAAGTTTAACCAGCAAAGCCCATGTTAGACTTCAACCTCTAGAATTTTAGTTTAAATTTCTGAACAACACCCTACCGATACCAATTAGTTAGCACAACACTCAATTACTGTCACTATCGAGTTAGAAGAAGGTGTACTACCTCCATGAGAGTGAGCAAGAGGCAACACGCAGCGCGAATGGGCTGCTTGGTGTCGCCAAGGTGGTTGAAAACTACATAGAAGAAGGTGTTGATGTGGAGCTTGTAGTGTTCGCTAATGTGGATGGCAGCAGAGGAGAGAGCCTGAAGTGTGGTCTGAGAGACACGGAAGTTGTTATCCTTTAGGAGTTCTATAAATGTGTTGATGAGCGAGGTGACCTCGAAAGAGGATAGGCTTTTTCTGGAAACTTCTAGAAGTTGGTGGAGGCGCTCCATGCCTGCCATCCTCTCTTTTATGTCCTTCGCGCGTGACAGTTGCAATGCTTCCTCCATTTCTTTCTTCGATCAGATTTGAAGAAGAGTGAGCGAGTCACTGAGCGAGCAAGTGAGAAACTGATGAAGATATAGAATTCGATGAGATTACACAACACAACCATCACATTCAAAGAGAATGCCTAGATTGATGGAGGAATAAGGTGAAGGATGAAGCTGAAATGAAATCAAAACTTGCTTATGCGGTCGAGCGCGAATCCATTGTTTGGGTCGAGATCAATGTCGCCGAGGTCGAGGTCTTCATCATCGTCGATGCATGTCCATTGCGGCGACATAATTTTAGGGTTTTAGTTTATGGTTCTCTCTCTAATTACTATACACTGGTGTGAGTGTGAGTGTATGAGTGAGACGCTAGCAGTTTCAATTTTTGCTAGAAAAGAAATGAAACCACAACGGTTTTACAAAAAACCATTGTGGAACGCAGCTTTCTTAGACATTTTTTTTAAAATCTTTGTTGCTAAAGTTATCTATATTACAAAGTAGTTTTTTTAAGACGGTTCTTGGGGAACCGTCATCGTTTTTCCGTCATACAATGTAGTTTTTTATAGTAGTGTCTACATTCCAAAATGTTCATGTCTCTATCCCAATCTCCATACCCATTTAAACTCATTCGAAGACAATTCCCTATCATTGTCTCATGCCATGACAATTAATAAATCACAAGGTCAATCATTGGAAAGTGTAGGATTGTACTTACCTAGGTGATAACGACTGTCGAATCGCTCCAAAACAAATAAAACTAGGAAATTCAACAGTACATGATTAACCTAGGTTGACTTAGAGATACAATTCATTTTGATTCCTACTTCAATTCACTTATAAACAACAGGGGGATTTTCAACAAATAGTTTGTAGGCAATCTAAAGGAATGCGAAAACACCAAAAAAGAATTGTAGAAACAAAACATAATTGTTGGAAATAGAATAACAAAATATGAATTAAGTTTAATAACATCAATTCAATTCACCAAATCAATGCAAACGAATTATCATAGTTCTGTAGAGAATGATCATGTTATGAAAGTTCAATCAACGCCATTAGAGTTACTTCCATTGAATTAATCCCTAAATTCATTGAGATCGCAAATTAGGTTGGAATATCATCCAAACAATCTATGATTAAATTTATAAATTAGGAAATGAATCCATAACCTATTTTGAAAATAGGATTGAAGAAAAAGATGAACATTCACACAAAATTGAAATACTAAACCAAAACTCAAATTTAGCCTTGCTTGGAGTGGATCCTTGGATTGATTGAGTCTTTAGGCTTCCATGATCATCACCAGTGGAAGAGCCACGAAATTTTTTCAAGAAATAGGAAGAATAGAAGTAAAAAAAAAAAAAAGGAAGAAGAATGCAGAACAGTTGAGGGAAAAAGAGAGAAAAGATTTTTTTGATTCTAAAGCTTGCACAACAAGTAACTACATTTGTTTTTGTACAAAATGAAGTAGCTGACTAAATTTCACTAATATATACAGTGACTACTCAGAAGGAAATGATGAGCCTAGATTAGGCCCATCTAATCTACCTAATTAAACTAATTACACAAGGCAAAGCCCAAATTTGTAGCCCAATTGTTCAAGTACAAAGGTTCTAACTGCCAAGCTTATTTCTGACAAAATTGAAGCTCTTTTTCTTAGATTTCTAAGGACTTCTCATATGCTCCATTTGGTGTTCTGTAGTGTCCTATAGGCCCTGCACAAGGCAGATAGGTCAAGTAAGCACAAAAATTCAAAAATAAGCAATAATTATCAATTAAGCTCAATCATTTGCCTAAGATCAAAACTGAGTTAAAGTGAGAAAATAGGGTCAAAGAGATGTCAATTGAGCTAAAAAGAATAAAAAAAATACTAAACCAAAAATGCTCAATCAAATTCCCCCACACTTTATCTTTTGCACTCCTGGGCAAAACTAAAAGAAAGACTAAGAAAAAGAAATCAACCTAAAAAAATAACCACAACTAAAAGAAAGGTATGAACAAGGCACACATATTTTTCAATGGAACCTAACAATGCAAAAAAATGAGAGAGTTGGAAAATGGAAGGATGGTCTCAAGGTAACAAACGATCCTTGAACACATGATCACAAAATGAAAGGTGGACAAGTAGTCAAGTCAAAATTAAGAATGTACCATGGTGATAGAAATCTCTCAAAGAACAACACTCAACCTCACCAAATGTGTATGGGTTTGTGTTTACACTCAAGTGCTACATGTAACTAGCACATCCAAATTTTGACAAGACTTTAATCCATTCAACTTGAACTACACATGCATCAAAAGATCAAAAGGGCTTTTATTGGTTTATACTGTAGGGCTTAGATAAGAGTGAATATGAAAATAATATTTAGGCTAAAACTAAGGAAAAAGAGGGGTAGTGGGAGTAAGCCAACAAGTAAAAAGAGGGTTAGAAACAAAGAAACAAAGTGGAGAACCACAAAATTAAAATAACAAGAACTTACAACAATGAAAATAAACTACAACATTTTTTTTTCTTTTTTTTCTTCTTCTTTTCTTTGTTTGTACATTTTTTTTTCTTTTTGAACTTTTGCTTTTTATACTCCCATTTTTTCTCTTTTCTTTTTTTTTTCTTTTGTATTCTTCTCTTATTTTCTTTTCGACAAGTCACAAGAAAATGAAATGACAAAAATAAAGCAACTTTTATAAAAACGAAGTACAAATCCCTCACACTTGTTTGAAACCCATTCTCAAAACAATTCTAGGCCTCATTTCTCCCTAAAGTTTAGGACAACATGGCTTTCCACTTTTTGGCTTGTAATGAGCTACAAAATGAAAGGAGTTAAAGGCTCAAAAAGGGTGACAATGGGTATCAATGCAAGGTAGATTTATCTGGCTAGTGGCTAAAAGAAAGAAGGCCTAAATCATCTCAATCAATGCATGTGCAACAAGGATTGAAAAGAGAGGCAAGGCAAAACCTAGAGTAATCTAGCACAAGGCTGAAATTACACATGAAATAACATAAATGGAATAATACAATCCATCCACAAAATCCCAAAAAACTCATCATGCATAATTCTATCACACATGATCCACCTCAAATTTTTTCAAGCCTACTCATCACTTCCACAATTGCAACAATGGTTCACATCAAATGTGAAACCTCTCAACTAAAAATGATACATCTCTCATAATTTATACAAGTTAGAAATCATATAAAAAAACATGAAAAAAGGTCTAAATTCAACAAAAACATTAGAAAACAGCAACTACAAAATCTGTATTTTTTATTTATGTAAAACAGTAAAACAACAAAACAAAACAAATAAAGCAAGACAAAAAACAGAAAATGGAAAACAACAACAAAAATAGAACAACATATAGCTGAACAAATATAGAAAACAGATACAGACACAAAAGGGAAAACAGAAAAATAGAAAAACAAACAAATTGTTTTCTAAACCCTCCCCCCACACTTGAGATGCACATTGTCCTCAATGTGAGCATGTAATGAAATGTAAACAAAGAGACAACATATAAAAGAAAAAAAAGGAAGGGAAATCCTCAAGTGCCATTCAAGGCACATCATTACATAAAATTGACAAGACCAAAGAGAGGTCCGCCATAAATTCCTCCTCCACTTGGGGGCTTTCATGAAAAAGCTTGAGTTGGTGACCGTTCACTTCACTTTAAAGACTTTTTCGGTAACTTCATTTTTAATCTCAACTGCACCATGGGAAAAAACATTAGTAATAACAAAAGGTCCATCCAACCAAGATCAAAGTTTACTGGAAATAAGCTTGAGGCGAGAGTTAAACAATAGCACTTTTTGGTCAATATGAAACTCCTTCCTAAGAATCCTAGAGTCATAAAACCTATTCACTTTCTCCTTGTAAATCTTGGAGTTCTCATAGGCTTCTAAGTGGATCTCCTCAAGTTCTTGCAATTGAAGCTTCATTTCCATACCTGCTTGATCAAATGCCATGTTATAACCCATCACTGCCCAATAAGCATGGTTCTCAATCTCCTCCAGAAATCCCCAAAGGTGTTTGGTAAGCGATCCTGTGGGCCCATAGAGCATCCTTAAGTAACTTGCTCCAATCCTTCTTGTTGGGTTGTACTACCTTCTGCAACACATGTTTGATCTCTCTATTAAAAACTTCCACTTGCTCATTAGTTTGGGGGTGATAAGCTATAGAACCTCTATGCATAACCTCATACTTCTAGAGCAAAGATGCCAATGGCCTTTTACAAAAGTGGCTCCCCTGGTCACTAATAATGGCTCTAGGCACACCAAACCTACAAAAAATGTTAGATCTCACAAAATCCACAACAAATTTTGACTCATTAGTTCTGATGGCCTTAGCTTCAACCCACCTGGAAACATAATCAACAACAAGCAAGATATATGAAAAACCATGAGAAACCGGAAAGGGACCCATAAAATCAATACCCCAAACATAAAAAATCTCACATAAAATAATGGGTTGCTAGGGAATCTCATGCCTACGTGTAATGGTCCCTCCCACTTTCTGACACTACTCACAGGTGGTGGAAAAATGATGAGTATCACTAAAAGTGGTGGGCCAATAGAACCCATAATCTAAGATCCTCCTAGCGGTCTGTTGAGGACCAAAATGACTGTCAGTAGGTGTGCCATGACAAAATTGAAGAATAGATTGAATCTCGTGATCAGGCACACACCTGTAGATCACTTGGTCACTTCCAAACCTTCATAAGTAAGGATTATCCCACACATAGTATTTGGCATCACTCTTAAGTTTATCTATTTGAGACCTAGATGGGTGTATGCGGTGGGAAAAGAAATGCAACAATGAAATTCACAATGTCAGTAAACCAAGGTGTGACATGTGATGAATGCAATTGCATCAAATGCCCATTAGGGAAGTTATCCATAATAGGAAGGGAATCAACATGTTCCTCCATCCTACTCAAATGATCATCCACTAAGTTTTTTGCACCACTATTGTCTCTAATCTCAATATCAAACTCCTGAAGAAGAAGCATGCACCTGATTAGTCTAGGTTTAGCATCAAGCTTCTTCAACGGGTACCTCAAAGCTGCATGGTCAGTAAAGACAGTAATATGGGAGCAAAGCAAATAAAATCTAAATTTATCTAATGCAAAAACAATAGCCAAATCTATTTTTTTGTACAAAATGAAGTAACTAACTAACTAACTTCCACTAATATATACAGTGACTACTCAGAAGGAAAGGATGTGCCTTGATTAGTCTCATCTAATCTACCTAATTAAACTACTTACACAAGGCAAAGCCCAAATTCACAGCCCAATTATTCAAGTGCAGAGGTTTTGACTTCCAAGCCCATTTTGACCCTTGAAATGATAGAACTGGCCCAAGCTTATTTGTGATAAAATCGAAGCTCTTTTTCTTAGCTTTTGAGGGAATACTCACATTCTCCATTTGTAGTTTTTTAATGTCGTATAGGCTCATCACAAGGAAGATATGTCAAGTAAGCACAAAAATCCAAAAATAAGCAACAATTATCAATTAAGCTCAATCATTTGCCAAAACTACAAATGTTCAATCACTAGGCCAGTATTTAGTCATGATCAACTGTATTTAGTTGTTTCTTGAGTTAAAAGTAGACATGGTTTGAAGATATTAATACATGATAACAAACCATTGAAGACAGCCACTAGTGTAGTCTTCAAAGAAGTTTTCCAAAATTTATAATATGTGTGTCTAACGTGACTATCTCTAATTGTCAGCATATGAACATATTTGTCATATAATATTTTTTTGACTTTTCGTCTGGCTAACAAATGCGGCCCTGAATGATGAAAATATAAAATTTAGTCTTCGAAAGTGTAAAATATGCGACAAATATATTCAAATGTTAATAGTAGATTGTGAATAATTATTATAATTTGAAAAAATTTACAATGATTGCGATAAATTTTTTTAACAAGCTTGTAAATTAAATTGAGTCTAAAAGAAAAAAGAATACTCGTTTTATAAACTATAAATAACATTTTTACACTCTCATACTTGATGAAAGATTCAAGTAAAAAAAATGCTTATTGTAAAGCATTATAGTTAAATTAGACCCATGAATAATATTTAGGAAAAATTGCAATTGCAATGGCACTTTTAATTTATAAAAAACATTCACCTCCTTTTGAATGATTTTTTTAAGATTATGATTTTTTAAATGACGAGTCAGTAAAAAATAATTGTGTATGATTTTTAAAAAATTTAAAAATCAACAAACTTTTATTATAATTCGTAATTTGATATCATTGCATATACTAATAGACATTTATATTTTATTATGAAAAATTTATTAAAAACAATCAAATAAATAGTGTTTGATTAAACAAAAACAATGATTTTCTTATCGTTTTATAGTAATTTTTTTCTTTTTTCTGTGTTGATAATATTTATTCAGGAGTTAACAATTAGATGATTGATTTTTTTTTATAGTTGAAGAAAAGTAAAAAGAATTCGCCAAAGTAATAAAAATCCACTTCCATTCGTAATATTTCATGCATATCTCAACTGCTGATAAAGCATAAAAATTATATAATGGAAACAAACAGAAGTTAACAACAGAGTATATTTGTCTCTCTGTACCACATAAGCTATTTTATTAACGATGACAGACGGAAGTTAACGGCGAGATATATTTGTCGCACTTTTTACACTTTTGAGGACTAAATTTTATATTTTCATTTTTCAGAGACGCATTTGTTAGCTAATTATACATTTAGGGACAAAAGTGACTATTACTTTATTAATTTTGAATTTATTAATGGGTGAATTTGAACTTACAACCTCTTTTCCTTTCTTCTCCCTTCTTTTTTCATCATCAAACCAACCTTATAACCCCTAAAAAGTCATATTGAGGATGAAAAATTCTTTTCTTTGTGCTTGTCAAGGTTTGTTTTTCTCATTTAGATCACACAAAGTCATTTTCAAAAGTGTTTTCTCTATTATCACACAAAGCTAGAGGGACCAAAATAACTCTCGCACTTGATGTTTTAACAAACATTTGTAAGGATTTCATTTTACTGAACAACAAAATCAGAATCGCCACTAAATTTGATTACTTTCTTTTACTTTTCATTTTCTTTGATGACCGCGATCCTCAATTGTCAACCTGTACAGTTTCTACTTTCAAAAGCAATCGTTCTGGAATGATGAGTGAGGATGGGAATTCAAGTTGTGGCATTAAGTTGGATTGAGTTGATAATTTGAGTGACGACACTTATAGCATCGACTTGATGCTATTAACATGGGCTCGTGGTATTATCCGTTGAAAGTGTCCCAAATGACTTTATTTGAGCCTGTTTAGTCCTTCCACAAATGAGAATAATTTGGATTGAACGCATTGTTTTGTTGGCTAATGGTTTATGCTACTTACTAATATATGTTTGTTGTTATGCTTACTAGTGCCAACAGGTCTCAATTTTCAAAGCTTGAATTTTTCTGTCCGAAAGTTTTAGGTTTTGTTCATTTGTTAAATCACATTGTTTGTTCATTTGCAAGAATGGACTTATATTATATATAAACATGGATTTTATTTTTGGAGTAGTTTATTTGTCTTGTAGGTTCAGATTCGGCGCCACCACCCCCATCCCCCACCAAAGGCATGTGTTGATCGAGGACTAACGATAGCAACATCACCACCTAATATTTTCTATATTGTGGGCATGTTAGCTGTCATAAACAATTAATATATTGTCTCACCCAACATTGGTTATGAAAAACTTCCCTCCCCCTCCATTTTAGTACTAAGACAATTAATTAATATAACTTGGAATATACAGAGCGATTTTGGTTTGAATTTAATGGTTTGTTAGGGTATGTTTGAATATACGGGATTTTGATAATGTGGTGTAGTATATTTAATCATGTCATTTACAGTATGTAGTTATATGTTTGATCCTCAATTTATGTGTATAAAAAAGTATTTGTTAAAAAAAGTGGATCCCTTAAGATTATTTTTGATCAAATGATATTTTTGAAAAAAAAAAAAAGGATTTCAAACTGAAAGGAGAATTATTATTATTTATTTTAAATCGAATGAGTTATAATATTTATAAGAATAGATAAAATAAATTAGGATATTAATTTTATACAAATTCATTATTTTATTTAAAAACAATCAAATTATAAAATATTTATTAAAAATGAATATTTCGTTCTTCTATTTCTCTTCAAAGTCTTACCTTTTATCACACCCTTAGATAAACGTAAAATATGCAAGATTTTGTTTTAATTTATTGGTGTGTTCGGTTTTACATAGATAATAGATAATAATCTCGTTCCTCATGAAGACTTTCTCTGTATAGATGATCTCTATATGTGAAAAAAAAAAGGCAATGTGCATGCTATTTTTAAAAGTAAAGATCGATTACGTCTATGACCACACCATTAATTTTATTAAGTGGGACTATGTTCAATTCTATTAATTTCCTTAAAATATATATAACCATAAATCGGCCACCAAAAAGTAGCACGCAACAAATGTTATAATATTTGTTTATTCAAAAGTTTTCTTTGCTTTAAAATAATTTCCATACTCCTACATAACATGACTCAGGTCACACTAACACACATTAATTGTTCAAGCACGAGAACACAAGATCCTATTAAAAAAATTTAAATTATTGAAGTTTATTTGAAAATTTGGTAAAATTATAACAAAAATATAATAAATGAGAAAATATCTCAGGTAAATTACTGGAAGATACTTTAACTACAAATAAGGTTTCAATTTTAACATTTAAAAGATTGTCCAACATAAGAAAAATATTTAAAAGATTATCATAGAAGGATGGTTAGAAACACACTTTTTGATGCATTATTTCTAGTACGCTGTTTTATATTGATTGAAATTTTTTGGAAACTGTAAAATTAGGATGAAAGAACTTAATAAAAAAAATAACATTAGGAGGGATAAATATTAAATATGATGTAAAATCTATAATTTTTTTATTTTAATAAATTTTAATAGATAAGAGAAAATATATTAAAGAGTATCTCTCTATATAGTCTTTTTCTTGCCGAAAATACTTATATACTTTTTGGCATGATATCTAGGTAAGTATTTAATTTCCATTGAAGATGGTTTGCATTGATGCCTTTCATGATAATGCATGTGTAGCCGGTGAAAAAGGTGCTGATGGAATGAATCATATATGTTAGGTTTGTTGCCTTGACTAAAGAATGGAACATATTCTTTGCATGATTCTAAAACTATTAATTATTGCATCATGTCATGCGAAACTAAGAAATATGCATATGCTAATTTGCTACCTGAGTCGTCTACGCATGTATAAAAGTAGTTCATAAGGAAAACTTTTTAATATCCCAATTTCTTCAAAAGATTTTGTAATGGACTTTATTTGTACAATATTATGCATTATGGACAATGGATTAATACTTCTCATTTAGTTTGTGTCTACTAATTTAAATAATTTAAATAGTAGTCACAAAAAATAAATTAAAAAACAAGCTCCTTAAAAAAAATAAAGATGATAAAAATGAGTTAATTTTTTTTATTAAAAAAATCAGCTTGAAGAGAGAAATTAAAATATATTTCCGGATCTCGGAGTTATCAAAAGAAAGGGACACAGGAATAAATTTAGTGATCACTTCACTTCATCTAAATTTAAAACGGAAAAGATTAAAGAGATTTTTTTTTTTTTTGCAAAGTCGAAAAGAAAGGAAACATTTTTGTAAGATTACATCGTAAGGTTAATTTTGTATTTTTTTTATTTGGTTAGCGGTAAGTTTAGCGAATAAAGCAGAAGCAAATTTGATGTAAAAAAGAACGAAAAAAAAAAGCAGAAGCAAAATTGGTTAAAAAGCTTATACCTTGATAAGGGTATAGATGGTAATTCCCTAAAAAATTAAAGAAAAAAAAAATAGACGTAAGGCAAAACTGAGGAAATTGATCATGCATTTAAAAAAGTTGCATGATTTCATCACTAAGAAAAAAAAAATACTCATGTTAACTGGGGCTAAATTTCTTTCAATCAAATCTCACTTTTTGAAATCACCCTTAATATAAATTTTATATTTTTTAATCTCTTCGTCTTATTATAATTGTTGTATAAAAAAATTATCCCAAAATAATTGTTATTTTAATTTTTTTAATATAACATTAATTACTTTTTTCATATATATTCCTTATAAATAAATTAATAATGATATAAGATTAATTTTATAGAATTAGTGTTCTTTTTCATTTATTTATTAATTTTTCTCAATTTATATAAAACAATCTAGAAAGACAATTATTTTAAGAGGATTGAAGTATAAAATTAAACAAACTTGCAATTAATACATCTTAGTTTGTAACTAAATAACAACGTACTTCTTCTATGTGATTATAATTGTTATATAAGAGACAAAAATTTGTTCCAAAATAATTATTATTTTAATTTTTTAATATAATATTAATTTCCTTTTCTCACTTATATCTCTTATAATATTAATGGTAAACAATAAAATCTATAAATGAATTAATAATGATATAAGCTTAATTTTATAAAATCATTCTTCTTCTTCATCTATTTATTACTTTTTCTTGATTTGTGTAAAACAACAAAGACGATAATTATTTTTAGACAAAGTGAGTAAAAAACTTTTACGATGTCAATATATATATTTCTTTTTGAAAGTTATATTTTTTTATTTATTTATTAAGATGCATGTATTTCAGAAAATGATATTTAAAATAAAAAAGTATTCTTTTCATTTTATTATAATTGACATCCTAGATTGTTTTACATAAATCAAGAAAAATTAATAAATAGATAAAAGAGAATAATAATTTTACAAATTTAACCTTATCATCATTAATTTATTTTTATTTTTTATTGCTCATATTATTAATATTATAAAGGATATGAGTGAAAAAAAAATTTAAATTGAAAAAAGATAAAATTATAATTATTTTGACATAATTTTTTTTATAGGACGATGATTATTATGAGGCAAAATGGGTAACTTTTTCTATCAATATTTTATTGCACACAACAATAGCCTTATATGTGTGAGGAAAGTTAAGTACTTCAATTAATATTAGTTATTGTGTGTTAAAAGATTTTGCGCGAGCATCTTTGTCTTGGATTCAATAATTTTAACTGGTAATCTTTAACATTGAGTTTTTAAATTAAACTAAACGGACTGTTTGTGCGATGAATGAGATAATATTGATGAGAGAGATTTTTAACACAATATAACTTATAAAATAAGGATTGACAAAAAAAATTATAAAAAAGGACAAAGTAATTACATAATTATCTAAATTGGATGTGAAGAATATCAGTAAGATAAATTATGTAAAAACTAGACAGTGTTTGTGTGATGAAGGAGATAATAGCGCCGTGTCTGGGAGATTTTTTTAACACATATCATTCATAAAATAATAGAAAAACTATTTTCTAAAAAAGTGATATATAGCAATTTATTTGATTAGATATTAAATAACTTTTTTATATAAGAAACATTATAACATCATTTCCCCTCTTTTAACTAGTGTTACAAAATGCTTATAAACATTTCCCTTATTTTTGTTATTTTTATATTTCAAATATTACTATATAAGTTATTATTATGAACAATGGTCAGTTTAAGTGACTAAACTTAAATTCCTTAAGTACGTGATAAGCGATATTCGAATCTTAATTACTGGATATGGAAAAATCATTGTTGGAAGGAGAATCAACTATCTACTTATGAGTGACATTAGATTTCCCAAAATGTCAGTGATAGATCAAAATACTTTTTCACAGTCATATGTCAAGAAAAAAAAAACTATAAGCTATTATTAAATCTCATCAAAACACAAACATTAGTTTATTGTTTATTGTTCATTGTTAGGCACAAGTTACGTTACATAGAAATAGATTGGAAATGTGGAAGACGTTGAAAGCAACGCCGATAAACACAAGGGCGAGAAGAACCAAAGAGAGCAATGTTCATTGCTCAAGCCTCAAGGTCCCAAGAAAGGGACAAAGTTAAAGGGCAGCCAGAAAACAAAAAGAAGAAGAGTCATTATTAATCCAACAGAGACATGCCAATTCTCTCCAAATGAATATTCTATTCTGCTAAAGCCAGCCAACCTAATTCGACATTCAAACCCAACTGGAAGATAATATTATTAAACCAAAACCTAAAAGAGCAATCCTATACAGTATGTGTCTTTTTAATATATTTTTCTTATAAACCCTCCTAACATTTTATAATTAAAGATTAAATATAGAATGTGAATGTATTGTCAAAAAAAGAAATAGAATGAAAATCTATTTAATATCTTGAAAAGCATTCAAAGGAAGATCTATAAAAATAAATTGAAGAATGGTTTATAATATATCCAACCCAAAATTGCATATTTTAGAAGATGTTTAGAAATTCCATCAAAGCATCGTGTCCATGCCATTTTAGTCGGTTTGGTTAACGCATCAGCATATTCATTAAAAAAAATTGAGCGTCAAACTAGAAGAAAGGTGGATTAAAAAGGTTTGGAAAGATGTTCTGCCCAAAATATTGTGTTTCTTTATTTTATATATATATATATATATATATATATATATATATATATATA